>NW_022145613.1:602500-1055000 GCF_000002235.5 Strongylocentrotus purpuratus | reverse complement strand
TTGGATGATACATGTATGTTTGAGATGGTATTGCTATGTTTCTACATCATCTATGGAGAGCCTAAATGGCATATAGGAGTTAATGCCGTTTCTTGTCAACCTTGCTTCATTGTAACTCTCATTTCTAGGTGATAGTTCTCCTGACTTACATCATGGCTTGTTCCTCAGTGCATCTCTCGTCATCACCAAATAAACTTTATCTCTCCCACTCAGAAACTTGTCAATATTTTCCAAGTAAAACTTTTATTATTCTGTTCTCATTTGCTTTCAAGTTTCATTATGTCTCATTTCTCTTGCTTTATTATAACCTTATATCTTTCCTTTTATCAACAATATTCATGCCATTAACTTAAAACACCTGATTCCAGCTCACAGCTTATAAATCAATCATTTTTCCAAGTATCAATTTCATTATTTTTCTTTATTCTTTATGATATTTTTCAATCTTCTCATGTTTTTCCATCATTCTTGATCAGCACATCTTGTTTTATCTCCCTTACTTACCCTTGCTTGAAGATGCTCCACCTCCTTAGCGTGCCTTTCATCCTTGTCATCTTCGATCTGTTTCTGAAGACGTTCTTTCTCCTCTAATTCCTCCTCCCTGTGATGGAACAGACAAAAATGACAAGAATTTGAAATAAATATATAATTTACTGTATCTTCTTTATTATTATTTATTTGGCATTTCAAAATACAAAAGAAGGTACAATAGAATGGTACATAGGATACAAAGTATGAAAGAACAAAATTGGCTTCCCCTGTTGCACCTCCCGAAGTTGCCTGGAAGAAAAAAAGGAATGTGAAATTCCTATAACCTGTAAGTCATTTCTTCCGGGGGAAAAGATATATTACAAATGTTCCTCTACATGAAAACAAACATATCGATGCAGTAGGTCTCTGAGGAACATCCATCAATATGTGATAAACAGATTATTTATATTACACATTATATACCTCACTTAAGTAATCCAGCAATCTGATTGGTCGAAATTGCATTCATAAACTTTAACTGTTCCCGAAAATTCCCAGTAACCATGGTTAAAAAACAGTTCAAAATCCCAATAACCATGGTTATTGGGAAAATAGGTCAGTCTCCATGGTTACCCCATAGGTTTACATGTTAAAAAATGGTCTGAGCGATCGAGGATACCGTACGTGTGCGAAGAATTGGTCGGTAATTTCAATACAATTGAATCTCGATCGATCTTACCGACAATTTTATCTTGCATTGTTGACATGAAGACGAAAATAAACTTCCAAAAACAAAAAAACATCTGCCGATAGATCTTGATCTAAATTCGTGCCAATATGCATTGCAAAAGTAAAAGAAGGGCCTGTTTAATGGAGCAGCCGCGAAGCATCCACCGCGCGAAGCCGTTTCAATCCATTTTAATGTATATATAAGAAAAAACTGCTATGAATGGTAACAGAGCGCGATAGCCGAGCAGTTTAAGGCGCTCATTTTAGTCACCTCACCTTTTGTACGCAAGAGATCGAATCCCATATTCGAAAAAAGTTTTTTCTTTTTTTCCTTTTTTCTTTTTAAATTTTTTTTTTGGGGCATATAAAAGTATTAATGACTGCTTTAATATTCGAGAAATAGTTGTTTTTCTCAAAGCAGTCATTAATACTATATCATTCAACTCACTTGATGAAGTCTCTCTGTGCATGGTACTATGATGTAATATTATAAACTTTAGTAAATGAAAAGGAACTCTACTTCTTCAAACAGGGAAATCTGAAATTGTCATTAAATGGTGTTTTAAAACAATGATACAAAGAATGGAAAGATTCTATATAAAAAAGAAAGGTGAAAATTAAATGGTATGTACATAAGAAAGAACAAAATGGCAACTGATATTCTTTATAGTAATAAGAAATGTTATTCATATCTGGGAAATGATGTTATGTGCCCTCTTTGTTGGGAACTTAAAGAGCTAGTATAAAGGATGTATTACAACAACAAAAAAGTCCAAATTGCATGAAAGTATGAGTTATAAGCATACCCCTCCCATATTGATACATACTAAATGAAGAAAATATCAAATGGCTAGATACCAACCTGACATGAAATACAAGGTATAATTAGAGACAGGACAGGTGAGATAATTAGATGGAAGAAGAACAGCAACAGGATGCTAGTATTCCATGACAGACGGAGAGAGAAATAGGACAGACGGAGAGAAGATGGAAATGACAGCAAGACGTTCGCAGACTTGGAGAAAGTAAGAAAGGGTCGTATTACCAGAGCCGCAATCTCAAGACCTGTAATTTGATTTGCCTGAAAACTATTGCTCCAATTTCAGGTGATTCCCAAGCAATGTAGATTGATTCAGAGAAACACCTTCTCTCGCCTCTCGGCTTTACATTCACCTGATCCGAACAGAATCCATCTTTCGTTTCGAGTCAAGGGATGGATGAGCATCATTTAGTGACCTATATAGATGATCTAGATCAATTAGTAAATATCTCTCTTCTCTTGTCAGCAGTCTTTTCTCTACTGGATTCACCCCCAAAATATCAATCAAACCTGATCACACCAAATACAATCAATGGAATCTTTATTCTACTAAAGAAACTCTATTTCAAGATAAATGCAGGAATTAAATCAATAGAATTGATAAAAAAACAAACAAACAAAGAAACCAAGAATAATACAAATTAAACAAATTTATCATAAGACCTCATATATATATATATTTCCTTATCATGATGCCTCATGTATCTAATGATTTTCCTACTTAAGCTAGCCCTAAAATTTGGGTCATTTGTATTCTGAATTACATAGCTCATAGAGTGAATCTTACAAAGATGTCTAAAAAGTATCACATACTATTCAAAATAATAGGATGATAGTAATTTCAACAGCTATCTATTCATTACATCAGATAACTGGAAAATTCCATCATCATCATCATTCAATCTGAAAATCATCCTCAAAATATGATCATCTGATTACAGAGAGAGGTTTCAAACCTACTGCATGTAGCAACCACCTGTATAGAAAGATCAACCTGTTTAGAAGGACCAGATCACTGTTGCCTTTGAACAAGGTTTCTCATTGAAAACTCTCCTACAACTGGAACAAAAAGACTGCCAGCCAATGAAGACTACCTCATTTGTCTACCTTGAGCAGTCTTTACTTGTAGATTTGACTGTATACAACCATGGACCGTAGTAGGTCCATAATACAACCATGGACCGTAGTAGGTCCATAATACAACCATGGACCGTAGTAGGTCCATAATACAACCATGGACCGTAGTAGGTCCATAATACAACCATGGACCGTAGTAGGTCCATAATACAACCATGGACCGTAGTAGGTCCATAATACAACCATGGACCGTAGTAGGTCCATAATACAACCATGGACCGTAGTAGGTCCATAATACAACCATGGACCGTAGTAGGTCCATAATACAACCATGGACCGTAGTAGGTCCATAATACAACCATGGACCGTAGTAGGTCCATAATACAACCATGGACCGTAGTAGGTCCATAATACAACCATGGACCGTAGTAGGTCCATAATACAACCATGGACCGTAGTAGGTCCATAATACAACCATGGACCGTAGTAGGTCCATAATACAACCATGGACCGTAGTAGGTCCATAATACAACCATGGACCGTAGTAGGTCCATAATACAACCATGGACCGTAGTAGGTCCATAATACAACCATGGACCGTAGTAGGTCCATAATACAACCATGGACCGTAGTAGGTCCATAATACAACCATGGACCGTAGTAGGTCCATAATACAACCATGGACCGTAGTAGGTCCATAATACAACCATGGACCGTAGTAGGTCCATAATACAACCATGGACCGTAGTAGGTCCATAATACAACCATGGACCGTAGTAGGTCCATAATACAACCATGGACCGTAGTAGGTCCATAATACAACCATGGACCGTAGTAGGTCCATAATACAACCATGGACCGTAGTAGGTCCATAATACAACCATGGACCGTAGTAGGTCCATAATACAACCATGGACCGTAGTAGGTCCATAATACAACCATGGACCGTAGTAGGTCCATAATACAACCATGGACCGTAGTAGGTCCATAATACAACCATGGACCGTAGTAGGTCCATAATACAACCATGGACCGTAGTAGGTCCATAATACAACCATGGACCGTAGTAGGTCCATAATACAACCATGGACCGTAGTAGGTCCATAATACAACCATGGACCGTAGTAGGTCCATAATACAACCATGGACCGTACTAGGTCCATAATACAACCATGGACCATAGTAGGTCCATAATACAACCATGTCTCAATGGATGCTACATCAGCAACAATCAAATCTGCAATCTAAAAACGTTGGCATGCAAGCAAGGTTTGCAGCTAGCTAGCCAGCCAGCCAGCCAGCCAGCCCATGGCTTACATGAATGAAGCAGACATCTTACAATGGCTCACTCAGCCCGCCTGCCCCCTTACATCAATTAAACTAGATTTTAAGACTGACACATGAAGCCAGGCTCCTCATCAAAACAAAGTAAAGCTTCTTCATCTCCATTTTAAACTGTCCATCTTGGGGCCACTTGCCCTACCTACTCCATCCGTTCTATTTCACAAGCATTTGGTGATCAAAACAAAAACAACACAAAGTGTAACGTCATGGTTTATTTAGCGCATTTGTAAGTCAATTAGCTTTCATATCCCAGACACAAAGCCCCATTCCCCAAAGTAGCCTGCTCCATTTCTTTGATATCCAAGTATGATCCTTTAAACCCAATACCACGCCAGTGACGTCTATAGCCTCCCACTAGTGCCTCTCAGTGATGCATACACCCCCTAACACACCGGCAAAGTTATTTCTTTTTCCAACGATGTCGTCATCTATTCGTCTTTCTTTTTATTTCATTCAATAAAAACTGAACTAAAGAAACTCAAATTCAGAGGGATCTACCAAAGACTATTTTCATAGAATGTGTGATCTTTCTAAGTCAATGCCGTCACTGTGGCAAAGACCATCTAACTACAATACAAGGACAAATTTCTTTGCTTTCTTAGTAGACTTTCTACACAGTTTAAAAATGCTGCTGTCACAAACACAGTGTATATCTCAGTCATATCTTCAGAGTTTGTTTTTTTCTTCTGCAAGCAAACTTCCCTATTTATCCAGGATTTTCAACAGACCCTACAGGTATCCTAAAAACAAAAATTATGGCCTGAAGGTGAGATCGAAGCACATCTGTTTAAGAACATCTTTCAATTAAGTCATTGTCACAAAATAAAGAGAGTTGGTCATCAACCTACGGCTACGCTCAATTTTTATTTGCCACCTATAATCCTATGTGTCACATTGCTTTTCTAATTGCTTACGCAGTATTTTGCCATTTCATTCATAATGCTACTACAGTGTACATAAAGATGAAAGTGTTACTTTATGGCCATTTCCAACTGAAGTGGGTCATCAAATGAAGTTTTAACACACAGTGGGCCATGTTGCTGATTTCATTTATATTTTCTTCACTGATCAGTGAATGTTGCGTGGGATTGTGTCTACAGGCAAACCTGGCTCAAGATACATCATATACACACTTGTCTGCTTTAGGAGGACTACAGCAAAACAGGTTATAGGGTAGGAGGCTTCTGAAGACAAAGAAAAACTTAGGATTTATGTGCTAACTCCCTTCAGTTTAAAAACTACATAAAAAATACAGCATTTAGGAGTCAATGGTAGAAACTAAACTTCCCACATGAAGTTGACGTTGTAAGCAGACAACTGTAGATGAAGTAGAGAATTCTGACTAGCCCGTTCTATCTAAGTAAATAAAAGTTGGCTTAGATTTGAATGTTCATGTTTAATTTATAAGCATGTCACACTCAGAGGTACAACATTTTCATACAGAAGTTTGACTTCTGAGAAGAAAACAATTGTATATGACGTAAGAGCAACCTGGCTAGCCCCTGTCCCGTCTGAGCAACATCATTTGACCTAGCTTTTTAAACATTTCCCATTGAAGCATGAATGAACTGTGTGCATGTTAAGGAGGCATAAGTACACACAGGAGAGGAGAGTCCTAAACCATGACTCAGTTTTGACCCATTCAGATGGTTGGTCAAACACTTGTTTCAACCCTAGACTCTAGACCGGTCAACATAGGATGACTCCTTGACTGGCTGGCCCACCTCGACCAGACCACAAGCACCGCCTCTCAAGGACCTTACCCAACAACCTACTTCAAGGGTGATGCATCTCAATGGCTATCTTCTCATCAGCCAAAAATAAACGGAACATAAAGTGTTTACACCATAACCCTACCCTACATTTTACTGAGTGATGTTAACTAACAACCTACTCCAAGGGTGATACATCTCAATGGCTATCTTCTCATTAGCCAAAAATAAACGGAACATAAAATGTTTACACCATAACCCTACCCTACATTTTACTGAGTGATGCATCGCAATGGCTCTGTTCTCATTAGCCAAAAGTAAACTGAACTTAAACTGCTTACATCATAACCCTAGCATACTGTACAATCAACATGTGGATGCATCTCAATGGCCCTGTTCTCATTAGCCAAATCTCAGCTAAGCTTCAAATGTTTACAGCCATCTAACAAATTTGCTGCAAGTTGGTATACTGGATGGCTTGAATGATACCCTATGGTTTAAAGAGGATGTCATCTTATGGGATACTTTAATCCATCACATCGGAGGGACAGAGGATCTTTATGATCTCTCATCTCAGGGCAGATTGTGGAGCTAGAAATTCACGAGTCTGACCTATCAATTACTCGACAACGATTTTCTCTCTCTCTCTCTCTCTCCACCACTTTTTTGTGTTTAAATGACAGCCCTTTCAATTTACAAGATTAGATACCATGAACTTTACTATGCATCCTACGACACTGACCTTTATAATATTAAAATGTACCTGCCACCCCTTCTCCTCTCTCTCTCTCTCTTTCTGTCTTTCTTAATTTCTTCTTATATCTCCTCTTCTGTCTTGACTCAATACTGTCTAGCTCCATCTGTCTTTCAGTCTGCCTCTGTCTCCTGTCTGTCTCCCTTCTCTCTCTCTCTGTCTCTGTCTCTCTGTCTCACTCTCTTGCTCTATCCTTCTGTTACTGTCTATATTTTCTCTCTGTCTGTCTCTCCTCCCTCTCCCTCCCTCCTTCTCTCTTTACCTAAGTGCAAGTATCTGACATCATAGAAGTCTTGAGGACCCTTTGGCTAGGCCTGTAACCTCCCATAAGTGTTGGTGATGCGTCAAATTAGAAATCAACCATGAATCCAGACACTTGATTATACAAGTGCTGGCAATCTACTCCACGCATTTCATGTAAAGTACTGCCCTACTATTTCAAATGCTCAGTGTTTTGCCAATGCTCAATGTTTTGCCAATATAATAACTATAAACATTTAAAAATTAATTGATTATACAAAATTATTACCATTCAATTGTCATTCTTAGTTTAGTAGATATTCTAACATTTGCAATTATAATGCCAGGGGAATTTCTGATTATCGTATTGTATGTGGAAAATCCTCCTATTTTGATTATTTTATATATTTGCTAAAGTGTATCACAAATTATAGCCTGCTATCCTTACTTATTCATTTCTCAAGTTTGAACTAAAGTCAATTTGGCATTCTGAGCTGCCCCAAGAAACGAGAATGACTGATTGATTGCACAGGCCACATGTTATGTCTCTGGTGATTAAGAAGGAATTCCCAACTGTCAAAATGATTCTCTTTCAACTGAATATGAAATGACATATGTAGGTGTGAAAATGGTTCTGTCACTCTGGGAATATGTCTAATTCTCATTGTTAAAACAACAACAAAATCACCTCGTTCAATTTTATACAGTGTTTTGGGTCCACTCTGTAGGATACATCAATTCTTCTGCCCAAAAGTTCTACACCAAAATAAAAGTCTCTTTATATGACCTTTGGCAGATGTGTTTTCTAGTATCACTACATTTAGTCAATGGCAATATCAAGAAATCTTTAAATTTTGATGAAATAAATGGATAAAGACAGAATTGCACATTATCTACTACCAGATATAACAGAGGTTAGTAAATACTGTTAATGTAACTCTTGTAAATCTTGAATCTTGCTGTTCACCTTCACTTATAAACCACCTTCACCTTCCCTTTCAGGCCTTATATCTTCCTACAAGACAATCGTCTGAAGGCAGTAGATTACTTTCTCACTTTACATCTCAAATATGTGTTTACATAAGATCTGTAGCAGTGAAGAAGCATATCAACAAACTATCATTCAATACCACTTCCTGTTCTGACAATCGCAGCAACATATATATATCTATTTCTTTGACACGCAACCTACAGCTAAGCTTGGTATCTTCCCACGCTGATACTGCTGCAAGTGAAACACAGGATTTAGGTCGAGTTCAGGGAAAGAAATAGATCTATTACCATCTTTATCTTCTCACTATACTTACAATGGGAAGAGCATTTCCTTTGAAAGCTATGTCATATAGGATTACTTTGGAAATAGTCTTGTATTTGTGTCATTAGCACTTGAACTTTAGACTTATGTCATGTATCAAGACTGAGTCCCACATGTGCATACCTATGTTTGTGCCTTTGGTGTACTTGAGTTTCAATTTCTTTTAACCTTTTAATGATCAAAACAAATCCACAATGCTTGAGGATTGATGTCCACTCTTTGATCAACAAGTCAAGATGTCTACATTTTCTTTAAAAGCAAAGTTCTATTGATAATACTTGCAGCATAATATTGAAGTCATCATCACCTTGATATGAAACCTAAAGCTTAGCCTGAAACTGATTGAAGAGTTCCTAGTTGGCTGACCCTTAGTGGGTTAATCCTTTCATCGTTCTCTACTTGATTGCTGGAAGATGTTTTTCATCTTGTGATCTGTCTCCTGAAAGACTACCAAGGCCAAGCCTTGCCTCTAAGAACACAGCTTACAATAATATTTCTTGAGAGGTTTCCTCTGTCCTTCATAAAACAGTGAAAGTGAGAGCATCCTTGTCCTACCCTGAGGAATGCTACTTCATTTCAGGATAAGACTTTGTGACGAAATAGCAAAAGATAAACAGGAAAAGAAAGAGATGTACACAAACAAAACAAAAAGAAAAGAAGACATAAGAAAAATTAGACAAAACACACTACCTAAGATACGAATATTCCTTCATGCTCAATTTTTGACACTAAAATCAGTTTTGTTTGATTAGAGATGGCTTTAAGCGGAAAGATGGCACATTAGCATTAAAGATAAACTTGAGTTCTGGTAAAAAAAGAAAATGAATTCTCACAGAATCTAACGAAACTTACACTGAATGTTCAAGATTACAAATAAGTGTCATGTCAATTTTGGAAGAAAATGTATACTGGCTGAGTAATGAGCATAGAAAGATAAGGAAATCAGGGTAGTACTATAGCCCTGACACCATGTGTGTTGTCCCATAATACATCTTTCTGTGTAAGTGATTGTTACTTTACCAAGACTCTGCCAAATTTATGATGATTTTGATGACTCGAGAACCTTGCATTACACACCATTACTTACATGCTATATGATCAACTTTTCTGATCCATTCCACACCTTTTCTTTCACAATGCAATCGCATTACCAAAACTCAAGTTTATCTTTAAATGTATCCCTTTTGGCAACATTTTCCCTTGGAGCTACATGATACATTAAAACATATCTCCTCAAGCAGACAATCAATTCTCTACTAATTAATCCTTGCTGCTTGTAAGTATCGGCTTGCATGGTGATGTAGATAGACAGTAGGCTTGCGGATGCACCATGCTTGCGGATGCACCTCAAGAAAGATTACCAATAGTCCTTTTCAGGACTCCTCAATCCTCCCTCTCTCTCACATGGTGTATCTGCAAGCCTACTGTATAATTAATCCTTCTAGCGCCACAATGGCTATGTTGAACCTACCTTGCTTGTAGGTCCTTGATGAGTTTCTTGGCTTTATGGTATTTCTTCTCGAGACCGGCGTGCTGTTCCTTGGAATCGTTGAGGGCATTTTTCATGCTGTCTATTTGGGTTTGTATCTTCTCCAAACCCTTCTCTAGGATAGCCATCCGACGATCCTGGGCTTCTATATGGTTCTTCAAACGCTTCTCCTCTGTCTCCCAGCCTTGGGCTTGCAGAGCCTATGATCAAACACACAGATACACTTAGACCCGTCTATAAAGGCCATGTCTATATAGGCTATCCAAGGGAGGGAAAACAGGGGGCTACTATCTGTACACAGGTGGACTTTATAGACAGGTTCTACAACATATTTATGACTCACAGAAGATAATGCAGGTGATCACTATGCACAGGCGGCCTTCAAAGTGAGGTGGTCACTAAGAAAGGTTTGACTGTATAATGTAAACCATTACTTTTATGTTTTTCCCCTTCTTAATTTTACTAGTAAAATAGAATATAAAACTTTTCACTTGTACGATAAGGCCTACAAAAAAAAGATGGTGTATTGCCCTTTGTGACAGACCCCAAAATCTTGAAATCTACGGACTGCTTTTTTTTTTTATACTGATTTTTAGAAAAAAATATATTAAAGCATTCACAAGTGAGAAATATCAGCCCAAAGAGGGAGTAAAAAAAAGGGGAAAAAAGAAGATTTCCAACCGACTGACCCATGATTTGGCACCTAAAGGGCAATACAACATCTTTTTTTTAAAGGTAGGAAAATCTACCAATTCATTCTAAGTGTTGGTCATTCAAGGCAAAATGAAGAACTACAGTTTTCACCCTCTACTTGCAATTCATATCTGCATAAAAAGGTTTTTTTCACTTAAAAATTTGTTTTCTTAAAGGTCATTACATCTTGCATGAACAACGTTTATTAGTAAGTGATGATTTCTAGAAATTGATTAGTTCACTCACATCACCTGTCCATCTCTGCAAGCAGATGTACAACAGGTGAACACTACACAATAAAGTACGATAACATACGATTGCTTCTTCCACATAGTTTCAAATTGATACACATCTAGCTGAATCATAGGCATATTCCTAAACTCATCTCTCCTGGTTCAGTTTATCATGAACTCAAAGATTTCAGGAGTGCTCCATCAGGTTGATATGATGGATCTTTAATCAAATATTCATGATCTATAACTGTCAGGCTTTCATGGAGAAACTGGTAACTTTGGCAACACATGGTAAGATATTTTAATTACTTTCAAATGTTTCAATAGAACAGTTGCATTCTATATCCTTGCTTGAACTTACACCTTTCATAGCTTTCACTGTAATATGGGTATCCTTGTACAATTTATAATGATTATATTCATCATTTAACCTAGGGTTAAGCCATTGACGGCAGGAACAGGGTGGTTCTGTATAAAACCTTCTTTGAAGAAGGCAACCTACGGTATACCTAAACCTGTAGTGAACACATTGCCTATGGGACAACCTGATGGCTTCTGTATAAAGCCTATAGGAATGAGAGACTTCAGGGGGGCGTTTCACAAAACTTGTCATCAGTGACAAATGACAGATTTTGTTATAAACCACTGAAATCCTTGCTTCTGATTGGTTATCAGCAGATTTGTCACTGATTTTTGTCATTTGTCATTGAAAAAAGGCTTTGTGAAACAGGTCCATGTTGTTATCAGGTTAAGAAGGGAACCTACCTGAATCTTAAGGTTGGGTATCTCTGCCTCAGCCATGGCAAGCTTGTACTGTGTCTCCTTGAGTTTGATCCTAAGGTTAGCATAGTCTTCAGCTGTCGCCTCTGATGGTGAGACCACTGAGCTTCCACCACCGCTGCTTAGGGTATCATCTAGATCATAGGTACCCTGGATCAGCTGATTATCATCAGGGGATTCCCCGGGCATCTCTACTGATGGGGTATCCTCATCAGGGGAAGGCTGGTGGTGGGAGGAAAACAAGGATATGATAAACAGGCCTGGGAGAAATATTCAGATTTTAAATTATTGGCCTGGGACTAATATTTAAATAGTCCTATGATGGGAATGGGACTAATATCCAAATATTCAAATTAGTAGAATAATTAGCCATCTATCTACCAGTACTCAAATACCATTGTTAACCCCATTTGAAAATTAGTCTATTCACTAATAGTGACTGGGATCTTTGAATAGCTATACACTGTGAAAAAAGTCATATTGGCTAAACAAAGACAATAATGTAATCTATAATTCATATTTATGAATAATTAGATATCTGAAACATTCAAATACATTTTTAATCAAATTTCAAATACTGACAATGTAATTATCCTAAGTTCTTAAACTAGTCATGTCCACAAGCCAACAATTGTCCTGACTGTGTAGATAAAAGTCTATAATTCCTGGTCTGTGTGGATGCATCATTCAACTTGATCATGTCATCAAAAAGGTCATCAGTAAAATTCTTGTAACTTTGCTCCACTTGGACTTAAAACAGTGCATGACAAAAACAACCACTGAATGGCTCTATATCCTGTTGAATAATAATACGTTTTACGATAGAAGTGATCGATGCTTTGATTATATGACCTTTTAGGAATGATCCAATTTGGTTGGTTGTTGAATAATCTAAGTCCTAAAAGAAAAGATGCAAGTTGCATCGCCGTTGCTTGTTTGACTTAGAAAAAGGTCTCAAGTCCCGTACAGCATTACGATCTAAATGTGAAAATCAATTCCCAACTCCTCCCCCCCCCCAAAAAAAACAACAACAACAAACAAGGGTGGAAACTATGTAGGCAATGCATGACTTCAACATTTTTTCTTCTGTTGACATGAATATAGAAGGAAAAAAAATGTTGTTGATTGACGACAGCACTAACATAGAGCGGAAAGACATAAGGAAATGACACACAAGGGTCCATGAAATATGGGGACAAATTCTAAGAAAAAGACGCAAAAGGGAAAAGACAAGACGAAAACAATCAATTAGCTGAAAGAAAATAACAAGTAGCAGTAAGAAGTGAGAAGACCTAATAAATGAGATGACAGGTATCAGAATACATGATCAGTATCAAGTTACACGTTTGGATTCTTAACTCATGCACAAAAAACTCAGAATTCCTCTTTTGTCTTTTCAACGACATGGCTTATCCAAATCAGTTTCCAAGTCATTTCATTGAAATTCTATTCCAGTTTCTTCAATTTCAGAAGCTATACATTAAATTAAAAATAAAAACCAAATATATCTAATTTAGATAAGTCAGCCAACTTTTAAGAGCTGTATAAATAAATTTAAAGCCCATCTGTACTGGTTTACAGGAGTGATTAGACCACCCTGCAAGGTCACCGACAGGTGGCTATCTCATCAAATCAGCTCTCACTTAACATAAGAAAAAGAGGATCATGGGGGACCAATGGTCACCAATTAGGCATTGTTTGCTATATAGAGGGCGCAAGTAGCTATAAATAGTGCAGTAGGGCTTGAAATCTTTGATTTATTTAAAATTTGAGATTTGTTTCTAAAAGAAATTCCTACCACTGGATGTCTATTAGCTGGTGGAGGAGGAGCGGGATGAGATGGAGGAGCACTGATACGATCCCGATTGAGAGATTGATTGATAAGAGCTGCTACCTCACTGTTTTCACTATCCTTCTCACGGCCAATCAGAAACCTGCATGGAATGATATAAAACATTGATAAACATCAGTCATTTCTTATTACTCTCTATAGTTTACACTCAAAGACCATACTGAATAACAATAGGAGAGATTTCATTAAGATAGAAAACAAAATAAAACAAAATCAAAAAGGACTTTGTTTGCTTCAGTCAATTTTAGACATACCGGTAAAGTATACTCACCAATAAACTGTAAATATAATCAAATGCCAGTACAAATATGAGCCCTACACATCTAAATATATTTATGAACTAGTCAAATATAGTCCCGAAAACCCCTTGTGACTCATCTGAATGAATGGAGGTGATTTAAAGGAATTATCAATCACAATGCTAGGTGACTGGTATATTCTATCTTCAAGAATTATACTGTATGAATCATCAAAGTATGATAACTATTGTTATAAACTATACAAAAGAGTATATATCAAACTAGTATGACCTCATAATATCCCTTCTAAAGGATGGGTCATGGATGCACAGCTTAAAATGAGTTCTTTTCATACAACGCTCAGAATCCCAGCTGATCTGATCGAGAGCTACAAGGGAGTTCACTAGTATTCTCTTCCAAAAGTGATATTACCCCTTTCTGGCCCTTACAGATAACATATCTAATCTTCTTTTTCTTTTTCTTTTTTTTTTTTTTGGGGGGGGGGGGGGGGCTCATTCCTGTCTTAAGAGGGCAGCATGCCACTAGAACCAAGGATGAAGTAAACAAAAAAGAAGTAGTTCAAGGGATCTATCAAATTTGTTTTTTGCTCCCCAGACAGGGCAAGGCTGACAGAGCAAATCTGATAATTGGTATTTTCGTCAGTAAATATGTATATTTATCGGTTATAAAATCTTCCACCTACGCAGTTTGCATGGAATGGGCAAGGTTCTTAAGAAGTAAAGATACAAAGCCCCTAGACACATTAGAGTACAAAGACTCATTTGGATCTGAGTGAGGTTAAGATGAAGGATTCTACCAGTGGGTGGACCCCCGTTACTCAATACAACATCAAAAGATTCCAAGCACATTAAAGAGTCTACACAAAACACCCACATTGAAGGCTAATAATCTTTGAGGAGCTAGTCGCTCTCTTTTCACCGTTGCTTTAAAGGACCAATAACAAGGATTAAAAAGATCAGATGCCTTGACTCCAGATGGTTTCCATGGTAACGGGTAGCTGAATGATGCCTTGTAAGATGGAGGAGAAATAAGAGCGTCTGAAGGGAAAATAGGACAAGCCGTATCGATGGAGGAATGAAAAGAGTTCCTTTCAACGAGAAACAGTGAGAGGGATATTGAGCAAATGACAAAGAGGGAGGCAGGCAGGCATCGGAGGCAAAGATCCTTCCAAACAAAAACCAAAGTGCACGAGGGAAAGGTAGGCGTGTCTTCCTGTTGCTAGGAGCAAAGAAGGTCTTTTTTCTCTCTTTGAGGTTACAAGGATGTGAGGGGGCTGCCATGTTTATTAAAGAGAGAAAATGTTCAGTTAAAGCTGATAAAAGGGACAAATTTCAAAGGGACTTTTCATCTCGATTGCTACTGTATATGAAGGTCTTTTCAGCATGCCCTATATTCTGATATCAAGCACTAAAGAGCTATCATTAAGCACCAAGGGAGGGAATCAAAGTGGCAAGCTAACAGCCATTTCTTTTCATTTCATCATATTTATTTCTTCTTGATATACTTCCTCTTTAAGTGGGTGGTTTATTGCTTTATTATATGTACTTACCCTGCTAGAGGTAATAAGGAGTGACAACAACAAAATGATGGTATAGATATTTTTATTTGGTCTCATCATCTATTTAAATTATTGGATACACTTCTATTTCAAATTTGCTTTAAAGGTACTATGTCCTATTTGCTGATGAAGACATACCTAATGATTCATAATATCATCTGTTTGGAGCCAGAAGGGTGTTAACTCATATGCTTTAACATGGAGTTAATGCCCTTCTGGCTCTGATCAGACGTGTCTTCTTATACTCCCTATATTTCTCTGTTTTATTTAAAATCTTTATCATCCCACTGATAAATCTATCCGTCTGCATGCTTTTTATCTACCTACCCTTCACATACCTATCTATATGTCAATCTATACATATCTATTCTTCATCTGGCTCACAATTAATATCTTCATATTCCTCCCCATTTGAGTGCCTCTGATTCCATCGCTCAAACTCTAATAATCTTGTCTATTTCTATGCCTTAAATCTCTCATATTAAGGTTAATGCTACCCCAGATGATCATGTGATATAATAACGTCCGGTATCGTCCGCATATTACTAATTAATGAGTAGCTTATGGGGATTAATACCGTCCAGTCATTTGAAATCACCCCCACACAATATGATCATTATATCGACAATGATTATGTGCTCCAGTTTCCGCATCAACATAACTTTTTCACAGGACTTTGCAGCACTGAAGCTGCAGTTATGATGAAGTTATGCAAGTTTACAACGTTTTTTCTTTTATCAAAGAATTAAACCTTTCTTGCTTCTTAAATAGTTAGTACCATATTTCGTCGCTGTTTTCACGAAGTGACGGTAGTGAAAAAAAATTGCATTCACTTTGCGTTACGATTTTCCTCACTACTGTCACTTCGTGAAAACAAGGACGATTTAGTGATTTACAATTTCTTTTTGTCTATTCTATGTATTACAAAATACACGTGTACAAAATAAAATCATAACAAAACAGAAAAAGAGAAATACAAGAATGCTTTTCAGTATGCATATTAAACAACTAAAAAAGAAGGATCATATTTTAGATATTCTAAAAATGAAATAGCTTGTAATTTAAAACAGATACCCCAAAATATCAGTAGAGAGGGCACCAGGACGAAAAGAGATTGTTTAGAACGATGGAGAGGGAATAACAGGGATACCAGTTGATTTCTCCAGATGAGCCTGTAAAGAGACCCAGACATGTTGGAGCCTTGTATGTTATGTATAATATGAAGCATGATAAAGCCTGATATGGAAAGGTGTCAGGGCCTGAAATCAGGCTATAGCCTGAATACTGGCATCCCTGGGACATAATTATAGCGCATAGTGGTGTAGCAATGAAATCTCAAAATGCTTTACAACAACATTAATACATGTGAATGTTTTATAATATTTTATACAGACAATCACATTTTATCAAACTTAAGATTTATTAAAAAGCTTAATGGTATGAGACCCTAGAATGCAGGAGCTAATGCCACAAAGGACCATTTTTCATTTACAAGCATAAGGATATAGGAGGGACTGACTAGAGAAGCTTGTTTTAATAGAGTTGCATATATTCCTTTCTTATAGATGATTTCAACATATCTGTAGTATACCACTTCATTTATCAAGAATTTGCCACTGGTAAACATTTCGAATCAATTTCAAACACTGTTGAAAATTCTATAGTTACAGATAACAATTTCTCGTTCTCACCATTGATTGCGTTTAAAATAAAATATAATTAAATTGTCTACAATAGCTATAAAACATAATTTTCTCTATCATTACTTCATTAGAATTATATTCAATGTCATATGTACAGGGAATAGGGGAAAATAGTCATGAAGCAGTTTGTAATATTTAAAATATGGGTAATTCAAAAAATATAAAACATTGAACAAGATTTGTAAATGCTTGAAAAGTAAGTTTGGACCCTTTTTAAAATTAGGAAACAACCTGTATATTCTTAATTATGACATTCTCTTCCCAAAAATACATGTTTCCAACGATCCTCAAAACATTTCCCAAACAGCCATTTTTTAACCAATTGACAACGGACTATATCACTCAAAACCTAATTCAATGCTAACGACCCATTTCCAATGGTTGCATGACGGAACCCCCTGTGTCTGGTAAGCAGAGAGTGCTATTCTATCTACTATTAACCCAGCTAATTTGATTTCCCTGTATTAGGTTACACACCTGAGAGGCTGATAACCAAACTAAAAAACAAATCATCTCGTCCACCTATATACCACACCCAACAGGCATGACTTCAACTTACCCCCATCCATCCATCCATTCAATGTCTCCTGATAGACACAAGGTAATTACACCTCTTTTATCTTGACATGGAGTTAAATACCCTTCTGGCTCTCAACAGACAATAATTAGGACCTTTTCCTCGGTATCTAGATCTCCCAATCTTATTTCTTTCGGACAATTAGTGAGCTTTAATATGTGACCCATACCTGTTTTGCTCTTATTTATTTCATAACCAGTATACCTTTGAGAACATTTCAGCATATTGCAAAACAGAACAAAAACTTGCACAAACTGCAGAATTTAATGTAATTCTTGTATTTCCTCGCATGAAATTCTCACAAATCTAGACCCTCTTGAAATTCTTAAACTCTCTTGAGAGCAAAAGTTTCTGGTTTTCACAACTGAAAGCTGTTTGAAAGTATAATATTCATACACCACACCACACGCAAACCATTGTAGCACAGATCTACTGCCATAAATATTGTTTGTTAGATACCAGTAGAGAATAAAAAGCTGTTCTAATTGGACGGTAACTTTTGACTATGGAGCTGGTATATCCATGATTTACATTGACAGTATAAATCATCTGTTAGCTAGGAGCCAGAAGGGCATAAACTCATCCAGTTTCACTTTTTTTTAGAGGGATTAACACCCTTCTGGCCCTCAAGAGATGAAATGTTAGTTTTACATGTTGCAATATCTAAGCTGCATTTGGATCCACAACATCCTTTGTTTGATACCAAGGTTCATCTCCAAACTTGTTTATCAACAATGATACCATTGTCATCACACCCCGCATGCTGTTCATTAATAAATAGAAACAATATGACTTACGGATAGACTGGAGACGACGACATAACTGTGAACTTGTCAAGTTTAAAGTAATATTCCCAGCAGCCATTCAAGAATCGGAACCAGATTCGACATGACATGAGAATGATTAACGTTTGTGGTATCCCGCCACCCCTTCCTCCAGACATACACTACAATGACAGGTGCATCTATGCAAATAAGATAGCCCTGGTAGAGAGGGTACATCACATCACTGTCATACCAGGCCTGTATCCATTGGACAGTCAATCAGGCCTTTCATACTAAAGGAAATCTATACAACATTTCTATTTCTATTACTCAACAGTGTAAAAATAACCCTTGTATCTGCATACAAAGCATGAGAAGCAAGGGCTACAGCCAAGACATTAGTTCCTTATGAGAAGAAGAAAAAGTTTCTGTAAAGAGAAATTAAGAATTCCTTCCAATGAGAACAACCCCATTAGCTATTCCATTAACTTTTTCACACTATCATAAAAATAATACAGTCTTAATCACCTATCCTAAAGAGTACCCCCATTAAGAATCATCAATGGTGATGAACTAATCTACTATCTCACCTCTTATCTTATTTCTTACTTCAACTGACAGACGCGGAGGTGAATGCTTCCAAATAAGACTTTTGACTGACACATTTCTTCATATACATTTAAAGCAATGGGTGGGTCTGATCATTGACAATGATTCCTTATGCCAAAGATGTGCATGCTTCTACAACTTTGTTCCTGAGACAGGTTCCACTGAGTTATTAGTAAAACTGTCAAATATTTCAATGACAATCATAACTGGGAACATATTAACAGACTTCCTCATAATTCAGATCTGTTTAACCATGTTTATTTCCTTGCTTGATAAAAAGTAGGTGATATTTAAAAGTTTTCTTTTGGGGTTTTGAGGACTAGAAACTGTGACACAAAGTAATCTTTAGTGTCAGGAAGATAACTTTGAAAGAGTCATTTTGGGTTCTAATTTTCAGCCAATAATACTAATCTGGAAATATCACAAATAAAATTGTCCAACTATGGTGTTAGTTTCTCATAATGACATGAGATCTCCTTCCCTTTGATATGGTTATGTCTTCATTAGATTTAAATGACAAAACATCTCTGAGGAATGGAGATGATTTCTGCAATGAAACTCACTTAAGGTCAGAAACAATCCTAACTGGATGGAAGTCTTCAATGATACCTCCTGAGTATTAGCTGTCTCCTGACCTTTCTCTATTCTCTCAAATCTCATATTTTCATAGAGCAAGAAAATGAGAAAAGACATATTCTTGTGAAACAGGAGCTAAAACATCTGGGGCTGTTCTAAAGAATGGCGGACATTCAGACGTATCATGACATACGATAGTCTGAAGCTACAAGGGCTATGAAAAGCAATGTTAGTTAATTCCTTGGCTCTCGATCAGCAGGAAATATATCCTTAACACTCCCTTTGTAATCATGCTTTATATTTACTTACAGCCAAACATATTCGACTTGTTTCTTCCAGTCTACTAAAAAAGAATTTTCAAGAAGTTTTTCTCAGCATCACCATTCTACAAAACTTTTCATTTTGTTTTCTTCACCTTATTACTATGTCTCATTTCATTGGCATTATCATCATTTTCAACAGTTTTCTTCTGTTCAAATTCTTCTCATTTGCTTTCTCGTTCAACTAACTTCTAATTCTCCTCACAATCATTTTCAATATTCCAATTCATCTGTTCTTGCATTCACCTTTCTTCCTTGCCACACCACCCTCAAAACAGATTTGTTATGCATGCATACATCTAAAAAAAAGTCATGAATAAGTCATGCAGGAATGTTATGACATGAAAAAAAAACAGAAAAACAGTGATAACCAGACGATCGAGACTTGACATTTTGCCGATCATATTGATAAAAGGAAACCAGAAGGCCATCAGGTTTGAAATGCCAATTACTTTCCAACGTGTTTAGCTTAAATTAAAGAATATTGATATGACGTGACAACATGCTTCTACGAATCTCACCGTGTATTGCATGGATATTTTGTTTGTGTCTGTTTAAAGTACAATTCTGGAATACTCTATACTGCTTTGCATGTATGCAATGTATTTTCACTGATCGTGTTTGCACAAAATGGGAAATAAAGACATGTCACCCATGCTTTAACTAATTAACTTATTATTAAATGCAAGAAATGATGTGGGGTGAAAAATCATGAAAAACAAATAAAGTAACAATATTTTCAATTGTTGATGCTTAATATCTCATACATTTGGTCATTTTGAGTATCCCCTTCCAAACATTGACCATTGAGTAAGCTAGGTGTATACCCTACACCAACCTGTATAACACAAGATGACCAACACACTAAACAATTAGCATATCTTAGTGAGATCGAGATCGAAAGAGAAAGAGAGAGAGATTGTGTTTACCGTTTACTGGTAAAGGTGGATCTGTAGATGACTTCTGCCATTCTTACGTTGCAGGTTTCTCTAAATCGATACCAGTTTATTCACTGCTGAACCAAGCAACAAATCACAGGTATAAAACTCCCTCCAGATAACTAACGATCCAGATCACGTGTCTTGCTATTGGGTTTGAAATCTCACATTGACGTATCCATGCAATGAATTCCAGGTATCCACCAGAAGGTTGCCATACGATCTACCAAAATGGATTCAATTGGTTTGGTAGAAAGCCAGTGAGCTAGCAATGATAACTTCTATTGTCTAGAAATGCTTGCAAGACAAGCCTTAGTTTTCACCATCCTAAGGAGTGAGCTCATTAATTGGCTTTTTTGTCAGAGTACTGCTAGACTTTGCTTGTTGATTCTGAGGTTTCTTATTGAGGAAATGATGAGAAGCAGCCAAAGTCAACACTCCAGGTCCAGGTCCATTGAGTAATAGAAGTGTAGATTGATAAAGTCTTTTCTCCCTTACAAAATGATACTTGATACCACTACTCAACATCCATAGACAAGCTAGAACTAGCTTCCTGATGTAGAATATGATAAAATGCTTAAAATTCGTTGATATCAAATCTAATAGAAAGCAACAATGCAGTTGACAGCACTTTTAATGTGGACTAGATGAAATGTAATAAATGTCTGATCCTAAATCTGATATAGCTGGTGAAAGCAAGCTCTAATCCATATTCTGCAGCAACTTTGTACGGATGTCGAAGCTCATTCAGACATTCTGTATTCCTGCTACAACGTCAAGAGACCGATGGCTTTAGAATCACAAAATAGCAATGTCCACTAGCTAGGTAGCATGTATACTGCCTGCATCACAGTTGCTTCCAAATCGCAGCCGGTACGTCCCAGCTAGATGAAGTGTCCTATTAGCCGTATATTGATGACATCCAAACTAAGCCAAGTTGGATCAAGCGCTAAAGGTTACCATGTAGCTCTTGACATATAAACACAGGCTGTTCCGCTTTACAAATGGCACTCTCAAAATGGACTCACTCCCGGCCCAAAACAGAGGCGGTTAGTCGATGGTGACTAAACACAGCTATGAATCATTGACTCATGTCTACAAGGGGTGGAGGAACTGGACAAAATAATCTGCTAATTTTCTTCCAACTACCCATAAAGATCATCGCCGTAAATGAACCTGGTCTCTTAGCAGGAAGAACTCAAGTTGAGAAGTCCAAGGAGATAATTAAGTGATGAACAATCTCCTCTTTTGTTGCTACGTGTCTGAGGAAGTTTGACAAACTTGAAGAGCTTTTAGTCTCTCACGATTCCAGCTTGCGTGACAAAACCTACTCCAGAGGAAGTTGAAATGTGATAGATATGAAACCATAAACCATGATGAAACCAAGTCTTAGAAGATAACAAATAAATATTCTTTCTAGGTCTCTGGAGATATTTTATGATTCCATTCAACACTTTCAGAACTCTATATAGTTATTTATTGTATTTTCAAGTACTTTTGAAACAAATATTTCATGGGAAAGTTTTTTCATAACAGTTGAAAGCACAGAAACTATGCTTACAGTGGTTTCGGAACTCTTGAAAGATAATTGTTTTCTGGGTCAAGCATCGTAAATAGAGATTGATTATCCATCTACAAGCTGATCTTTGGTAAAGTATCTAAGATAAAATAAAAGCTACCAGCTAACAAGTTTTTTTAATTTTTCATTCAGATAACTATCAATCATTCAAATTGAAAACTCTGGTATAATCAAAATGCCTTCATTTGGAAATCTTAAATGTAATACAAAGTTTTGGTATGGGGTCATGAATTTGGTTCAATTAATGAACATATTGGAAGCATACGCGATCCTACAATATTCAGTGTTCATTGTCACGGTTGAAATCAAGTCTAAAGTGATGAAATTGTAACTGCTTCACAAGGTCAAGATATTAATTTAGTTTTAAAACAATGTTTCTTGACTAAAATTGACAGATTTGCTATTTCCGTTTGGAAATTATATATCACAACTGCATATTCTGAGATTGTCATGGTCACAGCTACTATTGGATGGCTATATAAGCTATTTGAAATTCATCAAAATTACCTGGAGTACCAGTAAATCTTATATTCATTTTTTTCCTCGAAAACAGAAGTGGGGGCTAATTTTTCTAGTGCTTATAATACATACTCTGGGGGATCTAAATATATATCAACATTTCAAAGAATCGCAATCCGTCCATTAACAAAATTTCCCAAACTTTGTATTAACTTTAATGATGTCCATTTTGTATCTATTTTCCAATGTACATGTTCTACACTAAATAATGTACTCTAAATTGAAAGATAACATAGATTGGAAATAAAATGATCAAAATATACAGAAATTAATCTTTCTGACCTTAAAATGTCACTCATATACATATGGCTGTCAATATTCATCCATGATAATAGTTCCAAAGAAAGAAATAGATCAGGAAATATCAAATCAGATATTTTCAAAGTGGAATTTTGGAGAGTACCAGTTGTTACATTGATATGAAGAGCATATCACAGCCCAGAGCAGATGATATTTTCTGCTCTCATAAGAGAAATATTGACCTGTCAAATGCCATACAGCATTATAGGTCTCTATTTTTGCTTCACATCTTGAAGATCCATCAACAAACAACACTCAAATACCAGATCTACATAATGCCTATTGTACCTCTTTTGTTCACTACTTCACAAGCCTCTGCATTCGAAGAAAACCAAATTAGAGCACACCTTTTCAAACTTTCTTTATTTTAAAAGATAGAACATAGAAAAAGGTTGATCTTAAGAAAAAATGAGAAGGGTAAATATAGTATGCAGAAAGAGGGAGAGATATATATATACAAAGGAATAGAGTGATGAAGAACGTACCACCAAAATAGAAAACACCAAAAACAGATATATATATATATATATATATATATATATATATATATATATATATATATATATATATGTAGAAAAAGGAGGAAAGAAACAAGGATATGATTTGAAACTGGAGAGCCAGAAAGGGTTTCATCCATTAACAAACAGTCCTAATTCCGCCTATCAGCAGATGATATAGCAGGATGTGGTCCTGATATTGAAGAAAAAAGAGTTGTTATAAAACTGAGATGTCGGAACATTATTAGAATTTTAATGATTTTTGTTGGTCTTTATAGTGAATTTAAAGTTTTTCAATTTGACCTTTTTCACAAACTCCCGTTGAAAGATTATCCGTAATGGCCACTCTCTAGCTCTCTCCTCCATATATCCTATCCCCTGAAGCCAAACTTTCACTCGAGTGATTGTACGAAATATGACACGCTTATCAGATTTGAGCAGAAAATAAATATATTTGGGTTCTACGTCGAGCTGTCATAAGCATGACATCTAAATCAACAACACTGAAAGCCTTACCTTAAAAATGAGCTATACATATGACGCAAATTAAACAACATATCCGGTTTCCTACGGTGAACTGCTAAAGTATTGGTGCACACAGAAGATAAATCTTGCAGAACATAGATAAATGGTAGGTGTGGGAAGTGGGTAAAGAGGAACTTGAAAAATGTTTTTGCCAAGAAATGTTCAATAGAATAAACTAATCAATCAAAATAAGAACATAAACTTGGTATTCACTTTACTAATTAACTTATAAAATATCCTATCTGCAGTCAATCCACACAGAAAAATATACAATAATTACTTACCCCTGCCCTGTTTTCTGCTTGAAACAATATTGAACAGTAATGCTAATTAGTTACAATGCAACCTTTTATTTCACAAGCAAAGTATAAGCAAGTTTCTTGATTTAAAAGGCATTTTAAAGCAAATTTGAGCTTGTGTTCAAAACTCATATAGACATTGTCACAAAGACTGTAACAAAATGAGCTTAAAGACAATTTCAATACCTCCATTGTATTGCCAATAGAAATCGGACAACGTGCATGTAATATATGATTGCACAGGTCAATCTGTGATGCGCAACGCTATTGAAATTGCCTCGGTTGATTTCTTGAAAGTCTTTCCTATCGTGTTGTATGTGTGTATCCATAATTTGAAATTGATGAATTCAATTATTTTACCCTTTTAACTTTCATCAGAGGAGGCACGATAGCTCAGTGGGTAGAGCAGTTAATCATTCATCCTTATTACCAGGTCCCCTCGGAGAGGACCTAAATCCATCAGTCCTCTGGTTGCTAACCAACAAGCATTTATGCTTTCTTAGCAGTCAGGTAAAATAACCACTACTACTACTACTGTACGATCCCTTTAAAACTTGCTGATAAACAAGATGCACCAAGGTAGACAAAACAGCAATCAACGCTATTTCTGGAAATGCCAAATGATGCTATCTAATTCTGCCAAACCTATCATTACAAGAAAGTGTTTTGGGATACAATCATGTTTTCACTGGGGTGTTGCGAAATTGCAACGTAAATGAAGAATAAATTTTGGTTACTTTTAAGTAAGGAAAACTTAAAGTGGGAGCTACATTTACATCTACAAGTTTCCAGGGAACACCAAGAGCTTGTTTTTGTTATCGAAACTTTTGTCTCTTTCAATACATTTTCACATCTAACACAAACAAAAGTGGAATTTCACCATCCCTATCAATTCATGACATAAAAGAAAAGATCAACATGATGATTAAACCCCTCAGCAAAAAAGCAAGAAATCTGATAGTTTTACTTCAACATTAAATAAAAGTAGGTTCTCTTCTTTCTGGACAGCTTTCAAAGTATTGCAAGACATTTTGAGTGCCCTGTGTAACATAGAAAAACACATTTTGAAGGCATCTTTCTCATATTACTATGCGGAAAACACCTTACACAAGAATGAAAAGACAGGATAAAAGATAAGATAAGAAATAAAGTGCGCCATCTGCCCTACATCTACATGAAACCATCATCAAAGAACAAGTAAAATATATATCAAAACTTTAAACACATACCTTCCACTAAAAATCAGCAGAAATATAATTTAATTTAAAGATTTGTGATCATTTTATCAACTTCTATCAAACTGAAAATGCTACAGAATAAAATATTTATGCCAACAATTTGATTGTGTACAAAATAATGACACTGAATGTACTAAAAAAAAAAAATCACTAAATGAAAAAAGTCAAATACCCCTGAATAATAAGCATTATGCTTGAAACTTGGCAATATTATATTCAACCATTATCAAAACAAATTGTAATTCAAAAAAATATATATCATTCTATCTCTTTGACATGCTTGATGAATGTTGATATTAGTATTGATAGAATCATATTAGAGAAATTTCTATAAAGATATTAAATGTATCTTTAAAATATCACCAACAGGATTATGAGGAGGATGCTCGAGACAAGCAGAAGTAGAAGGAGGGAGTGTACGTCATCAGGAAGTGATAGTCAGTAACCCCTCGTAAGAGGGAAAATGCTGACTTTAATAAATGGTGATAATGATGATGATGATACTAGAAGATTATATATAAAATCTACCCCGCCTGCTAATAATAACATGCCAGAATGCATTTTTTTTCTCTTGAATTTTGCTGTGGATAAGTTTTGAACAAGAAATATATATTCAAATTCAAATTTACTTATTAAAATCAAACATACAGAATCATTCCAAATGCTAGCAAAATCACCAGCCACCCCCCCCCCCCCCCCATGCACCTCCACATCAAACCTGCCCCCTTACAATCCTTTCAATAATAAAATGGGAAAGAAGGAAGGGCATGGGTATCAATTACCTTGCTGTGTTGTAATAATCTACAGAGCTAGAGCCCTCTGAACCCCTTACTAATGAGCTGGCTGACTATGCTTACGGATAAGCTATTTTGAGCAGTAGTGCGCTAATCAACAATTTCCCCAATTGAAGTAATTACTGCTGGCCGATGGGCACGGCTACTTGTAAGGACCATGCTGACTGAAGGCTGGCTGAAGGCACACCCATGCTCTGATGAGGTGTGGATTAAAAGGTTGTGTAGGTTTGCTGGAGTCCTATTGTAAGTTTTAACATGTTTACTGTTTCGCTTGACATGCTTCTTAGAGAAAAACATTTCATTACATTTTTAACAAGGATAACTTTAAAAAAAAGAAACTTTCAATATATTGAAAGACAGTAAGCATTAATTTAGCTGATGTTAGGCTGATTGTTATCTTTCTGGTAAACAAAAAATGTTATGCTTTCAGTTTCAGATCAGAATTCTAAAAACTACAAGTACCTTTAATTATCTCCCAAGTTTACATAGGCACCCACATTTTTTTTTTTAATTTACAGTTTTTTTGTTTCCCCCTTAAAAATATATTGAGCTCTTTAACTGAATATATTGTAAAGGCATATCCTTTATCCAAGACTAAACATTTTGCTCGCAGCTTCATTCTATATTTATTTCAAGTTTTAATAACCTTTTAAATACTAAGCAGAGATAACTATAGCCAGAGTTTATGAAAAATGTATGTTATCCTCAAATCAAATCATAACCAGTCTTAAATCTAATGTAACTGTAAGAAAAGTACTAGTGATGCCAATTTGAAGAGCAAATACAGAACTACTGAGCTAGTGCCGCAGAACAGTTTTCCATCTCTTGTCAAGTTCAATGAATTTGATACTTAAAAGATATCATCTATGCAGCATCCACAAAGGGTATGACAGCTCCCTGTGGCATGAAAACATACAAACATCAACAATGTTTAAAGAAATACACCCCCGAAATGAAGAAATAACAAATTTGACTGTTCCTTCTGTTTTAGCTAGACATCTCTGTTTACATGAGACTCCAGTCATAGTTACCATTTTCTCCTAGAAAAAAAATTGTAAAAACAAAAAACTTTTCCTTAAGAATTTTGGGAGGAAAGACAAAATGGAAATTTAGATCTCATGTTTCCTCTTGGAACCATGTATGCATCATTGTTGCTATGGTAACGCTGCTTTCACAGCACACCATACATCACTGTCCAATGAAATCTCTATTATTGTTTCTAGCTTATTTTTTTATGTCCTCATGAATAAAAAATAATCATCATATTTAAAAGTAAACTGTGTGTATGTAAGCGATGTGCTTTCATGAGGTAACAGCTCCATGCAACATGGCTACATGAAGTGATATGTCAGAGGAATAGTGCTGTTGTTGGTGCTGATTAGTAATCTCCATTGTAAAATCACGATGTGGATAAAGTTGAAATCAACGTTGGACTACCGAACAAATTAGCCTGCAGTCTAAATGTTGGCTAATTAATATGAATTCAAGTAACTGAATATTTAGATGCTAGTTTCAAGGATTCAAGGCAGTGAGTGTTTGTTTTCATGTGGGGGAGGGGGGAGGAGGGGAGGGGTCGTTCCCTCTGAATATGAATATTTGATCATCCATCTTACCTGACTTGTCCTTTGGTGTTCTTAAGAACCATGGCTGCATACGATTGACTCACACCTACAAGACTCTTTCCATCCACTTCAATGATCTGATCATTCACTTTGATCCTAGAGAGAGAGGGAATAAAGAATAGGAGACAAAAATTATTTAAAATTGCAAATATCAATGCTCAATATCTATGCAATTAATTGATATGGATCTGCGCCTACATGTACCGTAACCTCTAATGCTCTGAAAGCTGATATCTATAATTAACTCAAAAGCATTTTCTTTTCTTTTTTTTTATAAATGTGATACGGTACATGTCGTGATTATTACATAACTGATATTTTTTACATCAAAACAATACCAATTATACCAGTGAGATGATTCTACATCTCCAATTCCCTTGGATGTGATTAGTCTTGTCCCAAACACTAGAGGGAGCACTACTGCATGAGACAGGACCTTGGTCATTGCAGTCTAGCCTAGCTAAGAGCTAGTATTTCATCAAGTTGATATAAGAGGCATGTATTGATTCAACCTAAGGCTACTATGATCACATCTAACCTTGAGATCTCATCATATTGTCAATCACGACAGATCATCTATATCTTCACTATTCCCTACTGACTTCTTGTCTTGGTCTCAAACATCTTCCTGATTGTCATGTCTGGTGAGATTTCAAACCAAAGTAAAACAAATTCTTACGAGAAATACAATAAAAACAATGTTGATCATTCAAATACAGACAATTAACCTCCAAAAAGTCATCAATTTGTAATCCCCTGTATGAAAGATTAGATATGGTCATGAAATTGAGACATGTACAAAATGTATTGTTGTCTGCTGAGAAACAGAGGGTGTTTGTTAACTTCTACATAGATTCGTCCTTGTTTTCACGAAGTGACAGTAGAGAGGAAAATCGTAACGCAAGTGAATGCTATTTTTTTCACTACCGTCACTTCGTGAAAACAGTGACGGATTTACCTTCTGAATCTTAACACATGATAGGCCTGTTAGCCTGGTCATGTGACATACCCTTCACTTGCTTGAAAACAGATTTTTTTAAACTCAATAATGTCCAGCTTTTCAGGACAGGGGATAACTTGCCAAATAAAGTCAGAGAAATGAAACAAAAATATTCGGTATTGACAAGACTATATATGAAGTACCAAATCATTGTTCCGAAAACTTGTGTGAAAAGAAAATACAAAAGGCAGCAATGAAATGGAAATCGATAGAACAATGTCAATAAACTCCAGGCCCTAGGGTGTACAATGAAATTATATATGTGCTAGAAGCATCTGTAGAATTCTTGTAGTTGAATCACCACTTCATCAAATGAAACATACCCATCTCTTCCGATCGCTCCAAGAACAATTACAACGGTTCAACTTCAATTAAGTGTGTCTGGTGTAGTCATATCAAGGGAATAACAAGGAGCAATACTCTCGTTTAAAACATATAAAAAATGGGAAATGGTATGAGATTACATAGAAGGCATAGGTATAGCTATAGGTATTGCTATAGGCTTTGTAAGTCATTACAAATTGCGGCAGATCAGTAAAGCGCTTAGAGACATCGTAGATGTATTAAGCGCTATATAAAAGCGGAATATTATTATTATTATTATTATTATCAGGATGGGGGGGGGGTGGCATGAGAACATCCCTTCTGGCACCAACTTGGGATTATCTTTTGGGGGAGAGAGGGGGGGAGAAGCTTGTCAGAAAAAAATTGTGAACTTTTTTTCTTCTTCCTGTAATTAGCAGGGGTCTCACTTAACATATTATTTTGGTTGCCAGCTTGGCAACTTATAACAGTTAGTTTCTAAAGTTGCCCCCCCCCTCAAAAAAAAAAAAAATAATAATAATGATAAAAATAAAATAAAGTAGGCTTGAGTCGGTACGGTCGATCACACCGGGACCCGACCGTTGCCGTCGGGTCCCGGTTTCGTTTTTTGAGAACCGACGCTCCGAAAAAAATAATGAAATATGTAAGAAATTGCAGTTTTGCACACCACTAAAATCAATCCACCTTGAAACTTAAGTATTTAATTGTTACCAATCATATTCTAGCTCATCCTGAATCAATCCGAACTGCTGATATAAATATGGGTTGCAAAGCAGTTCGCCCCATGGGGTTGTTGTCGCCAGCTGCTAGCTACATGTAGCTACTGTACTGGCTGGGTCTCTCGACAGAATTAATAAATCAGGTTGAAAGAAAAATTAATGTTTGAATAATAAAACGATTTTCTAAAAAGTACTTCTTAACAACATACCGATCAAATAATTTTTAAAAGACAAAATAGATATTTTTTCTTTGATTTTGAACACCGCATGCTTCTTTTAAAAGCTGAAAATTACTTGGTAATCACAAGAAGTTTCGATACGGATAGCTGTTGCAAGGCAAGTTCAGACTAGTCTCGGAAAAATGCGCTGTGCTCCTCGTTAGCTGTAATGCGTGCCAGAACGAACCCAAACGAAGACGTGATCGTAACGAGAAAAAAATCATTAAAAACTACGAGAGCACAATTGGAAAGACAACTACTCAAAATTATCGTAAGCAGATACATAACTTGGAGGAAGAATACAATAATTGTCCAAGAAAAGCCACACAAATAGTGTATTTAAGGAGTTACTATAGGTACAATCATTATCGGAAGGGCCTGCTGCGATATATCCGAATTATACACGTGTTTGAATTGAACACGAGGCAAATACCGCCCTCTACGGTAAAAAGCAGTATAACACAGGATTCGAGTATTTGCAGCAGGCACCTTGCGATAAAAATGTACCCAGTTACTCCTTGATTATAACAATTTCTGTGGCATTTATTGGGCGATTATTGAATTCTTTGTCCAAGTTATGTATCTGATTATGGTAATTTTGAGCAGTAGTTGTCTTTCCAATTGTGCTCTCGTAGTTTTTAATGATTTTTTTCTCGTTACGATCACGTCTTTGTTTGGGTTCGTTCTAGCACGCATTACAGCTAACGAGGAGCACTGCGCATTTTTCCGAGACTAGTCTGAACTTGCCTTGCAACAGCTATTCGTATCGAAACTTCTTGTGATTACCAAGTAATTTTCAGCTTTTAAAAAAAAGCATGCGATGTTTAAAATAAGAGATAAATATTTATTTTTGTCTTTAAAATATTATATGATCGGTATATTGTACAGAAGAATTTTTTAGAAAGCCGTTTTATTATTCTAACATTAATATTTTTTGACCAGATTTATTCAACCTGCATAAATCAAAATGGCGGCTCGAATGTTGTCTTTCTATTTCTGCCCCAGTTTTTTTACTTTTAGAGGCACGATAATGGCACTAAACATCGCCAATCATGGATGAAAATAATGTCAAATGGAAGAATATACCGATCTGAGCCGAGGTATGCATGTGTTGATATATTTGATTGATAAAAAAGGTCACTTTTAAGGGACATACTGATGATATGCGCTTTTTATAGAGGCAAGTGACAAATCCTGGGAGCTGATTTCGGGACACCGGGTCCCGATCGGTGCAAGGCCGTCGGGACCCGGTTTATGAAAATCCCGACATGACTCAGGCCTAAAATAAAGACACTTTTAGCAATCATTTACAGTGAACTACACAAAAGTCATAATGAAATGATAATGAAAGTGAGTTTTATGTAAAGCCACCAAGGCAGGAAATGGAGTACTTTGAGGTTGTCCAGTAGGATTTTTCGTTGGCAGAAGGACCCGGGGAAACATCTAATTTCGAGCCTTGCGTCTAAGATGTCAAAAATCAATTACGCTTCACACACAAGTTGACACGTAAAAGATGCCACAATACTTTAGGGCTTGAAGTAGGAATAACAAAACAAAACAATTTTTAATTTTTTTTGTATATGTTTGATTTAGAAAAGACAGAAAATCAATACTTCAGAGCTATAGAACTTTTCAGACCGGAAGGGGAAAGGATACTTTATCAATCATGTCACATGACTCTGTCTAACTCTAAATCAAAAGCTAAAATAAAATTCATCCATTTGTATTTTTAGGTACACCACGTATGAAGTTCAACACAAAACGAGGCAACATTTCTAGTGGAATGGCTGCAGGTACGGAAACGATAAGAATATTAAGTTATAATACTAATATAATTAAATTGGAACATAATATAGCTTTCTCATATTAAATGTCTGTAACTTGGACTGTCCATGCTCAATTTAGCACTAGAACAGAGCCGCTTAAAGCAGAAACTTGGATATTAGCACGTAAGCATGCTATTCTAATGTTCCTTATACCCTTAAAAATTGTAACCTTTTTGTTTTAATTCTAGTTCACCTGGTAATATTAGATGTTTTTGTACTTTTGGAATGATACATTTCAATTTGAGTTGCATCATTCCATTACATTCCACACTGATTGAAAACATACCATCCATTACATGTAGCAGTACATGTCAAGAACCTCTACCTTAAGAAAGAATAAAGTTTAACTAATCTTTTGAAACATTTCAGATCTACATGAGGGGTAAACGAGGTGGTATAGAGAATTGGGGCTATCTTTTCTAATATCATAACTTATCCTGGTTAATTATTCCAACTGATTTTCATTAAATAATCATTTCTGTTGCTTCCGTTTGGGAAGATGGATTTTCCCTGATTTTATTAAGTAGACATCCAAGGAAGCTTCAAAAATTTGTTGCAAAATGACAGCATATTTTCTTCTTCGTAACAAACCCTTTATATATTTACATCAATCACCAATGAACTATCTACTGTCTAATGCTATTTATTTGGAAAAAATTAGGCCAACCAATCCATGTGGAGATACCCATTTCAAGTCACTTTAGGAAACGATATTCATTTTCAAAATCCTGCCTTTTAGCATTTAAAAGCAATGTAATTCAAGAATGTAATTTGTAGATAGCAAGGGACAAGTATAAAAAAAAAAAAACCTGAATGGTCATATATAGTTACATACTTCATATGAATGGAGGGGGGGGGGGATTTATAGAAATCATGTAGTACTCTCCGCATTCTCTATCTCCACTCACAACACACATGAAGGTTGTTGAAGGTCATTATTCCATCATGTTCTCTGGAGAATGCAGTCCATTTACAATGCACCCTAAGGCCAACTCATATAAACCCCACGCAAGTCCATTTAATATGAACCCCTCTCGGATATGAACTTACAAATTGATATGGCATCTGAAGAAGAAAAAAAATTCTTAAAAATTAACCTTGACGAGATTTCTTTTTTTCCTCTTCATGGGGTGCACCCCTGCCTCGCCCCCCTGTCGCGCCCCTCATAATGCCTGGGGAGGCATGTGGGTACCCATAGAGGGGTGAAAAATGTTTTTAATGTAATCTTGATGAAGGCATGGGAGGGTGAACTTGATATCATCACAAGGGGTAGATGGTTGTAACTCCATGCAAGCTAAATGTACTATGGCAAGGGTGGGGTCCAGTATCAATGAGATGCACTTTTAGCAAGCCAGCTTCCATCATCACGCTAACTCTCCATCAACCATGTTGAGACATTATTAAAGGTGCTAAAGTGGTATCCTACTATTAACATCCAAAATATGTGACACTTTCAAAGACGCTGTTGATTTGATGTTTATTACATGTGATGCAATTCTTGAGTATTTGATAGATTCTTTATTCCACAGACTTGGTGTGCACACCTCAATCAGCCACTGAATGGACATACAACCTTATACCATTAACATGAACTGAGCTGAACTCAGAAGTACATGACACTAAACATCAAATTATTACGAGAGGAACATTTAACACATTGGCGTTGCTCTATCAAAAGGTGTAGATTTGCTGGGTAAGGTACTCTTCTTACTCTGTTGGATATCTCACCAGTTGTGTGAAATAATATAACAGCTGTTAGAAATAACATTGACATCTTTAATATCATCATACTAAGAAGTAAATGTGATGAAGAATGTAAATTCACTGCATAACATCACGTTCTTGGGTAGGAGATGACAGGTTACGAAACTCCTTCATTTCTAAAAGACCTTATTCATTTATTAACCATTATCTTCATCTTCCCTTTACAGCTCTTGCTTTTCAAGTATTACCAAGACGAATTATCCACACTCATACTTTAATATGGACTTGTATTAGTATTTAAAGATAATCCCAATCTCTTTGATCAAATACCCTTTTCTAACTGCACCGATTTTCATCGGATGCATCCGGACGCATCCGATGAAAGTGCCAGTTAGAAAGCAACAGAGGAGAAAAAGGCGATTAAATAGCCGATGAAAAGAAGAGAAATAGGCGATTAAATTCTCCTGCTCTAGAGCAGGAGAAATTCTCATTCTATTGGTGTCACACCGATGAAACGTGCAGTTAGAAAACGTTCGGGAGAAAAGGGCGATTAAAAAAGCGATTAAAATGGTCAAAGGTCGCAGTATACGCGCGCTTTACCGTAACCAGCTGTGTTTGTTGACTGGAGCGCGGGCTTAATAATTACGTAATAATTCTTCACTTCCGGCGAGGGCTCGCCACAGCGAGTGAATTTCACCGGCAGTTAGAAACCGACAGGGGGAAAACTGCGGTTTCACCTTTGTTTACATAAGGAAAATTCAATCGGTATTTTCATCGGTGTGACTCCGATAGAGTGCAGTTAGAAAAGGGTATAAGTGTAGCAAGAATTCAGAATTGCAAACAGCTGTGAAATTCTTCAGAGTCGGGTAATGAGTAATTAATAAGTCAGGTAATTAGTAATTGGTCCTAGATGACCAATGCTGCCTGGAAGACCTAGTCAGTGGCAGCAAATGAGAAGGCTCTTCAGTGTGCAAAAGCCTGGCAGAACATTTGAGCACAGATGATGGACACGAAAGAAGAAGTAATTAATACTACCTAGGGTAATAAGTAATTAATATTACCTGGGCAATCAAAATTGATTAGAGGTCTCTGTTTGGTTATCCATGCAATTACCATATATCATAATCTGTGATGATTATAATTAGTCCATTCATTCTCCATACACCCATCCTCACTATGCTGAATTTTCAAAACAGCCTGCCAGCCAGTTCTACTCTGACTTCTGAGAAATTAACACTACACTCTAAAAACTGAAATGTTAAATGTCAATTTAAAAGGGCCGAGGCACTCTTTCAAAATGTCAGATTGTTTCTTTTAACCTGCTGGATTCAACCTTTATAGTGTTGGATCCAGCATCTTCAAAGTGTTAATCTACCATTTTGAAAGAGTGGTCACCCCTCGGCCCTTTTAAATGGTGATTTAACATTTATAGTTAGAGTTTATATAGCAAATTCATAGTGAAGAACCAAATAGCATGTTATTCTTCGTCCTTGTGCTAGGAATACATATGTATAATGTACTAAGTAACTTGGGGTATATAATCCCAAGCAAGTTAAAGGCATCAATTAACAATGTTAAATCTGAGATGCATGGCCCTATACATGCTATTAGTGTCTGTGATATGGTGTAATATTGAAGCCCTAAAAAAAATGCGCTTCAAAATGATCATGAAGTTCCTCATTATTTTCCCCAACAGACTGTAGTGTTATGAAAACTGTTAGGAAAACGTAAAAATTGATATCGATTTCCAATCATAAATATCTTGATAATCAGACAGGCGATCGACTTGTAAATGTCATGGGATTCATGTATGCCCTAAAGGTTTATAATTATGGTTGCAGCATGAGCTAAATCAAGGATTTTTTTAAAGGATCTTACACAAAGTTACCGGATCACTGTAAAGGTTAGTTGGTGAAAGAGCCCATTATTTTACCAATAAATGGAGCAGTGAAGATGCACTGCAATGGGGATCAAGATCATGCCCATGCTCTGTAGATTTACTAGCTAACTATCGAGAAACGAGCAGGGATTACTCAGTCAAGCTAATGGAGACCCCATCAACCTTGGACTATTTTCTTGAGCCTAGCTATTAGTTTAAAGGTAAAGACCAGTTATGGTTATGCGATTGCATTGTGAAAGAAACGTTGTGGAATTGATCAGAAAAGGTTGATCATCTAGCATCTAGCATCTGCAAGGTTCTGGAATCATCAAAATGATAAGAAATTTGTCTTTGTAAAGTTACAAGCACTATACACAGAAAGATGTATATGGGACTACCCTATATCTCTCACAGACCATGAGAGAAACAAATTTACCAAATATATGAATTAGTAGGCGGTTTCCCGGGAAATTTTTTATCATCATGTATTAGTCAAAACATATTCTTTCACATGATTGGTAATGAGAGCTTCCATTTCATTTTTTGAAATTGGGGCGTTTCCAATACTGGTCTTTACCTTTAATATCTTGAGCAACGAGCTTTCTTAGGCTAATGTAAAAACACCTTTAACCTTCTTCTCCATTCTAGTTCAACCTTCACCATACCAACCATACCTATAACACCTTTCAGACCACTTTTCCAATAGTACTATTCTCCAAGCCATAAATCCCCTATTCACTATCCCCCAAGCAGTAGTTTGAACTGCATCGTTAGTTATATCACCCCTTTGGGATGAGGTGTCTGAGAGGATCAAGTTCCATTAATAATCATCCATCCATGCTTATAGTTAAGATCAAAAACAATCTTCCATTTTCATAATAGTGAATAGGCATGGTTTTATTGGCTTCAAAACTAATGATCATGAACTTAATAATTATGATATTGGCCTCCAAACTAATAATCTTAAGCTTAATAGTATAATATGATAATATTGGCTACTTGTATACTGCTCATAATTGTCCACCATGCAATGATGCGCACAGAGCTAAGATATCACAGTTTGCTTAAAAGCATTACTCATTTTTATTAAAAAAACGTTGGGAAAACGGTTTTGAATTTTTTTAATTCCAAACATAAATATATTGATAATCAGACAGGTAATCGGCATGTAAAAGTCAAAGGATTCCTGACTGACCTACAGGTTTATATTATCACTTCAGCATGAGCTAAATCCAGGATTTTTTTAAGAATCTGAGACAAAGAAAGATACCCAATCCCTTTAAAGGCAGTGTATCCCTTGTGCAGCCAACATCAAATTCTGTAGAACTTTGCAGGAATTATGAATATGTCACATATATATATATATATACCTGTGAAATTATGGAATTTAAATGTTAGCAGTGTCCTAGTATTCAAATATGCAAGGAAACCTGTTTACTTTCTAGACTTCACTGTCAGACACTTTTGTAAGACTGACTGACTCTTTTCTTCTTTGGTAATAACATGCATAAAATGAGCTGTAAAGGATACATGAACATCTGTCTACATCAATAACCCAATTCTTGTAATGGCCAAAATTAAACTGATTGAATCTTTGCGCAGCACAAACCTATGACCATTCAGTAGAAGGGTCTCAAAATCAGACTATTTAATTAAACGCCAGCGATTGCTAAATTCGATTTGACAACTAACGGTTGTTATTTTCCCACAACAAGACATTTTCAAGCCCTTTCAAATGCCGTTGGAATTTAACCTTTTCATTTTTGTTGGCCTGCAAATGGGACATAGTACTTTTAAGGCAGACTTAAAAGGGTCCTAGCTATCACCTACTTTTTTAATACAAATGTTAGGGTTTCCATTTGATATCCAATGTTCAGAATATCAATTTCAAATAGAGCATCTGTAAAGAGAAATGGCAGATTCAAATTCAGGTTCTGAAATTGCACTCTTAAAGGTAATACAAAGTTTTGGTATATAGGGTCATGAATATGGTTCAAATGAACATATTGGAAGCATAAATGATCCTACAATATTCAATGATGGTTGTCTTGGTTGAAATTGAGTCTAAAGTTATGAAATTGTGAATATTAACTGTTTATGTTGTATAGCTCCCTTTCGAGATTCATATTACTTTAGCTTAAAAACAATGTTTCTTAACTAAAATCAACTGATTTTCTATTCCCTTTTGGAAATTAGATATCAGAACTGCATATTCAGAGATTTTCATGGTCCCAGCTATTTTAATTTCTCGAAATCCTTACTGTTTTAGAGCCCAATTTTCTCAAAGTTGCTTATTCTAACACTAGGTTTCACAATGTTAATGCAAATTTTAAATTTCATAATCTAATCCTATTGAAATATTACCAAAACTTTAATAAAGAGAAGAACCTTGTGAGAGTGTGCTTCCATAACATTTGTCACACATGAAGGCTGAAGAGATGAAGAGTTTCTAAATGTTTCCCGGGAAGTACAAGATATGTTAAAGTAAAGTAAAAGATAACTTTTTGAAGAAAACCACTGCTGATATATACTGTGCAGCTTTATAGGTCTGTGATAAAATAGAAAGGCAATATAGGTCAGTTACAGAGAGGGCATGCCTAAACTATAGAAGGCAATTTGTAATATATCCTTCTAAGTAGAGTTTCACCAGGCCATAATGAGAATATATCGTCTGTTTCGAGCCATAAGGGCGCTAAATCTGTTTTAAAGTATAATATCTAACATCCTTCTGGCTCCAAACAGACGATTTGTTTCTAAGATGACAGATATGCCTACGCGTTGACAATTGCTCTTTGATGGGCAAGGAAATGCTCTGTGGAAAAAAAAGCGCAGCACTTTGCTCATAAACAATAAGAAAGCAATTCACACTATATCCTTCTGAGTAGAGTTTCACCAGGCCATAATGAGACCATATTGCCAAGGTGGAGAACTACATATTGTGATATGCTCCTCAAATTCTGACAAAATTGAAAGCAAGCATACAGTAAGTCTTTTTTCCTCATTAGATAGCCCTCATAAGGTCAACTTTGTTGAGAACATCTCCATCAGATGTGTTATTGCATATCAGTCGAATATGTGAATACAAACATATTATAAGATCATATAGACAACCGTAGATGCCCTAATTCAAAGGAAAGTAACATCAAAATGTGAAGCAATTTGTCCAAACCCTAGGGCTATTTATGCTAGCTGGACCCAACAGTTCATTTGAAAGTGTCCATCAGAATATTGAATCAAGCAGTTACTTTATACATCAGCCTAGCTTATAGATTTCAAGCAGACCCTTTTTCCCCTCTTTTTAATTGGTTTATCAAAAAATCGCTGAAGGCTGATATTGTATGTTTTACAAAGCAATCAGATATTAACAACATAATACAACAGTGTCAAAATACAAAAATAATATAACAAAATAACAATGGCAACATCATACAGCAATAGAAAAGATTTAGTACAATGTATGGAAGATGCAGATAAGTAGCCATCCAGGCAATGTCATTAAATATTCAAGGATAAATCCAATTGAGCATATGTTCAGGAATATTAGCCTTATTATTATTTTCACAATTATTGCAATAACAACCAGGAATAATTCAATTCCTCATAAGGCTGTCCTCACTAGCTCCAGATTACCAATATCCCACTATTTGAACTATCCCGATCGCAAACTATCCAGCTAATTTGCGTCTTCATCAGCCCGAAGTTCCAATTAGCGGGATATTTGGTGGGGATTGTCATCCCAAGATATCTTGGGTGGTTGGCAAAATATCCAGCTATTTGTCTGGTGCGTCTTCACCAGACCGAAGACTCGCACTATACTATGCAAGAACGCTGAGCAAAAGAGTTTCAAGTTTTGAGGTCGAATCTCGAGCTGATGAAGATGCGATTTGTAACTTCGGGATTAATTCCCAAATCAGAAATAGCGGGCTATTTGGCAATCTCGAGATGATGAAGACGCGCCTATATATACCCCTTTCATATGAAGGGTATATAGAGGGGTAGAAGAGGATCGAGTCCGCATGCACTCAGTCCAGACACAACTCTAATAAGAACAGTATCATGCAGCATCATATATCGATCCACTTTCAGTGCCAGACTCTTGAAGAATTCTGAGAGAAGGGTTGAGTCTGAACTTCATCTACACCGGAATTGCATTCTCTACAATATGAATGATATGTGCACTACTCAATGAAGATCTCAAGATCAAGATATCTTCTCAATTATCTCCTGTCCTTTTTTACAACAGGTTGGTGGGTAAAAAAATGAGAAATCATGGATATATTAGGACCGTCCTTGTCTGCATCCATGGAAACAAATGAGCATGGCAGATGAGATGAGCTCTAGCTGCTCCAAGTATGACCGGTAGTGACACCGGTAGCATGATCTGAGATGCGAATCAAGTGGGTATATTGACCCATGGACCTACTACGAACAAACGTAGGTCCATGGTATATCTAACGCTATGGACCGAGTCCAGACTCGGACAGTGTATATATGAAGGGTATAAGATGAAAGAAACTGAAATGGAGTGTTTCTTACCTTCCATCTCTCTGTGCGGCTCCATTAGGGGTGATCGTCTTGATGAAGATACCAAGCTTCTCTAGGCCTGCGTCTGCTCCTACTCCCATACCTATGATGCTCAGACCTAGACCGTCAGATCCTGCAACAAGAAAAGAAAGTTAAATTAACAAAGAGTTAAATCATGAAAGAACTATTAAAAACAGATATTGTGTTTCGAGACTGGGCAATCTACCGCAATGCATCAGGATAGATTTGTATTTTCTAATAAATAATTCTCCCAACAAATGATTTATGTAACCTATTTTGATGCTACTTCTATTACTGAAAAGACTTTTAAGCATAAGTATTAATCTGTTGACTACTGAACTCTGTCACTCCATAGGCTTACCACATATACCACTCGGTTCCCATAGACAATCTAAATATGGCTTTGACCAACAATATAGTGAAGATTTTAAGTCTTGCCTCCTTAAGGTTTTGTAATCATCTTTTTAAATAAAAGATATCCATAGACAGCTCGGTATCAGATACACAAACATTTCATAATAACCATTTATCAGTCGGGAGCCTTATGGCACCAAAGTGGGGCTGGATCGACAATCATGTATGGTGTTATCAGGAATATACATCCCACTAGGCGCCGGGCAACCTCTACTGAATCAACATATATATTATAAGTGATATGGAAAGATGCGAAAGGGCACCCTGTATGAATGTGTTGATTTTAAATTAAAGTTGGGGGTCTCCGAACTAGCATGATGTAAATTACTCAAGAGATGGAATAGAATATCAATTGGATTTACAGATAGAGAAAAAGAAATATCATCGCTTGGATAGTACAAATCAAAGCAGATCAAAAGAGAATGTGTGTGTGTAGAGGGGTACGAGTGTGTGTGTCTGTTTGAGAGAGACAGTGAAACATGGAAAGTGAGGGGGAGAGAGAGAGAGGGAGAGAGAGAGAGAGAGAGGGAGAGAGAGAGGGGGGAGTGAGAGAGAGAGAAAGAGAAAGAGAAAAAAGAGAGAGAGAAAGAGAAAAAGAAAGAGAGAAAGAGATAAAAAAACGAGAGAAAAGAGAAAGAGAAAGAGAGAGAGAGAGAGAGAAAGAGAGAGAGAGAGAGAAGAGAAAGAGAGAGAGAGAAAAAGAGAAAGAGAGAGAGAGAGAGAGAGAGAGAAGTAAGTTTAGACTATTTAGCATAGAAAACTAATTTGAAGAAAAAAAAACTGATGAAAAAACTGTTAAAGAGACTCCAGGGGGTATTCTGAACTTTCTTTTTATCTCAGATAAAACCTGAGATTCTAAGTCATCAAGATAAAAGTACCTACAAGATCTTTTTAAATTGGAAATGTACCCTGAAATTTATTGGCGACAAGTTCAAATTACCAATAAGAAATGGTAATTTTCACCCTAATGGTGTTCATGGAAAAGAATTACTATCTAGTGTTAGGAGAGTATAGCATGAAAGCATCATTTTGATAAATGATAAGTTTGCTGGATTCCTGCAACTGAAAAGTTTGAAAATCTGTTTCTACACTTTCACATTGCTGAACCAGACACAGAAAAAATATGCAGAAAACCTCTCATGGCAACCTATAATAACATTCTTTGAAACACAAATTAAGAATCCTAAAGAAAAGGGAAAATGTAGAGAGGGAAAATGTAGAGAGGGAAAATGTAGAGAGAGAATATGTGACATAGGGAATGAACAAAAGACCAAAAGAAGAAAAGGAGAAAAGGAGAAAAGGAGAAAATATCGATGGTGTTGAGTGGTAGCACTTTGATATTTTTGACTGAGGGTTGTTGAAATGCTCTTACATGTCCGCAAATAACCGTGCAACTCCAGACATGAGCAATTGAGAAATCAAGAGCTTGGAATAAAGGCTGACATAAACTGAACTCCTTCTCTCACTTCTCACCTTCTTCTCTATTTCCGTCACTCTCCTTTACATTCTCGTTTAAACCCCTACAATCTCATGGTGTGTGCATTCTTCTTCATTCATGTACCTTTCTTCTTCTCTATTTCCATCTCTCTCCTTTACATTCTCGTTTAAAACCCTACAATCTCATGATGTGTGCATTCTTCTTCATTTTGTACCATTATTCATCTCATTTCTGGCTGGAATAAAGCTTCATTATTAAAGACCTATCTTATTCTATGACCCTTTGGGTATACCTTAATATATCAGACTTTAATAAAACTATCAATCATAATTTAATGACTCTGTGAAATCAATCATTTATCTATACAAGATGAAGAGATAGAGGTGGGGATCAATCCACTTATCAAAATCCTAGAGCTCTAGGGAATTTCTTGAGATCTTTTCATTTCATCTCATCTCCTGTGCTTTAATATCTCTAGAGAGAGAACTGACCATATGTCCACCCAATCAAAAGACACAATCATCCTAATATAGCATTTTTGTTTTGTTTTAGATGTTCACAACCCTTATACCTATGAGTATTCATAGGTATATTTCTTGCTTGTGGTATTGTGCAGACAAAAGGCTTTTTAACTATAACCCCACCCCCTCAAATATACTGCCACTTTCTTACTAGACAAGTTATAATTGATTGCGTCAAAATTATGAATTGACAACAATTCTTAATTAAGAAGTAAATATGTTGTAAGATTATGAATTCTACTGAAAATTTTCACTTTTTCCTCCCTGATATGTAGAATTTTGATCTGTTAAGTGTTAGACAATAAAATATTTTTCTTATACTTTTAATGCTTTTAGAGACATTAGTTAATCCCTTAAAAAAATGTGTTTCTGTTTTTCACAATATTCTTTGATGAATTACACTCGTATCAAGAAGACTAAGTTGAATTACATGATATAGGAGTGGGCCGGCATACAATTGAAATCCTCAGACTCCCCGCTCAAAATGCTCTTCAGTTGATTCCAATAAATATGATAATAAACAAAAATACAGGAATACTACCAAAGATGATGGATAACATTTTGAAATGTTATCAGATTACCCATCTTATTATCCTCCTGGAATCTCTCTTTCTCATCTCATGAAAACCAGTTGCACTACCCAAAAAGCAGCAGAATTCTTTTATTCGGCAATACGTCATCTAATCTTAGTGTCCGAGCTTATAAACTGACAGATACGTATCGGCTATCATGAGAAGCTATACAACTCATAGGTATTCGGCTGAGAAAGCAGATTCTATTACACGCTCAATGGAAAACCACCGCATTCTCCTCCTAAGGATATACCTCTTTCATCTACATCAATCCAAAAAGGGTAAAAACTTTTCCCTTTTGTGCTTTCATCATTCTCCTCTCATTGATAAAACTATTAATATCAGCATTTATGAAGGTTTTTCTTCAGTATTATAGGGCTTAATGAATGATATATGACATTTTGTAATGGAATAATTAATAACGTAAATGCAAGCTATGAAAGATAAAAGTCCTTCAAAAATTCCAACATGAAAATAAATGCAAAATTACACTTCAGTCTGATCACAGTTAGGATTTCATTAAAATCATCATTTATGATTTGAAGTTGTAAGGCTTTTACCAATATTTGATATAACAATACACTTTAAGCAGATAGATTATTTCCACAGAAAGAACGAAAACCTGATGAAACTCATTAAAGAATTTTTTTTATTAAAATATAATTTTCAGCTAAAATTCATACATTTGGCACACTACTCTGTGAGCATTTTGAACACGTTTTTCACACACCATGGTTAATTTTCAGAAATGTTGTTTCTATAACCACTACCATAAAAAAAGAATTTCTTGACGGATACGAAAATAAAAAGGAGTTTGATGGAACATTAAAATGAGGCTTTAGAAGTTATTTGATCATGGCAATGTGAGCATGCAGTCAGTGAACTTATCAAAAAGCAAAAAACATCCCGAAAAGGTTAGATTACATGAGCCTCCCTTGGGCGATCCATTCTTTATGAAACCTGGCATTTCTATATTCTTTTTCACTTCCTCTCATATTTTTAAAGACAAAGTTCAGTTCTGGATACCCCGAATAGTGTACTACACAAGATTATTTGTTTTAAACTATGCTTTTATGGTCTTTAATTGTTCTCTTAATATAATATAGTATTAATGACTGCTTTGAGAGAAATAGTTGTTTTATTACGCTCAAGGGAAGGTTAGAATTGTGCTATTCCCCGAGGCTTGCCGAGGGGAATAGCCCAATTGTAACCTTCCCGAGAGCGTATGAAAACAACTATTTCTCGAATATTAAAGCAGTCATTAATACTTTTATATGCCGAAAAAAAATAGACTAAAAAATAAAAAATAAAATTTTTTTTTTTTTGGTCGAAGATGAGATTCGAACTCTTGCGTACAAAAGTTGATGTATCTAAAGTCAGCGCCTTAGACCTCTCGGCCATCGCGCGTTATTAACATGCTTGGCAGTTTTGTACGATATATACATTAAAATGGATTGAAACCGGCTTCGCGTGTGATGAATGCTTCGCAAAAGCTCCATGAAATGGACCCTTCTTTTACTTTTGCAATGCATATTGGCACGAACTTAGATCAAGATCTATCGGCAGATGTTGTTTTTTTGTTTTTGAGAGTTAATTTTCGTCTTCATGTCAACAATGCAAGATAAAATTGTCGGTAAGATCGATCGAGATTCAATTGTATTGAAATTGCCGACCAATTTTTCGCACACGTATGGTATCCTCCATCGCTCAAACCATTTTTTAACATGTAAACCTATGGGGTAACCATGGAGACTGACCTATTTTTTTAATAACCATGGTTATTAAAAATATTGAAATGTTTTATGCATGGTTACCGGGAATTTTACAGGAACAGTTGAAGTTTATGAATGCAATTCGACCAATCAGATGGCTGGATTTCTTAAGTGAGGTATATAACAATAATTACTTTGATAATTGTCTTTAATTAGTTTTATTTATTTGTGAACTCTTTCTTTGTTCCCATATGAATATATCTGTGTTTCGAAGAATGTTTGATTAAAACCCAATTTGTGTGCTTTTTGTTTTCTATATGACTCTAAACCACATATAAACAATACCTGAACATTCCAATTGACTACATCCTCAAGAGAGAAGAAGGTATTTCGCTCTAAATGCAATTAATCTGCACACAAACCTTTAACAGTTAATGAACAAGTCAGCATGGATAAGATGCAGTATGCTTTGATTACTTAAGTATGTTATATGGATGAGCTGTACACTCCTCTATCTCAAACTACAAAACACAAATTTCTACGACCTTTCTCCAATTTTACTGTCTTTTAAAAAATAAATATGAAAAAATGATAAATGATGCTACACACGTACACACATGCAAAATTAGAGTGGAAAATGATTTTTTTTTTTTTAAAGAAATAATTAAAGTGGAAAATGTAAGTAAAAAGGGGAGCCTTGGATACCCTGTGCATGTTATAGTGGAGAATGATTCCTGTGTATTAACTACTGCCTCAAGGCAGTGTGCCACTGCTGTACATGTAATGGAATCAAATATTTGTGGAGAGTTATGGCTGATATTCTTTTTGACACAAAAAGGTGAAGATAAAAAAATAGGACTTGTGTTTCTGCATGATGTCTAGTTTGGCCCCTGAGTATGCAGGGGAATATACATTAAATCTTTTCATTTTTTAAAATAATTATATTGTATAATTTATTTAAAATATCATATTTTATCTGTGCATGAATCTGTACTAAAATGTTTGATTTTCGTTATAAAATAAAGTGATTATCCAGTCACTTAATATGATCAAAAAAACTTCATGATTTTTTTTTTCATCTGCATTTTTCTTGCAGGAATTAATTACTTGAAATGCTAGAGGCGTCGTAATGGCAGCCAGGCTACAGCCGGGGTAGTAATTGTGTAGTGCCAGGAGTGTCAAGTCTGACAGATATGAGCGCTATACAAGAACACCATTATCATTATTATTCTCTTTCCAGCACACTTTCTAGAGAAATTTGGAAATTAAAATTATAACAAAAAATCAGGACCGATCAGACAAGCAATTAATTTCAAGCTTCGTGATTCTGGATCAATGGTCAGCTAAGACAGAGTGGTGCGGAAGTGTGCTGGTAGAAATTAAAACCTCAGTCCCATGTATTTGCTTTAATGATGTAAAACAGCATGGGATCAATGCAAGATCACTGCAGGATATTAGAAAATGAAATGGAAGAAAAAGAAGAGAACTAAATGAATCATACCTTGCCAAGAAGACAGCTTATTATCGCCAAGGTTTTGATGAGTGAAATTATAAGCACCCGAGGGATTAGAATCTTGACAGAAAGTGACAGAATGACATATACGCAAGGACAGAACCCAGCAAGCTTTTGTTGACATTACATTAAAAATCAACCCCAGAGCTTTTCAAGCAATGAAATCATGGAACAATTTACTACCATTAGTCCTGAGTACACTGAGACATTGAATTAAAGAATACTCCCCCCCCCCCCAGCAATTGGTAATTAGTTTCTTATGAAAACAAAAAATATTATTCTACTGTATTAAGTTAAGCCTGCCTGAGAAGATATTGCTCAAAAGTATTAGTGGACAACTCTGTCATGATGTAATACATATTTTGGCAATGGAACAACATCATTCTGGATCTACATCAACAATAACCCCCCCCCCCCCCCCACACACACACACACACACACACACACACACACACAAACAAAAACTAAACAAACTCTATTGCCAAAGTGTGATTACACTTTCTGGTTTTTGGCATTAATGAGCTACAATAAATTGAATACCACAATACTTCTAGCAATGTGAATGGACTTTTGTGACAGTGCCATTAGGAAAATTGAAAAGCTTTTAAAAATTGGAATGAAATAGAAATCTCATTGAGGTTTAATGGATGTATGATGATGCACAGCATGAAGTAATCAACAGAGAATGTGACTGGATTAAGTCCTTCTAACTAATGCTACATTTAATCTATTTGGCAATGAGGAAAGCAATTCCTTAGAAAATCTTCAGTTAGATTCTGTTTAAGAGAATTCAAGTAAGGATGATGAAGGTGACCTAGATAGTAGTGATGATAATGATGTCTTAACACAGACAACTTTGAAAGTATGCGAGCTGGAACATATACGCATTTGCAGTGACAAAGCACAAATGTTGCATCAAGATCTTCTGTTACCATCTGCAATTACAACAAAATTTACTATAAATGGTAGAGAGAGAGAGAAAAATAGAAAGAGAAATCATAATGTATTTGTCTGTACGTAGACCTGTCTACATTTGGGACATCATTAAAAACATCAACCAAGAGAGAAAAATTATTTTAAGAAGTTTGTAGTGATTTGAGCCAATTAATGAAGAGAAGCAACATAGAATAAGGTATATCTATTCTATTTATCAGCCTTTGGGGGGGGGGTCAAATAGTTGGAGATCAAATCAAATGATAGGAAAAGACACACAATTATGGCAGTTGCAATCCATTATTAGAGTAAATGTCTGGCATTATGTTTTCAAAATGACCAATGATGATATTAAAGAACATTAGCAAGCAGTAAAAGCAGATTAACCCATTTAGATCTAGGGATCACAAAATAGACTAAAGATTTGGATCGGGGATAAAACAAAGATATTAGGACAAGGAGATAAAGGAATCAAATTGTATCCTTAAATCCAAGATATGAGTAAACATTCTAAATATTAATATTTACAGCCGGCACACAGCTGGTTCTCTAATTCTTACATTAGTTCTGTTCATACTGCGATGCTTTTGATATGTGTTGGTTGATGTGAATTGGCCGGTAAGTGATCATTCCTTGGACTCTGTTCCTACCAGCATGGAAACGTTGTAATAAAACTGGAATTACCCAGTTCACATGTATGTCTACAGTTAGTGATGAGTTCTACTCCTAGTACTACTGTTACCCAAAATTATAAAAATGTTCAAGAAAGACAAACTTACTCCCTGATTCTTTACAAGAGAGAAATTAATTGTGTTTATAATTATATTTCCACACTTGACACTGTTTCTATCCAGTGTTCAGACTGTCTCCTCACTGTGCTCACAAAGTTCCATACTCTCTCTCTACAAAAAAGGAGTGAATGTTCACTCTATTTTCACTACATTTTCAATCTCCAGAGGAGTGACGTCTGTGATCACTCCATTTTTTTTAGAGAGTACTCTGTTCATGCAATTATCATTCTGTTTTCACACCACTTTCACACTGTTAAATAGTCTCCACATTGTTTACATCTCCACAGTGTGTTCATATCTTTTAAAGAGTTTGAATAACATATGAAGGGTATCCACAGTGTTTACCTTCTTCACAGTCCACACTGTGATGATATTGTCTCAAGATTGTCAACAATGTATAAAGAGCCTCCACACTGTGATCACAATGTAAGACCACATTGTGATCACAATGTAAAACAACACAATTACTACTGTTTTGAATATGCAAATTAAAAAGTATTAAAAAGTATTAAAGTATTAAAAAGAATTCTGTGCTTGTATAGAGGATGAAGGGTTCAATTCAGAGCAGGCAGTGAATGTGATAATAGAGTTGATTAGTTGTTTACATCAATCAACTCATCAATGTACACTCACTACATGATGAAGAGAACCACATCTGGTTATGTGAGAAAACAATATATCACAGGAAACATAAATAGAAACATGATCCAGTGACAAGGCCACCTCTCATAATCTCATTTACAAACTGATCAATCAAGTAAGTTAGACTCTGTAAGCTTACAGTAATCCTATTTAGTAAACTAACCCTCAACATAGCTCAACATCCTTCAGCATAGCCTCTTGTTCAAATTTGATCTGTTTTTCAAACCACATTTGTATGCATCATTGCCAATATAAATCATACATAATTGAGCCATTTGGCTGCAAAGTGCATTCATAATAAAGCCTTTTCAATCAATCAATCAATCAGGGGCCTGTTTCATAAACAACTTTTTATCTATAACAAATGCTAAATTTATATGAATAATTTGCTCTTAGCCAATCAGATGCCATGATTTCAGTAGCTTATAACAGTAGCTTGTAACTTGTTATTGATATCAAGTTTTATGAAACAGGGTCCTGGTTATCAGCAGTAGATGTGAACACATTAAAATCATCGGCATAAATTTTTCTTCCTCTCTCTCTCATTAACATTCTTCTTTTTTTATTTTATTCCTAAATATCATACTACTGAATTCAAAGAAAAACCTGAATAACAACTGTGTTTTTTTGCATTTAACTCCTTGTATTATTCATTACCACCTGCCCTTGTTTGTGTCTAGTAATGTGCTGGTATAGAATTTTTCATCTTAATTTGATTTAGAATTTATGATCTAACTTATTAAATAGATGACGAAAGAAATATTCATATACACTTCTCTCTCTCTCGCTCTCTCTCTCTCTCTCTCTCTCTCTCTTTCTATCTCTTTGTCTGGGTGTTGTATATTTCCAGAGCTATCAGTTTACATTAGCTTTTAAGCTGAAGTTCTTACATTTTGCCCCTATCATGTTCCACTACATTTCAACTAAAAACAGGATGTTTACTTTCAAAGTTTCCCTTTCTATCTCTCCCTTCTTCTCTTTCACTCCATTAAATACTCCATACTATCCCACCTTCTCTCTCCCTTAATCCCTCTAGTCTGCTCTCACTATTTCTCTATATTTCTTCCTACCCCCCCCCCCCCCAATTTCTCCAACTCTCTTTCATACCCCTTTTTCTATATCTCCATTTAATTGTTGTTCATTTCTCATTCTATCTATATATCTCTCCCTTTTTTTCTATCTCTCTATAATTGCTCCTTCTCTTACTCTCCATTTCATTCTCTCTCATCGTCTCTCCGTCTCCTATGACTAACATCACTTCAAGGTCAACTCACCTTTCTCAAGGTCAACGGGGAAAACATCCATTTTCTCCACTCTTTTCTCAAGTTCGTATTCGGCTGACGCTGCAACGGGATCAATGTCATCATTGCGCCTATCATAGACATCTTGGGCGTATGTTTCATGAACCTGTTGAAATGATAAAAAAACAAGAAGAAAACTGATTTATGGTGATTCCAGATGGGACAACTTTTATTTGTAAACAAAAAAAGGAGCAAAAAGCGTTTAAAAAAAAAAATTCTCATTACTACTCTGCTCAGATTGTTGCAACCAACATGTTTTACAGTAATAAATCCAACATTGTAGAAATGCCGTCACTACTACTTTATTTTCCATTTATTTCACCTCGGAATTAAAAATCACTGTACATGACCAGTCACTAATATGGTGTTCTAAATTTCACTTAATGATTGCCCTAAAACATCCATGATTATTGGCAAAGGGAATTTTAAAATTAAAATTCTGTTTTGTTTAATAAAGAATGGCCTGTAACACATTTCACCTAGAAAAATACCTCAATGTTCTGCTATCTTGCTTTTATATTGATCCTAAATCCTTTGAAAGTGGAAAATAAAGTTCAAGTTGGAATGGGAACAGTTCAGCTTATTTACGATAAACTGAAAAACTATCAACAGGACACAGACAGACAATTCCTTAAGGGATAATACCACTGGCACCACTTCCTCTTCCAGAGGTATTAACACAGATTGTTACTCTGGCCTTGACCAAGATCATTGCTAACCTTAGCATTCATTCCTATCTAGAGTCTCTTAAAGAAACATTGCTGATACTAGTTCCACTTTCTATCACTTAAACACATGCCAAGTTTCTCTCTCAATCTTAAAATGTCCTCTCTTAAGCCCCATTATATATATCCTCTTCCTGTTCACTACTCCTTTACATGCCATCTATTTTTCATGACTTTGTCTTTTCTTGTAGTTTCAATTTACTCATGAATACTCATTTTGCACACACCAATCAATCAACAGGAAAACCTTCATGTTATGAATAATTAATGAATCCCAAAACATTCCCAATAAAATGAGTCAAAGTCCTACCGTTCGTTCGGTGAATCTTGCAAGTCTGGAAGGTTATATTCTTAATACAACATTCAACAATTGATATTAGATAGCAAAGATGGATTGACTTAGTACACTGTATCCATGACTGTTTCTCTTTCTATAGTGAGGTTTACACGACAGTTTGTTACTTCAAGTTTAGATTGTGGTTTTTAATTTTGAAGTTATCTTGTATAGTTAAAGACCATGGGGGCGCACTTATGGTTACGTAACTTGAAGCTAGCTCAAAGTTACAAACCATGACGAATCTTAAGGTAAGCGTGATAACTACAACTAGCTGGAGGTCCTAAATCACAGTGCCATGCGGATGCAATCAACTTTGAGGTTACGCCAGATAGTAGTTAAAATGAATGCTTTCCCGGCGTGATAGTTAACAGTGTACTTGTTATTTTGGTCATCGTCATTGTTAGTGGATCGTGGTTAACAACTTTGAGGTTACATTAACTTAATGTTTGGAAACCATGACGATGCCGTGCGAACATAACGTATCTCTCTCATTCCTATCCCCAGCGGCCATGATTAGAACAAGCACTTAAACAATCGCCCTTTCCACATTCCAGCTTCCATCATCTCTACTCCGATTCTACAAACTATTCTAAAAGGGATCAAGAGAGAGACAGTTGGATAAATTGATACGGATGTTGAAGAGTATAGTATCAAATGGTTTACCAATTTCGTCCTGTATCAATGAATGAAAGGTAATCAGATGAAAGATGAAAGAATCTATCATTCATGTTTGTCACATGTATGAATAAAGACTATATGCCAAGTTTTCTTGAAATTGTGTAACACTTCAATTAAATTTTACATTACATCTAGAAAAAGGTGTACCGGTAAGGCTTTTCCAAGAAATTTATGTTTTAAAAAAAGTTTCTAAAAAGCACTGAAATCACTTTAAGATATCATCAAATATCTATGACGAAACAATACAGCATTCAACATTCATGTTTTTCTAACTGCAATAGTTTTTGCAAATGAGAATAAAATCATAAGATATAGGCTTTTCTTTATTAGAACCCCCCCCCCCCCCTAATATATCAAGGCTAGAGAGATTTATCAGTGATGGCAGATGCTGAGAGTACTTTTTAATTGTTAAACCCTTTTTGTAAAGATGTATTACTGCTAAAGATTCACTTAAATTTAAGCCATTTCTATTTATAAGACAGACATTTAACTGGACTAAACTTAAAGACAGGTAGATCTAGAACAATAAGTGAATGCACTACTCTTTTGGAAGTCACTAAAAAACCTTTTATTCCATCCATGCATCCAGTTCCCTCGTTTAAATTCAAATATATTCATGAATTCCTTCATATGAAAACAGAGAATCTGAAGAGTATTGTGTTAAGTAAACACTGCATTTCAACATCGAAATTGAAAAATTGGTCAAAAATTTCTCGGCCGCTGCTGACAATTGATGGACGAGAAAATCCATCATGAAAACATTTATTCCTCTCAAGTTAATGCCGAGAAACTCTAGAACGTCAAAGGGTTCGCCAAACCATATCTGTAAAATCAATGATTGTGCTATATGCTAGGGCCTTAAGAGATGGCTTAACATTTTGGATGTGTTCATACTGGTCTGTAGAAGATACTCTATCTATGAACACAGGTCCACTTGACAAAGCACATAACATATATATACACTTGGGGGTTGAATGTCACCATAATAAAAGTATTAGTCACCTTAAATATGATATGACATATATAGAGTTTAAAAGAACACACTAAAAGGCTCGTAATTCTCAAGCCACCCCATCCCCCATCCTACTCAATATAAGTTATATACTTCAAAAGAGTCAGAGAGAGATGAGGAAAAAAGGTCTCCCTCCCCCCCCCCCCCACCCCCATCTCTCTCAAATGCACAAATAGACACTTTTTCTCAAAAGTTCCCAATATTCCTACATTATAGACAGAGATGCAGCATACATGTGATGATGCTAAGCAGTGGGTATGGAGAAGAAGAAGCAGGACGTGACAATTTGAATGGACTTTAGGCGCCAGTTATGACTTATGCCACTTTAAATAACGATCAAAACAGATGATAAATCAAAGCATAAAATGACAAAATATATGACACTCCACACATGTTGGCTAAATGGCCATCTTTTAGCTCCTCCCCACCCCCCTTCCAAAAAAGAAATTGAACTACTGTATTTAACTTCTCTATTTTTAGGCCTCTCTTGTTCCAAATGTATCCACACATCTTTCCATTTCAATCTCTTATATGTTCATCTTTTATCGGTATGCATCTAAACATGATTTCGTCTGTTTGGAGCCAGAATTACGGCGTTAACTCTGTTAAAGTGTATGAGTTAATGCCTTTCTGGCTTCTAACTGATAGTTTGTTCCTCCCTGCCATCTCCCAATCCCTATTTCACTTACAAACAACATAAACAAACCATCATCAACATTTCTCAAGGCTCTGTCATGAATAACATTATTATCATTATATCATTATTTATATACTGCGCTTTTCCCAGAGCAGCCCAAAGTGCTTACAACAAGAAGAAAACTTACAGAATCCTAAAATCTGGATTACAAAAAAGAAATGTTTTTAAGTCCCTTTTTGAATGAAGAGACAGATGGTGATTGCCTGATTGCCTATTCCAAGAAAACTAATTAGATTAAAAGAACCTTTGATACATATACTCTGCGATGATCAAATTATATACTGCTAAAACCTACCTGTAACTTTTCAAGGTGGACCGTTCTACTATGAATTAATATTAATTATTAATTAATAGTGCTCCACAACAGCACAGATGGTCTTAATGATATACTATTTTCCTATTTTTTTAGCATTCTTTTAACCACACCATACAGCTATGTGGATATTACTTGGTATTTCACATAGATTTTCAAAGATCAATATAGATCTAAGAGCAACTAATGTGCTTGAATAGACAGCGTAGAATTTCAGAAAGTCATTTAGATAACTAATGACTTGACAAAATTTTCATTATGTTTCAAAAACAATTTCAGAAACATAAAGTGGCTGGAAATCTAAGAGACACACTATAGGATGTTTGGCGTTATTAAGGGAATAAGACGAAGCGTTGATTGATCTCAGAGGGGTTTTACATTACATGGCCTGATTAAAATGGGGTCTAACTTTGATATAATCTTTCCCCTTTGGTCTCATTCTCATTCACAAAGTATAATCAGGTCATTAATAGGATCCTGAACGAATCTTTCCAATGGATTGTCTCATGACCTAGTTTGGAAAAGATCTTATCAATTCCCATCTCACTAATTACTCTGTGACTTAGGAAAAACTCTTAGCGATGGAGAGAATTTGAGGAAACGTAAGCAGAAACTTGACATTACTATGAAAAATAGACTAAAAAGAGCATTGAAATCAAATTATAAGAAAATAAAGACGTTTACTAACTGAAAAGAAAAATATGAAAAATAGAAGGGATTGAAATAGAGAAAGCAAGAGAGAGGGAGAATGAGAGAGGGAGAATGAGAGAGGATAAATAGAACAGAGAAGAGGATGGGGAGGAGAAGAGAAAGAAAACATGAATGAAGACTATACCTTGACAGATGTAATAGGGAGTGGAGAGGAACTTAGCTCCAGAAAGCTCAAAAAACTTATAACAAATATCAAAGTGAGGTAAATAAAAATAAAGAGTGCAATATATATCGCTACAGGAGAATCACACTCCTAAACATATAAAATTCCCAAACTATTCCTGCAAATGAAAATTGCATTTTTCTTGCAGCAGAAGAAAAGAAAAGGGAAGTAAATAAAGGGGAATTAAAACAAATTCAAGGTGGACAATGCAAATAGTGTAGAGATATCAATCTAATATGAGTTCATTAGCATAGCATCTAGGAGACGCGAGGGTTAGACAAATTAAACCACTGCCCTCGTTGGGAAGAAAACCAGACACAATTTCAAGGATTTCTGGCCTCCTTAAGATGAAATCCAGACCAACGTATTCATGGAAGTCTAAAGCAAAGTAAACTCCATTACATTAAGGCAAGAAAGGTGATCAAATGATTTGATTAAAGATCCTACCCCACACCCTAGCATCATCTGTAGAGATACATGCAACGCTTTGCAAAGGTCAGTTGTATAGTTTGGGGCAATTTAAATCCTAACTCAGGTGTTCTTCACTCAATTTAAAGCAAAATATAACTTCGATTTGTGAAACAATTTAACCAAGTTGGGCATAAATGTTGGCCCCAAATTTGGTCATACACATAATTACCCTCATGATGGGCAATTGTTCACCCAACATTTTGGACAGAGTAAGGTACATGGAGTCTATACCGATGCCGGAATGAAATAAAAGTGTATCAATGTAATGTAGATCAGCTGATAAAGAGACATAGGATGCTCTGAAAAAGCAGACATCTAGCATCCAAGCTACTGACCAATGCTTGAAATACAAACTGTTAGTTGTACTACATACATCACCAAGGTTATATACTCAACTAAAAAACACAGCAGATGCCCAAATCATTGCTTGTTCTTAAAAAAAATGTCTTGGATTTAGCTCATGTTGCAATCATAATTATAAGCCTTTAGTTTATACATGTATCCTGTGACTTTTACCAGCCAATCGCCTGTCTGATTATCAAGATATCTATAAAAGAAATTAGAGATGTCAGAATTTGTTTTATAACACTCAAACATTTTTACTTTTCTGAGGCACTTCATGATCATTTTGAAGCACAATTTTTTAAGAGCTTCAATAATACACCATATCACAGACACTGATAACACGTAGGGCCATGCATCTTAGATTTAACATTGTTAAACAATGCCTTTAATATTGTGTGCTGGTCTTATAAATGATTTTGTCAATAAGGGAATGAAGAGGTCACTAGGATATATTAAATGACAAAATGAAATGCTAAGTACACATGATTGACCTTGATTGACCCTTAGTGCTTCCTCTCTTGCTTCACAGTCTACAGTAGATATTAACATAGCAATTTCATCATCTTGATACCCTTCAAATTTTCTTTTCTCTCTTTTGAGTTTTAGTATGAAGTATCTTCTGAAGTATTTCCTCTGTTGGTACAGCATGCAAATCCATCTTTTAAAACTTGGAAAGAAGAGAGTAAAAGTTTCTAGCAAGGAGAATACTAAATGCCCAATGGACATAAAAAGCAAAATCTATACCACTTCAACTTTTTGAAGTAACCGAGCACTGTCTGATTTAGGCTGTTGCCACAACATCTGACATAGCGCAATTTCAATCTGAGATGTTGACTGACTCCCTATAAAAGTAGTAATATCATTGATCCTGCTTCTCTCTTGAAACAATGTCACATATACCCCTTCTATCACAGTCAAAACACCTCATATGTCAATTAGAATGATATCAAATACAGCCACTTTAAGGCACAGGTGGGAGCTGATCTATTGAGATGTCTCATGTACAACATGTTTCTATATCATGACTATGTTTTGATAACCCAAAGGGCGTTAAGTCCATGTAAAAGGATATGACTTAAAGCCCTTCTGGCACTCAGCAGGTGATACCATGTGGACGTGTCTCTGTTTTCAGGGCAGGGAGATGAGTATTGAGATCAAGAGAGTACCCGCCTTCCAGCTTTCTTCCAGCTATCGCCACTTACAGACATGAGAGTGATAAAATGAGGGCAAGGCTCTTTAAAGGTAGCATCAAGTATTTACAAAAGTACTGTGAACTATGTTCTATTCCACACCTGTACTGCTCTCTATATATGAAATATTCTCTATGTGGTATCCAAGATGTTGATAATAAACTTAACTGGAATAGGAACACCCAAATCGTAGCAGGCAAGGCGAGTCAAAGGTTATACTTTCTAAGGAAACTAAAGGAATTTCATGTGGATAATAGGATTCTAGTTCTCTTCTACCAATCTCTTATACAGAGTATCCTGACATTCAATTTTTTGTGCACTTTTGGTAATCTTTCAAAACAAAATCGGAGAAAGTTAGATAGACCCAGGAAAATTGCCCAGCGGTTAATTTATTCAGATCTTCCCCCTATCAGTACTGTGTATGAAAAACGTATGTTACTTAAAGTTCACACAATAATGAATGACCCATCACATCCATTACATCATTTCTTTGGATTCAATCGCTCAGGTATTCGCCTACACGTACCGAGGAGCAACCGCTGTCGTTACAGACAATCCTTTGTACCGAATGTCATTCATATGTTCAATGCTAATGTCAAGCGATGACCCTTTTGAAAGTCTCTTGCCAGCCAGTTAGCCAGTTATATATTTATATTTTCCTTGTAACTCTAACACCTGCCAATTGACCCACCGTTCAATCTTGCCTCTGCTCTGTTGTTACGCATAATTAGTACCATAAAGCCGGTTTTTTAAAATGTGCAACATAATGGACCAGTTTCGCAGTGGGTTCGGGTTGGGTGCGCGGGTCTTTGTCGGGGTGCCTGGATGCGGGTGGCTCCATTCACCGTTGGGAGTGGTTGTGTTTTGGTGGGCGGGGTGTGAGTTGCGTACGTTGGATGTTGCTAGGTTGGGCGAGCTCTAATGTATTGCCAGCCTGGTAGCGTCTTTCGTGTGCAACTCGCATTCTGCCTGTTGGAATACGATTGTTCCTGGCGGGTGGGAGGAGTCATTCGTGTCCGCGCACTTCGCGGAGACCTGCGCATTCAACATGGATACACTGCGAAACTGGTCTATTACCTCTCAGATAGACAGTTACATGTGTCGTGTATAACTCGTCCCCCTTCCTTTCCTTTTCTTTCCCCTCCCTCTATTTATACCCTCTTCTCTCCTTACGTCCACCTTTCGTTCCTATCTTTCTCTCTCTCTCCCTCTATCTCTCTCTCTCTCTCTATCTCTCCTCTCCCTCTCTGTCTCTTTCCCCCTCTCCCCTCTCTCTCTTATTACTATTTTTGCTCCTCAGTCTCCTTACGACTTTTTTCTCACTTCTCAATCTTTGAATGTCGACTTCTTTCTTAAGTTTTCCCTATTACTATGTAATTTATACTTATGCTTTTTGTTAATGTCATGATCTCGTGTGAATTTATGTACATTATGTGACATATCAATTATTTTGTTACTACTTTGAATTGTGTTTATGTGCTGCCAGTGGAGGCCAATTTTCTATGTTTTTGAATATGGACCAATAAATTATCTATCTATCTATCTATCTAAGATATCTCAGAAGAGCCCGTGCCTCCCTGGAAATGATATATTTACTTTCAAAGTAATTCAATTGGAGATTATCCATTATCATCTTTGCAGACATGGATATAATAAACAGGCTGGTAAAATTCATTAACAATGTTTAAATAATCAATCAATTAAGTCATACCTCAAAAGTTGTACTTTGCCTCCTTTCCTTGTTACCCTAATCTCTAAGCAATAGTTTAAAACATTGATTCATCAGCAAAGAAAATATAGAATTACATTTTTGGCAACCCATGGAATCTTGGAAAAAAGAAGCTCATATGCCAAAAAAGAGAGAATTTCACAGATACTTGGTTCCCAAGTGTTTTGAATTTGATCTAACATTTCATTCCCTTTGTCAGCTGATTGAAAATGGTTGGATGAAGACTTTAAAGCATATATACAAAGTAAACAATGTTGTTTCATCTCTTGACCCATTAAGGTTGTCATACAGGAGGGATGTATCTGTGTCAAGAAGGTAGAGAGAGAGAGAGAGCCGCCCGCATGTGGGCTAGCTGTAAACTATATCAATGACCTATAATGATCGGATGACAACAAGACGAATATGAATCACTCAAACATCGCTTAAAGCTTGACTTTCATTTTCGTAGAATGAGGGAGAATATGGAGCACAGGGAGTTCAAATCATACACCTTTAATAAGAAATGAACCTACTTATATTCATGTTGACAGAGGATCATTTTTGTGGTTGAGATATCTAATTAAATCATCTCACACCCAAAGCGTTATGTGAGCAGCAGCAAACTACTTTGATTGTGACTCTCCCTCCAGGCACTCCTGCATGATATGATCTCATGGAAACAAACTTCTGTTCATACCTGAAATCACCATTGTGTTACAATTGCACAATTTGAATCTAAAAGGGAGGATGTAAAGTCTCAAGCTTTAAAATGTTTCAATAACTTTGTCACTTGCTTAAAAGATACATAATGATTATCTCTAAACCGAATTTTTAAACATGCTGCTTAATATTTTCATATGGTCAGAAAAAGTGAGTAAATTGTTCAACTGAAATCCAAAGAATTTTAAGAAAAGGGCTATAAACGTTCATTTTCGATAGATCAATAAGAACACTATCATAAAATGCTTAGATTATAAATATCATCACATCAAGGAATGATGTTAAAAGTATGGTGGCCCTGAAGGGACATCGCGAATAGACTAAATCGTGAAAAATATGCGATAAAATTCACGATATCGTCAATTTTATCGCATATTTTTCACGAAGAAATTCACGAAATTGACGATATCGTGAACTTTATCGTGAACTTTTCACGATGAAATTGACGATATCGTGAATTTTATCGTGAAAAGTTCACGATATAAAGTTCACGATATCGTCAATTTTATCGTGTACTCTATCGTGTACTCTATCGTGTACTCTCCTGACGGGCGCTTCGTAAACAAAACCAGCCCTAGCTGGGGGAGACAGAGAGAAGGAAAAAAGGGAAAGGGAAAGAGAAGATAAAAGGAAAGAAAGAATAATAAGAAGATAAGAGGGAAACGGGGGGGGGGGGGGGGGGGGGGGGGGGGGGGCGAAGGGCTCTTGCCTCCTCCTCACTCCCCCCCCCCCCCCCCCGCCAAAAAATAAATAAGAGAGAGAGAAGGGAAAGGGAAAGGGAAAGAAAATATAAAAGGAAGAAAGAAGAGGAAGAAGGAGACGGAGGAAACGGGGGAAGGGCGAAAGGCTCTTACCTCCCCCCCCCCCCCCGCCAAAAAATAAATAGAGAGAGAGAGAGAGAGAGAGAGAAGAAGAGAAGGAAAGGGAAAAGAATAAGAGGGAAGAGGAATAAGGGGGAAGGGCTCTTTGACCTCCCCCCCCTCTTGCCTCCCCCCCCCCCCCCCCCCCGCATAAATAAAAGAGAGAGAGAGAGAAGGGAAAAGAAAAAAAAATATAAAAGGAAAGAAAGAAGAGGAATAAGAAGGAAAGAGGGAAACGGGGAAAGGGCGAAGGGCTCTTGCCTCCTCCCTCCCCACCCCCCGCCAAAAAAATAAATAAGAGATAGAGAGAGAAGGGAAAGGGAAAGGGAAAGAGAAGATAAAAGGAAAGAAAGAAGAGGAAGAAGAAGAAGAAAAGAGGGAAACGGGGGCGAAGGGCTCTTGCATCCCCCCGCCCAAAAAATAAATAAGAGAGAGAGAGAGAGAAGGGAAAGGGAAAGAGAATAAAAAAGGAAAGGAAGAAGAATAAGAAGAAAAGAGGGGCTCTTGCCTCCTCCCCCTCCCGCGCCAACAAATAAATAGAGAGAGAGAGAGAGAGATAGAGAGAAGGGAAAGGGAAAGGGAAAGAAAATATAAAAGGAAAGAAAGAAGAAGACGGAAAGAGGGAAACGGGGGAAAGGCGAAAGGCTCTACCTCCCCCTCCCCCCTCCCGCCATAAAGGAAAGAGAAGGGAGAGGGAAAGAAAATATAAAAGGAAAGAAAGAAGAGGAAAAAGAATAAGAAAAGAGGGAAAAGGGGCGAAGGGCTCTTGCCTCCTTTCTTTTCTTTCTTTTCCTTTCTTTCCTATTCTCCCTCTTTTTCGTTTTTCTCTTTCTTTCTTCTCTTTCCCTTTCCTCTCTCTCTCTCTCTCTATTTATTTTTTGGCGGGGGGCCGGGGGACGAGGCAAAAGCCTTTGCCCCCGTTTCCCTCTTTCTTCTTCTTCTCTCTCTTCTTTCCTTTTATCTTCTCTTTCCCTTTCCCTTTCCTTTCTCTCTCTCTCTGATTTATTTTTTGGCGGGGGTGAGGGGGGGCAAGAGTCCTTCGCCCTTCCCCCGTTTTCCTCTTTCTTCTTCTTCCTCTTCTTTCTTTCCTTTTATCTTCTCTTTCCGTTTCCCTTTCCTTCTCTCTCTCTTGATTTATTTTTTGGCGGGAGGGGGGGGAGTGAGGAGGAGGCAAGAGCCCTTCGCCCCCCCCCCCCCCCCCCCCCCCCCCCGTTTCCCTCTTTTCTTCTTATTATTCTTTCTTTCCTTTTATCTTCTCTTTCCCTTCCATTTTTTCCTTCTCTCTGTCTCCCCCAGCTAGGGCTGGTTTGTTTACGAAGCGCCCGTCAGGAGAGTACACGATAAAATTGACGATATCGTGAACTTATATCGTGAACTTTTCACGATAAAATTCACGATATCGTCAATTTCATCGTGAAAAGTTCACGATTAAGTTCACGATATCGTCAATTTCGTGAATTTCTTCGTGAAAAATATGCGATAAAATGACGATATCGTGAATTTTATCGCATATTTCACGATTTAGTCTATTCGCGATGTCCCTTCAGGGCCACCATATAAAAGTGTTTAAATAGTACATCCAAGACTTGTATCATCGTGCTTCTAATGAATGAGTAAATTATTTTTTATTGATTGCCTATATCACAATGTTAATTGACACTCTGTCTGTGACTATTAAAGTATTTGTGTACAGAAAACTGGAATATTATTTATGTTGAAGATTACACAATTTTATTTGTAATTTATGGCATTTTTTTGATTTTTTTCTTTTTATGTACAGTAGTTTTAAACTATTTAATGCTATTTTTAAATACTGTTAATATAAGTGTGGTGAATGATTTAACTTGTGTTCTGATGCCTGATTGTTTTTAATTAATACAGATTTGAATTGCATTGAATGAAACATCAATTTATACTTATTAAAAAGGACTAGCAAAGATAAACTTATATCAAACTACTAGAGAGTGCCTGTCAATAAAAGTTTATAAGAAAAATCTTCAATCACATAGTGCCTTTTTTCATCGTTTACATCGACCGGAAAGATCATTCAGTGACACCTAACTGGAGTTATTCCACCTTTTTTTATTCAATTTCAAGAAGACAAAGTCTTAAGTTCAAAGTTTTTTAGGACTAAATGTGAACTTAAAGTGATCCCGAGACACCAGGTCTGATGCAGAAACAGATGCATAACACAGCCCTGCTTTGAATAACCTTAAACTTCCATACTAAGCACTGATATAAGGAATGGAATGGGAAGCATCAGATGAGTGCAAGAAAGATGTTAACTCCATGTAAAAGCATCTTAATTGACACCCTTATAGCTCTAAGCAGATGACATGAGAGACCAGACCGTTTGCAATCAATACAAGTTAGTATTTTTGTTGCAGTCATAGATACGTAATTTTAAACTGTAATTTGGTAAGGGAAGCTGTTGCGTCAATTAAAATTTACCGGAAATCCGAACACTTATGACCTAGAAGAAATGGTTTTATGTTTATTATGTTAGAATACTTTTCATCTTTGTGACATGTATTGATTTTCTACTTTCAAATATTACAGGTTATTATCACAGGTCTTGTCCTTTCTTCCTCTTTCTATTTCTTTGTTTATTTTTTTACGTTAAACATTTCAAACAACACTCTGCGCTCTGTACTCAATTATCATTATCATTTTCCCTATCTTTTTTGTGAACAAAATGTTGAGGGAAAATATTTCAGCACAAAGAAAGAAAATTGTGTGGATAATACATTCAATGCAATACATAATTGAATCACTTTTCTATCATTAAAAAAAAGAGATATATTTTTAAAGATCTGTCACAGGTAGCTAACCATTCAGTTGATCAAGGTTTTATTCTCTCATTCCATGAATGTGGGGGCGGGGGGGGGGGGGGTGGACTCCAATAACATTTTGTTCAGTAATGCTACCTGCTACACTTAGTGCTTTTTGTTGGGAAGGGTAAACGTGAGTCGATACCATAAAATGGTTATGTCACTCTTGATTTATAGTTAGATATGGCGGAGCATGGCGTGAGCATGGTGAGCTAAAAGGGTTGTACAGTCTTCATATCGATTACCAAAATACCGGTAGGAAGGTTATTTATCAAGTGGACTTTTTTTAAATTTTACTTGAATGGCACTTATGATGATATGTAGGAATGAAACAAAGAGATAGAGGGTGGAGAGGGGGAGAGGGAGAAGAGGAGAGGGGAGGGGAGAGGGAGAAGAGGAGAGGGGAGGGGAGACAGAGAAAGACAGACAGACAGACATACAAGAGAGAGAGAGAGAGAGAGAGAGAGAGATGGAGACAGAGAATGAGAGAGACAGAAAGACAAAGAGACATAGGGAAGGAGAGGTAGGGAGATAGAGACACAGAGACAGTCAGCTAAAGATATAGAAACAGAAAGAGATGGAGACAAAGATGGAGACAGAGGTGTTACATAAAACCATTACATGGGATCAATTTCACTAAAAATTAACCCTACCACTTAGAAAACAGTTGATATTGATAATATATCCTGCAAGGTAGACTACAAATTTTATTTTTAAAAAAGATCAAACTCACAATTCAGAAAATTTGATAGAATTAATTCAAAGAAATTATTCTTTGCTATAAAACTTATACCAATATATAATTTCCTTGGTCCATGAAAAATTGAAAATTCCAATAGAGAGATGATGCAAATTCTATACTTATATCATGATCAGGTCTTTTATTTTTCTTCAGCTAATCTTTGACACTGCTTGATCACGTCCCTTTGTTATTTCTACAGCTCTGACCTCATTCTTTCCAGACCTACGTCCTTCTAAATCTCAAGAGCTTGTAATCAATGACATTTTCACCTTGCAATTATCCGATACCCAAAGACACATGAAGCACATTCTTATCTTTCTGCACAAAAGACGAAGGCCTTTTGAGAAACTAAAAACAAGGCGTAAAGTATCTGCTTGAAACATCTTGAAGACATGGCGTTAGTCTTAGATGACCAATCATACCCTTCAGCTATGCACAGGGTAGCTAAGTATCAGGAATGAAACAAAAGCCGTGGAAAAACAAGGAAGACCTCGTTCCAGGGAAGGCGCTAATTGTTTATTGCTACGACCAATTCAATAAGAACGACGCCAAGCTGAAATCTGAATCTCTTCTAAAACACTGAACTTTGAAGAAAAAAGAGTTATTTTCTACTTGTGGCAGGTGACAGATCCTTTACTACAGGCTAAGGTGATAGCCTTACATTTTGATAAATGGGTAGGAGATCTTGCTTGATTGGAAAGGTTAACCATGCGATACCTGTCTCATCAACGCAAAAACAAACAACTTTCACATATCGGTAGAAAAAATGTGTTTTCATGAAAGATTTAAGATCTTATACAGATATGAAAGTATTCTTCACCACTTAGGGAGAAGACAAACAGTTGGACTAATAAAATTTCTATATAATAGGTCTCTATAATTACACACATGAAACATTGTGTTGATCAGAAGGCATTTACTAAACAGCTTTAAAACAAAAATGCATTTTTGTTTTAGCTAACTAGTTTGAATAAATAAAGTCCCTTTTCTTATAGCCCAGCACTGATTCTAATCAAAAGACTTGTCAGCCCAACAAAAAATGGGAAATACAGTGAATTTTCTAAAATTAAGTGTTAGATCATTGAACTACAATATCTTTAAAAGGACTAGACAATCTGACGACCCATTTGATGAAAAAATATATCAACAGAATTTCAGTAAAACTTCCCATGTACGAAAAGCCTCTAATAATTAAAAATTCAGTGGTAAAAAGGCGCTAAAGGTTGTAGAGGAATGCACAGTGGTGAGGAGATGATGTTATAAGATAAGACTCCATGTCTGATGATGTCTTTCAACTGCTTATCCTCATCTCATGCAGTCTGTCTACAAGAATATATCAAACATCATCAGCATAGCGTACCTGCCATACAAACAGCTATGGTTACATTGATATAACCTCTGACCTCTACAACTGCCGCCGGCAAGCCCACAAGGAAATCCAATTCTTTTACCGTGACTCTATATAGGTTGTCCGTGCTACAACCAATGTCTGCCACCTGTATTTACAAACAACATGTAACTATTTACACATTCTTTGTTTCTTGAATCAGGCCTATATTGACATGTCTTGTCACTTTAATACAGAAACTGGAACGATTGCATTTGGAAAGTTCTTTATTTGGTTCTGTATTTGGTTCTGTATTTGGTTCTGTGAAATCTGAATGGTTGACCATAAGAATAAGATCTAAGCAGGTTGGAATAAAACAGTTTGAAAATATACATGATTTTACCTTGCCTAAGGTATCCAGAATTTGCCAGGTGCAGCCACAAAGGGAGAGTGTGTATTTTTGTATCACTTTGAACTGATTACATACCTGTTAAAAGTTGAACAAATTCTCTTGAGTAATTTATCTATTTTTACTATATTTCATGCTCAAGTTTCATTACATAATTGATTATCACATCATATGAATCATGCTCCAGGGCATTGCGGTTATTTTGCTCTTTTCATTTCAAGAAAATAATCTTGCCAGTCTATGTAATCCACTGCACACTTTTTTTCAACTTTCAAACTGTCATATTTCAATACGAAGAGGAGGAGAGTGAGGGGAGTAGAGAGAGTGAATGAGAGAAAGAGAGAGACAGACAGACAGACAGAGAGAGAAAGAAAGAGAGAGAGAGAGAGAGAGAAAGAGAGAGAGAGAGAGAGAGAGAGAAAGAGAAAAAGATAGAGAGAGAACAAGAAAAAGATAGAGAGAGATAGAAAGAGAAAGAGAGAGATAGAAAGAGAGAGAGAAAAAGAAAAAGATAGAGAGAGAACGAGAAAAAGATAGAGAGAGAGAGAGATAGAAAGAGAATGAGAGAGATAGAAAGAGAGAGAGAGAGAGAGAGAGAGAGAGAGAGACAGAGAGAGAAAGAGAAAGAGACAGAGAGAGAGAACGAGAAAGAGAGAGAGAGAGAGAGAGAGAGGGAGAGAGAGAGAAAGAGGAAGTTGTTCGTATGCCATCTATTGATTTCTAAATGCTTCATCAGGCCACCATACACCTAAATAGAGAAAATAGGGATAATTTGTATCCATGATGAATGTCTTGGAGTGTGAAAGATTCAAATAAGAATCAATATTCAATAACATCATCTAATCAAGCTGATGGGTGAAAAGAACATCCTGAATTACCTCTGCTGAGATGAAAAAAAAAACCTCTCGAAGGCTATTCTTTGCATCCTTGCGATCGAAGGCGTTCATTTTCAAACTGTTATTTCGATGCTTGCAAACTCTTGACGTCATTAGATACTCTTCCATGTTCACCGACACATGTATCTGAATCCAGCCAACCTAAGGGTGAGTACCCACATCTACAAGGCAATGCTTGATAGATCCCTTGCTACAATAGTGCAATCTTCTGCGTGCTTGTCGTTCAGCGTTTGCATGATCAGTGCGACTCCGGATGTGAAGCTCATCTTAAAAATCGGTCTGGTATCCTGTCAAGCCTATTGTACGCCACCCATAACATATTGATTTCAACTCATCCATACTCAACAAGAGAATATTTATAGGACCCCTGAGATCTCAAACGATAGATAGGCAAAGATCAAGTACAAAAAATCAACATATATACAACACAGAGAATAGATACAGAAAACTTGAAATGACGATGATATGCCCCTGTTCCAGGAAGCATGATGCATTGTGGCTACAATCATTAAGGCCAAGTCAACCATCGTGGTTTAGGGATCAATATAAATATGGGTCAGTATTTTGTACGAGTTGTCTAAAATGGATTGTTTTTCTCATGCTTTGTTTAATTGCCCTAATTGCTTGGCATTATTCACATGTGAGTGCATTCATGGCATGGCAGAAGGGGAATTTGTATCAATCAAGAAGATTCAGGGAAATTCCCTTAACCTTGCTACCATGCTACTTAAAAAGCAAGCGATGAGGTCTGGAGAAAAACAAGAATTTCAATATGTACCCCCTGAGAAATCTTCTTTTTCTTTAATCAATTTCAAAAGTGAAATTAAAACCACTTAATTGATTTCTTCCCAGCATATGCCGGAAAACAACATGACAACTTGTGAGATCAATGGCACTCGAACAGTAATTTTCTATCAAAGAACATGAAAGTATCAGAACTTAACAAGGTTTCATTTTTCACAATTAAGAAGGTAATTAAGAATTCATGAATCAATACTCTTAGAGAACTTGTGTAGCATACATTAATTCACCCAGAAACAATAACCTTTAATAACCACTCCTGATTTAAAGATAAACCAGTGTGCTTCTACAAAATGTGCTACCTCTACAACTAAATATGTTTTGCAAACAGTATGGAGTATTTCAAATTCTAAGGACATTCATAATTGAAGAAAGGGTAGGATTCCATCACCAACAGCAGTATATCCTTCATCCAGGGATTTTCATCAAACTGTTTGGGACAGTAAAACCTGTCTATAAAGACCACTTAAGGGAGACTCTGCAAAAGTGGTCTTTGTAGGCAGATGGTCTTTATGTACAGGTTCCTTCAGTCCATGTTTCAATGAGAAACTATTTTCAAGGGAGAAAACAAATGTGGTCTTTGTAGACAGGAGGTCTTTCTATACAGGTGGTTGCAGGTTTGACTGTATACCATTTTAACCTGCTGTTATCTTCCAAATATCTCATGAGTTATTAAGACTGTAACAACACAGAAGATTTCTCAAGAAAACATTGTTTACAGTGTTTTGACTATTTCTTTGTAATTTTGTAATCATGTTTCCAAAAGATTTTCATTGAATGCAGTATACCTTGTCACTCAAGGTCACGAATTGTGTAAAATTGGTCATGCCAACAATTACAATATCATATACAGGTCCATGCTCAATTATTAGTAGCCTTTTAGATTTACAAGAGGATCAGAAAGTTACAAATGGACACATTGATATCATGATTTCAGATTAATCATAATGTCCATAATGTTTGGATACTTGGGCTGTTTTTAACGAGTCTACAGTTGGCATTGATATTTCCCTAACTTTCTTCCTATCCCCTTCCTTCTCTCTCTCTCTCTCTCTCTCTCTCTCCTCTCTCTCTCTCTCTCTCTCTCTCTCTCTCTCTCTCTCTCCCTCCCTCCCTCTCTCTCTCTCTCTTTTTCCTTTTCTTTTCTCCCCTCTCTCCCTCTATCTTACTCTTTTCTTTCTCTATGCTCTCTTGGGAATTTCTTTATTGTATGTTACATGTATTTCGGGTTAATTGCAATGATGTCTACAATGTTGAATACCTGGACTGATTTTACAGATTCTACAGATATAGTATTGATATTTCCCTAACTTTCTTCCTATCCTCTTCCTTATCTCTTTCTCTCTTTCTCTCTCTCTCTCTCTCTCTCTTTCTCTCTCTCTCTCTCTCTCTCTCTCTCTTCACCTTTCTCATGTTCTCCCTCTCTCTTCCTCTACCTTACTCTTTTCTCTTTCTATGCTCTCTTGGGAATTTCTTTATTGTATGTTACTTGTACCATCTCAATACTTTAAACAAAAATTTAAATATTCTTTAGCTGACATATTCCCCTTTTTTCACCATTGATCTTTTTAAACCCAGTCTTATGCATTTTAATTTTCTTTTTATTGGACTCTCGGTCTGTGCCTGATTTAGTTATTGCACAGCTCGAGAGCCCTCTTTTTATGTAATTGTAATGATGTATACTTATTGTTTATATGTCCTTTTTGCAATATTTACTGATAATAGTTTAGTTATTTGATATTTTAACTTATGTAACTTATGTATTTATTCATTACTGCTATTTTATTATGTATATTTGATTTAAATTTTATTTTTGTACCCGAGACAGTTGTCAGTCTTTGGACTGTTTGCTCTTGGCTTTTGATGTTTTGATTTCAATAAAATCCTATATATACATATAAAAGTAATAATATCAAATCAAATGCTGCAACATGGACCATTTCTTTGTTTCTGTTGTACTTTAATAAAACTAAGCTCTAGTCACAATGGTACCCTTAATAGAAATATCAAAAGTAAATCTATTGCACGCTATAACCTTCACATACTATCAAGAAGATTATAAACGGAAATTTGGTGTGACGTTTCCATTTGTACTCAGTCATTTATTAATTGAATTTAATGTGAAGCAAACCTCCAGTCAAAACAATCTAATTTCATTGTGGACGTCATTCACAGCGAAACACAGAGCCGTGGTAAAATGAACTAATTTGGTTAAAAACACAAATGATGAATAGGTGACAGCAACCACTGGGTAAAGGTTTCTACATTATTATAGAGAATAGACCGGTGGTATAGGAATTTTCACTGGCTTTCGTGTATTTCACGCTTATCATTGGAATGATAGGTTTTGTATTGCTGCAAAATGAGACCTTTAATCCTCGAGTGGCATATAGGCTGCCCTGAGAGGGGGCACGATCAGATTCATCCAATGTGTTTAAATATTCATTGTAGACCTAGATAAAGAGACAAATCAGATACTCTAGGGATATGCTATGTTTTAAGTGCATCTTCCAATCTGAATGAATGAATTTCTTTCAAACACATATCCAGTGTTCAGTGGACATCATGAATAAAACAAGTTTAACAAAAAACATCTGGTCATTACTGATGTTACATTGCACCATTTCCCATCCCAACTAATCCCAGTTGGTCACATAAAATGAAAAAACTCTATTTATCTAATTCATCATACAACTTCCTTTTGTACCACAATTCACAAGATTTGTTCTCCCAATTGGATACATCTATAGTCGGTGTGGCTAGTACAACGAAGGTCAAGAAAGGTCAAGTTCGCACCTTAGGTAGGCGTTGGGCTTAAAACGAGGGCCCTAATTTACATGACTTGCGGCCAGAATGAGGACCTTGAGTGTTTGGAATTGTTCATCCAAATCTGACAGGTTGGTCAATAGTACTTCTCAGACAGGAGACAGATCTAGGGTCTAACAGGAAGCAGTAGGAAGGCCAATAAATCAGCCAAGTGCACCCTAAAGAATACAATGTCAGCTCGGTCCGCTTCGATGGTACATCTTCAAACAACAACTTCATAATAAATCATAAGAATTGTTTTAAATAATACACTTTATCCTCATGATTTCCAAATACCTGCACAGCATTTTAAAGTCTCATTTATAAGCAGGAATTGCATTAGGTCAGTTCCTCCTCTTATTATGGAAGGGAGAATTTTGAAATGATTCTATCATTCATGCGTAAAATATAAAAGAGCATATACTATTTTCAAATTAGACCTTACAGGTGATTTTTGCAGTTCTGTTGACTTCATTTCAAAATAAAAGGTGACATAAGAAATTCAGTATTCTCACAAATTCTTTGAGCTTCTCATACCGAATTGGATGAATAGAGGTAATCATTACCAACAAGGCACAATGAATGAATTAATAAGTATTACATTCCTTTTGTTCCGCTTGTGAGCGTCAAGTAACGCCCGGCTGGAATGCTCCCCAGGGAGTGGAGATTGTGCATGCAGTGTGTGCGGGCAAGCATTGAATCCAATGACGGGTTAATAGTATATTTGTAAAGTGCTTAGAGACATTTGTATTAAGCGCTATATCAAAATTAAATATTATTATTATTATTATTATTTGTTATTTTTTTTCTAGATACCTGATATGTAGCAGATTCACAACAGAGCTAGGTCATTTAAGTATGACTAATGTTATCCATGGGTAATCATGAATTCAGACTAAGTCTTGTTCAATCGAAATGTCATTACGCCTTCGCTTTCTGCACATTTTGTATGAAATTTCACTGACTAGAAAATACAGTCATCTCAAAGTAGATAGTTCAAATTCCTAACTCACAACCATACTTGACTAAAAGCCCTCTTCTTTCAAGTGCCCCTCACTTCAAATTGTAGACTACAGACTCTGGTTTGGAGAAGGCTGCATGTCCCCCCCCCCCCTGATGTTAACATGTTAGTTCTGAATGCTGAGAAAATAAAAAACAAGATCATAAACCCTGCAGGCCTTAAGTTCTATCATTTTAAAATCATTTTCAACTATATCTCTCTCTCTCTCTCTGGAACAAAAAGGTCCTTAAACTTCATCTCATCTCTGTCCTACTAAAAAACTTCCTTCTTCAAACACAAGGTAAGGAATGTCAAGAAGCTGCGATGCATGAAACAATCACTTCAACTACAGCTGGGTACCTTTCAAGTCCAAACTCAAACTCTAACAATCTCTTCAACCTCAAAAACACACAAACAAACAAGTACCGGTAGGCTTTTTATTACGCATACTAAGGAGTACAAAACAAGAATACAGGAAATTTAAAATACTTTCTACAAAATATCATTAATCGCTTACCTTTGAATTTTGTTTGGGGCATGAAGTAAAACTAAATAGGAGTCCCAAACTACTGTACATTATACCTTTAATATAGTGATAACAAAAGGTGGGGGGGGGGGTCATGGTTTTCCTGATTGAATAGGAATTTCATCCATACAATAGGGAAGAAGAAAATAGCAAATCCACTTTTGTCCCTGAAAAAGTTGATGAAATGTCACTAAAGCCTAACAGCGTCATTACTTATGAAGTTCATACCATGACACAAGCCAATGAAGTTTCATTCAGCAATAACAGCTCGAACCAATATTTAAAGCTCCAAAACATTAAAAGAACACTTATCTTTATGAAAGATGTATTTTTCATTACATTCAATTATATTTCTAATCGATGAGACAAAGTTGCACTTTAGGACAAGAAATGTTATAACTGAGCATGAACCCTGGGCAATCATTGATGGTTTCCTGCAACTCAGACTATAAGAATGAATTCTAACATCAGTAACAGAGAGGGAAATAATGTAACATACATCATCACACCTGTTCAGTCTACACTGCAGAAAGTGCATCCAACCCTGCCGTTTCCCACACCCATCTATATAACAATATGTTGCTTAGCAACCACAAACAATCCGTGGGTATACTAGTAGATCAAATTGAGCAGCATGACTTTTAGCACGGCCGGGGAGGAGGATTTCAAATGGTGACTAGCAGGAAGAATCATATCCATTTCAATTGTACAAATCAGTGAATAGTATTAGTGATCCCATGTGTTGTGATGTTCATTGTGTGGTCCATTGACTCGACGAAGGATAACCACAAACTGATTGTCAGCTATATTTTGTTTTCTTCTTTATTTTCCCTTATGAAAAGGATCAATTGCAAATATAAAGCAACTTTTACAATATAGATTTGGAACTGTTATAAATCAGCATTAAAAGTTTTTTCTTCAATTAATGTATTGCCAACAGGATCCAGAAGTTTAATGAGCTTTTTATTAATTTATCTGTAAAGAGATAAACATGATGAGTTGGTTAAAAAGAACTAGGTGGAAAGAAGAATCCTCTCCATACTAGTTAGAAATAAATAGTAAACAGATATTGACTGCCTAGAGGGGAAATATAACATTTGAGACCCTCGAGAGAGAGTTATATTTTTGTCGAGTGACATTATATTTTTCCAAAGCATCATATAGTATTCCGAGACTAATATATGATTCCTCAAGGGAAATTAAATGTTATATTGTTCCTGAAGGAAAAAGTTAATATCTGCTATATTATGATGAACTATATTAGATACAAAACAAGATGCAGTCTCTTAGTCTGTGTGCAATTTTACCGGCATGAGAGCTGCAGTACTTGGTCCCAGTATATACATAATAAATTTAAGTGATCAACAATCTTTGCTTAAAGAAATACACTACAACCATAAACAATAAATCAAAATCTGAGCAGTTTGGGCTTCTTTAAAGTAATTGGAGAGCATTTCCAATTTTCGATTGATTAGAAAGAGACCCCCAAGAGTATGTTTAAATGGTTGTATATGTTTCTCATGTTGTGATGATAAGAAGCTTTCTATATGATCTCCATGGGTTTAATGTTGCATAGTGGGTGAGAAATGGCATGCAAGATTAATATCATCTGAGGCGTGGACCTTTAGCTCATCATTTCTAAGGCATGCTCCCCTCACGGTAACTCATCAATAGGGGCATCTTTATAAATTATTCAACTCCGTTGGAGGTATTAGTTGTCTGTTCAATGTGGAAAGTCTCAGCATTCATCTTTAGAGAGATAATTATTAGCGACACATAAGTACCCTTTCGTTATAGGCATTCAATAGACCTAAACAATAGACGCATGCAGTAAACAGCTCCTACTCCCATATATAGGCATTACAATGATACGATGGGATTCACCCTCAACATTAACCAAACATGTTTAATCAAATCTCTTTCATTTGCCGAGAGTAATTGAGCTCTCTCCTCAATCTAATCATACACACTTCTATTCATTCTATTATACGATTCTATCATGATATTTTTTAGAATAAGTTCAGGTTGTAAACTGGGTATCATGTAAATCTCGTTTAAAAATTTGGAATGATGAAATTAAGGTCCCTGCTCCAGCTACTTCCTTTGGGTACAAGGTATCATTATTCTATTTCTTAAATGACACTATACTAATCATCATCACCAACATCATCATCATCATGAAATATAATGGATTCTAGTATAACATTGTGTAATGTTCACTCTAAGAAAGGAGTAAAAGGGCGACTCCTTGTTCAACTCTCCTCTCCATATGAACATCAATATCTTATCAAATGTTTAACCAGAATTAAAGGTCTGTGAGCCCTATCTTCCAACATAAGATAATTATCTATTAGGTCAAAGTGTGTGTAAGCTGATCTGATGTTCCCAAACCAGCCAAGTTTAAGGAATGTCACATTAATGACATGAAATATGGGATGTTAACAAATGTCTGTAAAACTAAAATCAGGCACATAAAAGCTGGGCAATCCATTTTGCAAAAACTACTGTGCGTTTTTTAAAGCTTGATGTAACATCTATGAATCTCTATATCCAAGCAGGAGGAACAGTCAGTGTGTTAAGAGAGAAAGTGTTAAAGAAATCTATTAAGCTGTACTAAACAATTACAATTTAAAAAATCCATTTCAAGCTTGAGAAGCTTTGCAAGATGATTTCATCAAATCAAAATTCAATCAGAGACAAGAAATCCCACAATATCACGAGAATGGCTCAAAATAACTACATTTAGATTCCCTCAGGGAAATTAAAATAAATCCCATACATATCATAAGAAAGCTTTGAAATGAACACAATGAATTAACCGTAAGGTGTTTGAGACAAGGGAAATAAAACAATCCCACGCACGATAAATTGATATTTTACTTTGAGATTCTCAGGCAAACATGAAATGACATTTTACTTTCAAATTCTTAGGCAAAAATTTTCACACTGACACTGTGAAAGCTTGAGATGCCATTTTAAGGTTTTTTTCAACAAAACCTCCATGATGTATCTCTTGCTTTCATCTGCATGTCTGCCTTTGGTCATTAGCATCTCAAGAGTGCAACACCTACATTTTGGAATATGTTAGCAACATTTCTTTTTACAAGTCTCAAAGAAACGACAAGGTTGTAGGCAGATGAAAAATATTTGCAGATCAGGAAAGACGGATATAAACTTAAACATTTCAATACACTAAAAAATTAAGAGAGAAACTAGATCTCTGACTTAGTACACTGCAGTATTTTTCATTCTATATAAAGCATGAATTATTGATATTTGCAAATAGCTGATCAAAAGATTCAATATTATTCAAGATTTCCATGAATCGCTGCCCTCAATAACATTTAATCAAAAGGTTTGATCATGTGATATATCTGTGTGATATATGCCAATGGTAGGGTCATATTGTTATTTCAACACAAGAGGTGTTTGCAGTTTAGTGGATATATTGCCAGACTGTGGATTAACTTCTTTCTTTGTTTGTTAAATTCTAGCCCACGCCAAATCAAAAATGTCTCTTGGTGAGACATTAATCTACATCTGACTCTCTACCAGTGGCGTACCTATGGGGGGGGCAGGGGGGGCAGAGTGCCCCCCCTGACGGGCTCCAGGGGAAAAAAAGAAAAAGGGGAAAGAAAAGAAAAGAAAGGGAAAGGAAAGAAAAAGAAAAAAGGAAAAGGAAAGAAAAAAGGAAAGAAAGAGAAAAAAGGAAAAAAAAGGAAAGAAAAAAGGAAGAAGAAGAGAAAAGGAAGAAAAAGGGAAAAGAAAAGGAAAGGAATAAAAATGGGGGGAAAAAATAAAGAACATGGCCGTAAGCACCAGGGGGGGGGGGGCAGTTGACCCCATATATTTTGAAATCGTACAGTTTTTTTCCTGAAAATGTAGTGTAGGCCTATACCAAATCCTTCAATTCTACTTCTGAAAATGCAAAAGTACCCTCATGACCAGTTCGGTCGCTCGAACTCCCTTCACTCCTTTTGCTTTTGAGATTCTTCGAAAACTTTTAACGCATCTTTCCCCCTTCCCCGATCAGAAAAATATTCCGCATACGGCCCTGAAAAATTAAAACAAATGAAAATAGGAAAATATAAGTGATATAACAAATTTGAAACTCTTCGCTGGCGCGAACTGCTTGCTAGCCTATAAATGTTTTCACTTCCTCGTCCCCCTGAAAAAAGAAAAGGATTAGTATTGCCTAGAATACAACTGTGCCTGCCCCGACGGGCCCCGACCTGCAACCATGGCAACAATAACACACAATATATGTACCAAATGTTACTAAAAGAGACTAATTCATTTTTATCGCTCGCTACACTCGCTCGCGAATAAAATGAATAGACATTGCTTTGGAAACAATTGTGCCCACCCTTGACCTGCAACAATATCATTAAAAATGGAAGAGTTTTTTCGCCCTCTCGCCAAAAAGGAATTGAATCGCGTTAAACGCGATTGCGTCCATCCTGACCTGCACCAATAAAAACAAGTTTATTTATTAATTTCTATTAAAAGAGAATTTATTTTTTTTGCTTGCTCGCTATGCTCGCTCGCCAAAATGGAATTGACACCGCTAACGTGCCCGCCCCAACCTGCAACAACCAGTTAATAATTATGTACGAAACGTTATTCAAAGAAGTTTTGGTGTGCTCGTGCTCGCCAAAACGGAATTAACATCACCTTAGACATGATTGTGTAAGCCCTGCCCTGCAACAAAAAAATCTGAAATTTATGAACCAATTATCATTACAAAAATTTTGCTCGCTCGCTACGCTCGCTCGCCAAAATAGAAATAACACCGCTTTTAATAATCACGTCCCTGACATGAAACAATTAAACCAAGTTTATATACCATATTTTCCCTATAAAGAGAAGTGATTTTTTTTTGCTCGCTCGCTACGCTAGCTCGCCAAAATACAATTAACACCGCTTTTAATAATCACGTCCCTGACATGGAACAATGAACCCAAGTTTTATGTACCATATTTTCCCTATAAAAGAAAAGTGATTTTTTTTTTCGCTCGCTACGCTCGCTAGCTCGTGGAATTATGTGCCCACCACTAACCTGCTACAATATCATTAAAAAGAGAAATGTAGGGGGTTGCCTGCCCGCCAAAATGGGATTGACATCACCTTAGACATGATTGTGTAAGCCCTGCCCTGCAACAAAAAAATCTGAAATTTATGAACCAATTATCATTACAAAAATTTTGCTCGCTCGCCAAAATAGAAATAACACCGCTTTTAATAATCACGTCCCTGACACGGAACAATTAAACCAAGTTTATATACCATATTTTCCCTATAAAGAGAAGTGATTTTTTTTTGCTCGCTCGCTACGCTCGCTCGCCAAAATACAATTAACATCGCTTTTAATAATCACGTCCCTGACATGGAACAATGAACCCAAGTTTTATGTACCATATTTTCCCTATAAAAGAAAAGTGATTTTTTTATCGCTCGCTACGCTCGCTAGCTCGTGGAATTATGTGCCCACCACTAACCTGCTACAATATCATTAAAAAGAGAAATGTAGGGGGTTGCCTGCCCGCCAAAATGGGATTGACATTGCCTTAAACACGATTGTGCCCGCCCCCTACCTGCAACAATGAAACAAATTTTATATAGCAATTCATTGAGAGAAAGATGTATTTTCGCTCGCTAGCTAAAATGGGTATAAAATCACCCTAAACACAATATTGTTCTCGCGCCCTGCATGGGACAATTGAACCAAGTTTAAGTGGCAATTATTAAAAAAGAAGTGATGGATATGTGCGCAACATAAATGGAGTGATTGCAACTGCACTTTTCTGATTTGTGTTCCATGCACTCTGTGGTCGGTGCTACTTGAGAGAAATATTGCCCAAGATGGTGTAGTATAAGGGGTGGTTACAATAAAGAGCTTGAGAGGAGATGATACAATTGTTAGGGGGCCATTAGCGGTTTTAGCAACCAAACATCTAAAACACTGTCATTACAAAACCAATCCCATGGAATCAGAGACTTACTTGCAGTTATAGAAGCAGCATGTTTCTAAAATTCACAGAAATATCCTATAAAATGTTTGATATTTTCTGACTTGAATTGACAGGAAAGGATAGTTTGGGGGATATTTGAAGTGATGATGACTTGTTGGGAAATAGATGTTAGAGCAAGAATGATAGTTTGAATTTATCAGCGAAAAGAACCAACATGAACAGAGAGTTATTAAGCCCTGGAACACTCACCACGAGGTCTATATAATATAAATAAGATCCTACGGAATTTGAATGTGTTTAGAAGATTTGAAAATGTGAACATCATCGTTTATTTTGCAAGCCTTGTTAGTGAGTTGTTTCCTCCTGAAACACCAACCAGTAGTAATCCATGCCTAAGGTTACTAATTAATTCTATCTCACATGTGCTGCATCACCCCTAACTCTTGATGGCTGTATGTGATTAGGAGAGGCAAAGTTTGTATTTTACTATAAAAACAAATACTAAACTTCATTGATCATCATCCCCCTGCCCCCCCCCCCCCCTGCCCCATCTCCCCAAGCATCAATTAAATAAGTCAATGCCTTCTATTTTAATTGCATGACAATGTACACTGTCTGCCCAACTATCTCTCTGTCAAGCTTCTAACCTACTAGAAGGCTGGCTTGCCAACTCTTCTTCATGTGGAGCTACATGGAAGGTATAGTGATTACTAACAGCAGGAAAGTCATTATCTTGCTCACTTTCACATTGAGTCTTAAGAACATATTCAGTTCTTCCCCAAAATAGGTCTTACTAGTAAATACTAGGGATTTGTTTCATCATATTTTTCAAGGAAGAGTAAACTGCAAAATTTTAAAACCCCTTGGAGTCTAATCATTTTGTCAGCTTATTGTCAACTTTAAAAACATTTTTTTATTACATAATAAGTTGATTTTCTTTCTCTCTCTCAACCTTGTTTCCTCTTCCTATTTTTTTTTTTTTTATTCCTGTTCACCTGTGAGTTCTCTTGCTTTCCTATCCTCAAACATCTTATTCCTGAGTTGCATCTTCTCTTCTCTGTCTCTATAAATCTATTTGATAAAACATTCTTTTTTTTTTTACTCAGCTGTCTTGTTATCCTGTAAGGTAGTATACCATTCTCCTCATTTTCTACTTTTCATTTTCTACTCTGTCCTTTTCCACCAATCTTTCGTATATTCTCTGATCAACTTTTCTTTCTTTCTTCTTCTTCCTGCTCTTCCTCTTTCTAGTTCCATCTCTCTCTCTCTCCTTTCTTTGTCACCTTTGATGACACCAAATTTGTTAATGTTTTTAATATTTGTAATAAATTTAGATTTGTATGTATTATTTGAGAGTTTTAATTTTGTTTCATTATGCATGACATATGGTTGTACGTTTTAGTCATTCATATTTTGATCGTTTATTGTGCTGTACATTGACTTTGTAAATAGAGGAATTTCAGCTTTCCACCTGCATGTTCTTTTATTGTAATAAACCAAATCAATAACATCATTAAAGTTAGGCACACCTCATTTCATATTCATAATTTTATATTTGAAGTTTAAGAGAAAAAAAGAGAAACATGATAAAGAAAAGGAGAAGGAAAGATTATTGTTCCATGGCTTACAATAAGATCATTACAAAGAGAAAATAAATGAAATACTAAAAAGGAAAACAAATATTGCCCATTCTTTGCTTTATTATCAGTTTTCAAAACCTAACATTTTCTGACATTATTTGCTCAAAGACAAGGCAGCAATTTCCTTGAATCCTAAGTTCTCCTATAGTTTCCACAGCCCCAGAACCATTTTGAAAAACAATTTGTTTTTGGACTGCAATTTACAGTACTGCAAAAACCCATAAGAAACCGTTGGTATTTGATAATTCTGTTATTTTGGTGAGTTGTGCCTATTCACCACTTATCACTGCCCTGCATGCGTTGGCACAGAAGCGAGGAAGGTCATGTACGTACGTGACCAAAGACCGGAACTATTCACTGATGTTTTGAGAGTGAGCATTTACACTGTAACAATCAGTGAAGTTTAGCCGACATTTAAAAAAACCATCAAAGATGTGGGTTTATTGATTTGGGTTCTTCATTGTGTTTATGGGTAGTAATTGCGCATGCTTAGCTACTTCCAAAGAAACACCGGAATGTTAGAATAACCAATGTTTTTTCGCTTGCAGTGTATAAATTTGCTAACACGCAAAACTTGAAATTTCATTAAACCTGAATAGGTCATGGTCATTAAAATAATGTTTCTACGACAGGACCCAAATACTTGCCTTAATTCCATGTTGTCTTAGTTCATACTCCATTAGACTTCACTAACACATCTACGTCTACCATGTTTGTATGACCAAGAAACAGAGTTACATGTACTGTAGCTTCCAATGTAAATCTATAAACCCTGATGGTTTCTTCAGGGGCTGTCTTTCTTTACTCCAATTAACGGGTCAAGCTTGGCGAGTTTAACAGGTCAAGCTTGGCAAGTTTAACGCAAGCATTTTTATAGATATAAACAAAGCACGTCATGACCGCCATTGGAATGACTGGACATTGAAGATGTAGGATTGGATGTTAACACCCATTTTCAAAAGACACCATCCTGAATTCTCTCAGACTTATAAGAGGCATACAGAATAGAAACAGATTCACCATTGGTTAAATTTATATTTCTATTAATTTCCTCCAATTTCTTGGTTCTACATTCATTATAAGTGTAAATTTGTTTATTGTAACTCATTGTTTTTATCTGTAAAACTACAGCAATTCAGCCATCTGGCTGCGAAGAGATGTTTGATTAATGAATCTTGAATCTTGAAAAGAATCTGTCAAAATATTTTCTTCAATTTTCTTGTGATCCACTGCAAGACTTCTTAAAGCCTGATACATGTGAAGAGGCCTGGACTTGTCACTCCCTCTGAAAGTGAACTTGAGTTTTTAGCATGAATTCATTCCCACCTTCTTAATCACAGGATCACTAGGATTTCTCAAACAGGATAACAAGGTGGCAGCTTGCGTGACTTGGGATAAAGTTTATTTCAAATTTCATGTATCCCAGCTGACATCTATGATGCCCTCTGTTAGTTTTAATGCTTCACTATGTGCAAGTAAGAGCTGTCAATTAATAGCGAAGGTTTACATGGGACTCTTGCCTTACTTATATTAGCTGGGTTAACATGACGGTCCGTACATGTCAAGTTTAGCTCATGCATGGTTACAAGCGTGGAGGTTGTCTTGTAGTAAATGACTGAGGAGATGCACTTGTCGTTTCTAAAACTTATTGTTTACCCAATGTTGAAACTTAATCAAAGAGTGATATCCGGTTAATATGAAAATGAAACCTAGCGGGATGGTTGATCCTTACTCAATATTGATTGCACATTCAATTACTTGTGATGTTTCGACAGTTTTTAGTAATCATAGCCTTGCTTAAAACTGTCAAGCAGTTGCTGTATCAATCAATGCAAAGTCAACCAATTGCTGGTGGGTCATTGTTTGAAACTCAAAGGTTTCACAAAATGTATTTTTTAAAAGTTTAAACTCAAAAGGTGCCATGCAAACATGGCCATTAATTGTAGGGCTTCAAGTCGCCAAACTGGTGCCGGGCTAGCTAAAACTTAAAACAACATATTACCTACACTCTACTGCATCCCAATATCCAGAGAGTGACATGGTGAGGACAATCAATGCATATTTAATATCATCATATGAGGATGAAATCAATCAATCTTCCAACAACCAAATAACTAATAAAGTGCATTCATACAAGACAAAAACCTTAGAGAAATTTGATGTTTAAATAAAGTGTAATGAAGCATCATGTGTCCACAGTGGTATATACACTGTTAGAACAAGTATTAACATTTTTAATCAACTTGGTTAAAATTTTAATCAACCACCGATTACCGTATGAATGACACAATCATTGGTTAAACTTTAACCGACGGCCTGTTGATTAAAATTTAATCCGTGGTTGATTAACAATTTTAATCAATTATTGGTTAAACAAATTTGCTCAATGTTGGTTAAAATGGTGTTGATTAAACTTTAACCATTTGTTGATTAAAAATTTAACCTTTTGTTGGTTATTTATGATTTGTTCAGGGCTTATTCACATGATGTTGGTTAAACTTACATGGGTCGTTGGTTAAAATTGTAACCATTGTAGGTTAATTCTGCTTTGATTAATTCACACGTTGTTGGTTAAACTTTAGTGGGTTGTTGGTTACAGTTTTTAATCACTGTTGGTAAAACTTACGGTGGTTTGGAGGTCTTATCCTCGTGTTTGCAGGTAGGAAATTGTTTTAATATGATTATCATCAATGCTAAAATTGTAAGGAAGAAGTTAAATAAGGTTCTTGCTCAAATTAAAAACGTTTTGTGTCCCGGGCACGTAGGTTGTAGCTCAATCAGTACTCAGGAAGTGTAACGGATGACCTACCCAAATTGCATGCATATTCAAGACGTTTCACTTCATGATGATAATTAGATTTATTTTTTTTAAACATAGGTCTAGTCATCATTCATGCATGTAATTTGGGTAGGTAATCCGTAATACACTCCTCTTTCTTTGGGTCCATGCCTCCTTCACAGTTGAAGATTCTTGCAGACTGACGAGTGTATGTGTGTGCTTACGAGAGCCAGGTGCATTGTGCAATGTGCAAGTAAAAAGTTACTTACTGGTTGAGCTACGTACAGCCTATAGGGGATACAAATCGTTTTTGACTTGAGCAAGAACCTCATTTCACCTCTTCCTTACAATCCTAGAATTGATGATGATAATATCAAAATAATTTCTTACCTGAAAACACGGAGATAAGACCGTCCAAACCCCCACTTCCTTAGCATCCTCGCGACAACCTCCATTGTTAATTTTGTCGCACGCGTAGCATGTACTTTGTGTACTTGTAGCTAGTGCAGTGCAGTGTATTATGTTGAGCGATTGCTAGCTACGCGCTTCGATATCGTTCTGTTGGGTCACGTGACCAGTACTTTAATCAACATTGATTAAACTTTAACCAGAAGGGGGCTATCATTAGGTCGGAATTTTGTTTTTTAATCCATGCTGGGTTACAATGTTTGCCAACGACTTGGACTTAACCAACATAGATTAAAAGGAATAGTTTTGATCAACACTGTTTTTAACCAACGCAAGATTAAAAGTAAATTTTAACCAACACTACATTTTTAACCATGATGGAGTGTTTTTTAATCAACTTTTTTTATAACCCACAGTTTTTTAATACTTCTTTTAACAGTGTACTAGGAATGAGAATATACAGCTATTTTTGCTGGAGGTCAGCTGTTAAGTGTCAGCTTACGTCATGAGCATCCTCCCAATCCTTTAAAAAATGTTGTTAATTTAACCCATACTCATGACAAGCCTTGCTAACGAGGCCACTGGACTTACTTATCATATCACTGTCAAAATGATGGTCAAACCTCAGCTATTTCACCATGAGACGCTTCTTTGTACATTTTATTGTATCACGTTCCAAAGTGAAATGCATATTTATATTGTAAAGAATAGCTCTTCAGTAAATCTTGCTGTGAAGTGTGAAGATAGGGGCAGCAAAGGAAGCAAGAAATGTATTCAGGTTCATTAATAGAAAAGTATAAGAAGGTTGGCATGATGATCGAAGAAGGAGTTTAGTAGTAGGTTGAGACAACGTTATAATCATGATAGGAATAAAGGGTCATTAGCTTGGAAAAAAGATATAAACATAGATTTAAGACAGATACAACCCACATAATTTGGAATGAAAGTCAAGAATAGTACCGGTACATTGCTAGGCATCGAATTACCTTAACTCTCTCTCTCTCTCTTAATTCCCCCTCTTTCCCTCTCTCCTCTTCTTTCTATGGGTGTCTCTCTCTCCTTTGTTCTCTTGTTCTCTTCTCTTTCCTCCCATTTTCATAAACCTGTTAGTCATTCTCTCGAACCCGCCCCCTTCTATTTCCCTCACTCACTCACTCACTCACACACAACTCACACACTCACACAATAACTCACTCACTCACTCACCCACCCCCCCCCCCACCCACTCACTCACTCACTCACTCTCCCACTATCTCTATGACGTTCTCCTATAGAGTGCATAAAATATACAAAAAGTGGGTCCACTTTTGATATATACGCACTGTATATACACTTCATTAACTAATAACCTTATCTTTCTCATTCATCAATGAACAAAATCATTCGAACTGATGGTCATCTACGATAGGAGAACATAAAGGAGAGAGATTTTATTCATAGCATTTCATTCATAGATAGGTATATACAATTTGCACTCCACAGAATTTAGAAAATACATCTTTTAACACGCACCAAAGTCTGTCTATACAGATACATGTACAACAGACATGATATAATCCACCAATACATTTATACAGTATATAGTATATTTACAAAACATACACGCAAAAGTCAGTACAGTTGATGTTTATACATAATATCCACCCCGATATCTTTCCTTCAAATCACACACTTCTTATATTCATAAAACTCATTTCTGTACAAAGTTAAAGCCTTACGCTCTTGTGATTTACCGATTATGAATATAAATTATATAGTACGGTGACCATTTTTCAAATATTGGGCAGATGTACAGACACTCAATGCTGATGTTAACATGGTCATTCATGTAGATCTATTTGTCGTTCTTTAGAAGAAAATTGATAGCTTTCAGATTGACAAATTTAAAAAAGGAATGATTACAGTATATCATCAAGAGCAGCCCTAGTACACACATCATATGGATAGGGAGTTAATTTGCAGTGCACTTTGTGCATGTCATGTACCTTTGATGTTTCATGTGCCACATTATACAAAGACCTACAATGTACTTATATGTAGCAAATATGCTTAGTCTTAGTACGGTTGTACTCATCTTTATCAGCTATTAATGCAATACAATTCAAAAATCAATAAACAATTCTTTATGAGATATATTCTATGGATTATGAAAGGATAAAGACGGAAATGTGACTTAGGCACATTTTCAATGTTTAATCTTCAAATCAAAATGGAATTTTCCAAAGGTCATAAAATTCAAGATTGGCCTTAAAACATCTGGGTGTTATTACTTTTTAATAAACCAATGATATTAAATTGTGATATCATTCCATTATAATGAAAAATCACATGAGCACATTCAGATGAACTTTCAAAATCCCTTAATTGAATATACTAAATGGATGGTTCAGTAATGATGGTGAAAATTACAGCTGAATATCTGTACAGTCACAAACTGTACAGAAATATCGTGTTCCCTTCCCCCAAAACGCATTAAATCAAGGTAGCTCTCATTGGAAATAAATGCTAGAACTTAAATCTAAATGAACTGAGAAGAAAATAAGTTGTTATGAGCACCATTTTCACAAACGAATCAGGAAAATGATATATTGTAATTTATAATATAAGAAATATAGTAAAAGTAAAATTTGTACTAATGGCAACATGGTCATGGTGGTGGCAGTAGTATCAATATTATAGTAGTAGTACTGATATAAGTAGTAGAAGTAGCAGCATCAGTAATAGTAGTTTGTAGTGGTGGTGGTGGTGGTGGTGGTAGTGGTAGCAGTAGTAGTAGTAGTAGCAGCAGCAGCAATGATAGTAATAGTAGTAGTAGAAGTAGTAGAAGTGATCAATAGAGTTTTAGTAATAGTAGAAATAGCAACATCGGCAGCAGCCATACAAGAAGCAGTAGTTGAAGGCCCATGTTCCTATAGACCCCCCCCCCTCCCACGTCCCCCCTCCCATCCTGCCACTCATGAAGTAAGATTCTGGACAGGGTTTTCCGAAGGCCAATGTCTTCATTTTAACTAAGGAATTACATCAAGGACATCCTCTTCCTTATTTTAATCTGAGCTTTTCATCTCTGAAAGTCATCGACCTTCTTGAAGGTCAAGATCCTCCGGCCAAAACCAAGTAGACTTCTCAAATTACATGAACGAAGATCAGACCATTTGCCTATTGGTTAACTTGTTAGTGTCATGTAATATCATGTTCATGGTGAAGACTTCAGGCCTTATAGCATTCCCTTTGACTGCAATAATAACTGCTGAGAGCCAGAAGGATGTTAACTCGGTGTGACAAAATAATATGACGCCCTTTTAGCTTTCAGCAGCTGATATGATGTGCATGCAGTGAATACAAATCAGAGGATTTATACAACATGAAATCATGGTACTGTTGAACTGCGCTAGCACAGAAGCGAGGAGAGAAAAACCAATGGTTTTTGCTTGCAGCGTAAATGCAGCTGAAGAGATATTGGCAAAAATCATCCTTCATTTCAAAAGCTCTTTACAGATCATTAGTTGCCTGGTTTTGTACATCTTGATAAGATTTAAGAATGTAAGCAGATTGTGAATATATATATACTTCAATGATGCTACACATCTATGAAGTACTCCTATGGTCAGACTAATGACTAGCTCTGGTGCACCACATCTTTGTAAGTGGGCAATCCAAGCACTTCGTTTTGACATTTTTAACCTTAAAATGAAGTGCAAAAATAGTTGCTCCGAAGTGCCACTTTTATAAACGAGCTAAACTAACTTCCTTTAAAAGCCATTTTCTGGAGTGCAGGCTAGATTAGGTTTCAATTTTCATTAAATGTTTCACAAGATGACATTTTTAAAGCTTTCAAAATTTATGAAAATAACAAATATAATGAACAAGCTAAAGCAATATGCTTATATAAAAATCTGTTGTTGTTTTTTATTGTTTCATCATGGACTAGAATCTCATCAAGTTCACACCCTTAACCTATTACCAAAGATGATATGATATCATGTCATCTGGCCCTCTATAGATACCGGTAATCCAATCTCCATAATTTATAAATTCCATCATATTCCTCAATTTTCAATTAACATTATAATCACAGCTTTTCACAAGGGAAGAATATATATATATATACTTGCCCCAAGTGTGTTATATATCTGATTACTTTCTTCTTGCTGGTAGGCAGCCTCATTATCACTTCCCCATAACAATTATTTTTAGCTACTACTCAAATTACCGGCGGCGTTCTTTGATCACTGGAAATCTATTTTAAGTCAGCATAAGCATTTTAGATCTTCATCAGCATTTCTAAAGCAATAATAAAATTCTATCAATTTTGGTTATGGATAGTCTCATTAAAATACTGATGATAACAATAAAATGATGAAGATGATGATGATGTTGAGACATAAGATGTTGCTGGGTATGATGCTAATGATGATGATTCGTATGAATAACAAATGATGATGATTCGTATGAATAACAAATCATGTTTGAACATTTACACATCTTTCTTTGACAACAATCAAGTTTGAACAGGTTGGTTATTTTTGTAGCTTTGGGGATGAATTTTAGCCCCATCCTTCCCTTATAGCTTAGATTTCAACATTCTGAAGATGACTTTTATTTGGTTCATCTTAGATTATTTGTAACGCATTTCCGCCTGAGATGAGTCCATCATCACTCATAATCGAGAGCTATAGGACAATGTAAGCTGACACTCACACTCTCTGAGGAGAAGGGATAAAGGCCAATTCTAAGAGCAACAAAATCAACATCTTCCTTACATCTCTTCATCTTCAAGCTCATCTATTGATGTTTTTCAAAATTAAAATGTTTAGAAACAGAGTTATCTAAGCATCTGTTTTAAATGTGGAATTACATGATTCTGTCTACACTACAATATTGAGCTATAGAGCCAGAAGGGTGTTATATAACTCTGTGTAAAGTGAATGATTTAATGCCCTTCTGGCTCTCAACAGAAACATTGTAGTATACATCATTGCCCCCCCCCCCCCCGTATTATATTGATTGCATCTTTGCATGGTCGAATGTAGATTGATGTTATTTATGTATAAAATTGTTTTATCGATCATAACAAAACATTTAATGACATGCTTTCTGTGAACATAGTTAAAAGAGTAATACATAAACTGTCAACAACATTGTATAGAATTACAAATGTTGTTTCTTTTTTTGTCTAAGTGTTACATGAAACATTAAAAGTAAATTTTTCTTTAATAATAAAAAATAAAGTTAAAAAAAGAGTCCCAGGTCATTCAACTATTTTTTTTTTAAATCCAACTCAGACCAGGTTTTACAAAGTACAGTTAAAATAAACAGTGATAGCCAAGACATGACTTAAACGAAACAAACAACAACATTCCCCAAACACTCCCAAAACAAATTAATGAAACTGAGACCATTTAGGTTGGTGATGGCTGCATCCCTCCCTTGGTAGATCAATATTATGGGGATTTTTTGTTTTTTGTTTTTGAGGTTTTAATAGCAAATATTTGTTAACACACTCCTCCTCGTCATCATCAGAGAGAAAGAGAGAAAGAGAGAGAGAGAGAGAGAGAGAGAGAGAAAGAAAGAGAATAAAAAGAAAGAATGTGAAAAAATGAAGAGAATAGGAGCTAGGAGACAGGCATGAACACAAAGAAAGAAAGAGAAAAAAAATTAAGGGAGAATAAAATGGAAAGAAATACATGTTGACAAATCAGTCACATTTGTAATTGATTTTCACAAAGAACTGACAAGAAACATGAGGAGAAGAAAGTACAAGAAGGTGCTCACTTTGATGAAGTATTGAGATGATTTGATTGTGAAGAGGAATGGAACCTTACATGAATCAATGGAGATAGCTTGATAGATCAATAACCATTCATCATAACACGTCATTGATATACGATGCCATCTGCAGAAAGCAACTGCCTTACTATACACAAACCTGACCTTCAGTCACACTTTCAATCACACTTTTTGGTTATTTGCCAGTTTGTGAGAATGACGATAAGAGTGAAATGCATTCAAAGGTATTGAATTTGTATTTAAAGATAGATTTTTATCCTGATTTGCAGGTCATACAATGTAGCAAGTCGTATTCAAAGTAGTGATATTCGTTTTAGCAGTTGTGGTAATTGTCATCTATTCTTGTATTGTAGAAGTGGTAGTAGGTGTAGTATTTAATGCTGGAAGTATAATTAGTAATTAAGTGGATTAAGTTATAATTGAAGTAAAAATTGTAGTAATAATAAAAGTGGCAATAAAAGTAGCAGAAGCAGAGCAAATAGTAGTATAGTACAGAAGTGGTAGTAGGTAGTGGTAGTAGGTTGTAGTAGTAGTAGTAGAGGTAGGTAGAAGTAGTAATAGTAGAAATAGTAGTAGTAGTAGTTTAGTAGTAGTAGTAGTAGTAGTAGAAGTAGTAGTAGTAGTAGTAGCAGGAGTATTAGAGTAGTAGTAGTAGTAGTAGTAGTAGTAGTAGTAGTAGTAGTAGTAGTAGAAGTAGTAGTGGTGGTGGTGGTAGTACTAGTAGTAAAAGAAATTGTAGCAGCAGCAGCAGTAGTAGCATTGGTAGTAGTAGTTGTAAAGTACTAACAGCCACAGCGGAGGAAATTATTTCTGTCATATCATCATTATTGTTACAGGAATAAAACAAAACTGAAATTATTTAAGTTATGGTCAAATAAATAATGAGCAGTTGTAGCGGCAGAAGTAGTAATAGTTGTACAGGTAGTAGTATAGTATTAGTAGTAGCAGTAGTTGTAGTAGTAGAAGTAGAAGTAGTAGAAGTAGAAGTAGTAGACGTAGAAGTAGTAGTATCAGTAGTAGAAGTAGAAGTAGTAGTAGTAGTAGTAGTAGTAGTAGTAGTAGTAGTAGTAGTAGTAGTAGTAGTAGTAGTAGTAGTAGTAGTAATAGTAGTAGAAGTAGCAGGAAAAGAAATAGTTGCTGTTATTGTGATCACCGTTGTCATTTCAGCAGTAACAGTGGTTACAGTCATTATCACAGATAAAGTTGTAGTCAAGTAGTAATAGTAGGAGTATTCATAGAGTCAGTTGTAAAATAATTAATATAGTCATAGTAGAAGTTAAATGGTAATAGTAGACATTAACAGACATTTATAGAGTAACAACATTTTTACATCAGTGGTAAGTGTTTAAACTGAGTGAAAAATAAAAGCCCCTATTCCCTTTTTATTTCTTTTTATTTCTTTTAAATGACTTTGTTTCAAATTTTCAGATATGATTTTGCAACATTATTTATGCACAACTTCAGATGCAAGCTTTTCATAAAATGTTTTTTCAAAATGTGCCTATAAATTTCTAGCATGCACAAACCATTACATTTCTCTGTTACAAAAAAGCTAATTTCTGTTGGCTTTACCTGATGCAAAAGAACCACAAATGATTGAATTGTGCTTTTTTCACAGAAGCCACAAAACATGAAAGACGTTTCGTCTGTGTAAGGTCAGTTTTCATTGATTTCATAAAAGCATTAAATCTTGAGTTTGGGACGGGAGACGATAAGTACTTTGTTTTTGCTGTGGAATATTCATGGTATCTTACAAGTGCTTTGGTCTGATTATACAATGGGACTCCCCCAAATACCAGCCGAGACAAATTCGCACTTCACATATGAAAGGTAAAAGTTGCCCCAAATTCCAGTTATGAGGAATCCTTGACATATCTCTACAAACCACACTGAGGAGTAGGAATTGTATCTTGATTCAAGTATATCACCCTGATGTAAACAACAATAGAAAAATAATAATAATATCAACAGCATTCACCATGAAAATAGCTAAAAGACATTTATGAAGAAAAAACAAGGATTATGGCTGATTTTCCTTCTCAGAACACAGATAAATGAAACTACACCAGTACATTTTCTAACATTTTACATACTTCTTATTATTTTATTAAATAATTTAGCATAATCCATCATAAATCTGTACTACTACGTATTATTACCATTACCATAACTGTCTCCCAACTTATGTCTCAAATATCAATGTAGCATCTTACATTATTAAAGAAAATCCCAGAATGAAGTGAATAATAATAAATTAGTGCAGGCTAATGAATCAGGGCTTGTATTTAGAGCAAACTAAAGACTGACCTTTGGTAGTCATTCATCAATATTACTTCTCAAATTAGCCATCAACACTAAAATGTCACAAGTCAAGTATGACGCAGTTGTGGTAAAATCATAATTCAATGTTCCTCAAAAAAATTTAACGCAGCAACAAGCAAAATTTATTGTTGAATATATTTCAGAAATCTTACAAAGAGAAATGAGTGAAAAGATGCAAATAACCATGGCAACTATTCATTGATTAACCCCCATTGTTCAGCAAAGATGAGATATTAAAAAAGCAGTCCGGGTTCATATGTAGAACTCTATTGCCATAGTATCTCTTGCACAGGGTTGACGCTCTCAAAATGATGGTCCAAATTATTTTTCTTTTCATTGCTGCTTTAATTTGTAACAGTAATATGTCATGAACACTTCGTTCAAAATATGAATAAGATTTGATTGAAGGGGGAAAAAACCTTGTGTCTATGGTTAATGACAGGTTTAAAATTGACAATACACAATTATTTTTGTTTTGACATTTCATTACCAAAAGGGAAACTTCAAAGGTTGTTTGTAAATCTTGTTTCCTCACTATCATGTCTTGGTAAGTACCTGACATACACCTGAACCGACAATTTCATTCATCAGGATTCTTCTTAGAAAAAGAGAAAGAGAGACTACAAAACAAAATTTGGATTTGGATTTTGATTGTAATTCAATTTCTTGTCAATATTTTTTCTTACAAATATTGCTCTCAAGGATAAAATTTGGGAATTAGTTTTTCTTCAACAGTATTTTTTTTCTTAAAAAAAAAAGCCAGAAGCTGTCTACCGTGTACCAGAAAGAAAATGATATTTTCCCATTCAAGTATTATCTAGATATGGAGCAGTCCTTACTGACATGAATGGCATACTTTGATACTGACTATAAACCTTTATTGGACACATGCATATACCAAAATAGGATTTAAACTACTATCTTAAATGGGAGTGGGTTGGATCATACAAATTTGAAAGACGTATAGCACCCGCCTTTGCATGAATGCTTTGTCTCGATAAGGTTAATCTTCACTATATACAGAATATCAATTGGATGAAATAAGCATCCTTAACAAATGCAAAAAAGAGCCCCCCCTATATTGCCCTTAATTACAGCTTAAATGACCGCACATTCAAGAAAACATTTCATCTCGTCTCTATTCCATTTGAACTCAAGTTGAGTGAAGATGACATATATGCATTTTTAAAAGCATTTCATTAGTGCAATGTTGGTTTTCTAAATGTCACAATTAAATCTACTTAGCAAAAAAGCGAGCAGCCTTGTGGGATGAAAGCGGCGACAAAATAAACAGTTCTAATTCAAGTAACTGAGGTTGATTCATGGTATGCGCTCTCATTTTTCACATTGCAAAAAGTCAAAGTGCAAAACTAGAAACAACAGCGAACAAACAGTTGTGGTATCAGTGGAAATTAGATTGATTTATGGCATATAACTTTTGTGAATCTTAAACCACTTGTCAAATACTTGCAAACATTTCATGAGTGAATAGTCTCTTGTTTCACAGTATCCATGATATGCAGAAACAATACATGGATCTATCTTAAAGGTGTGTGGGGGAATGCTTCAGCTCTCATTATTGGTACTTAAAAATTGATAGCTCTCGTCAAGAGAAAGGGGACCATGTACTGCCCCAAGCAATTTAGTCCACTCGATCCTTTCATGATTCTATCAATCATTGGGATTCTTGTGTCAATATGATTCTTCAACTAATCATCCATCTGTACCATTTACCCACTCCCACAGGTTCGTAGCTGACTCATTAGCGTTCTAGTATATTTTACAAGTTTTGCTGATGAATTAATTATACACAATTCCTTGGCTCTACACATTATACCCAGTTAACATCATCTTCTTAGAGCTCTATTTGCAAGAATAAAATTATAATAAATTTGATATTTTTATAGCACACATATCCAAAACACACAAGGTGCTCGAGGTGCTCCAATATAATGCCGGCTAGGCTAGGCTAGGCTACTGCATCGGTGCTCACAACATACAAGGAATTCCTTCCTACTGCATAGTACCCATTTCACACCTAAGTGGAGATCGAGAGGCAAATGAAGATTAAATTCTTGCCAAAGGACATTAGTATATATATTTTAGACAGATAGATGTTTTAAGGGTTATCAGAAAAAGGTTATATGAAGTGGTGTGTAGAGAAGAATAGAATTAAATGATGCAATCTTTGTCATATTAGAATATTATTCTTTAACATAAATAATCAACTAAACCGAAACTCACATAACCGTGCATTATAAAAAAGTGACATGTTTTTTACGATTCAACTGAGAGAAGTATATTAGTTATATGTTAGATAAATTTTCAAATGAATAGGCAAATGTGTTCTTCTACATTACCAATTGAGTTTGCTAAACTTAAGTGGGTTCAATGAAATATCAGTAATAGGCCCAACGTGGCTTAAACGTGTGATGTCAAGGATTAATAATTGATAATGTTTGAGGAACTAGGCTATTAATATTTCATTCATATTGAAGAAAATGTCAAACATGCATGATTTATGAATTGTTTGCCACTCCTTGGTCATGAACAGCTGCAGCTGCCGTGAACACTGGCTACAAATATATTTCTACAGGTAAAATATATCACATTTTAAGTTACATAGGGTCAGTCAATGTATTGGGTTTGATTATCTTCAAAATCTGTCACATGTGTCCCAAAACCTAACAATATTTTTTTACAATATATTCTGATAGATTGAATTTGTAAAGTGAATGTAATAAAATTGCACACCAAACACCATTACCACAGTTGATCAGAGGTATGAATACATTGAGAGCAAAGGCAAAATTAATGAATACATTTCAAATTCTTTTGTCACACCAAACATAACCATCACCTAAACGTTATCTCCAATACTTGAAAACAACCACTGTACAGTTCATAGGCATGCATTTCTCGGCAATAGTTTGATTTTTCTCGAGGTGAAGATATTTTGAGATGACTCTCCCATGCAAGCAGAGCTTTGTTCGATCACACTGGATCTTCAGGAGGTAAGCGCTTTGGTAGATGTGTAATAGCTATCTTCGGACTGATACTAAGGTAACCATTGGTATGGATACGCCCCATACCATCCGTACTACTGTTACACGACTTTATGGAGCTGCGGGATCGACGAAGGTACATGCTAGACGTGCGCATGCTGCTCTGGCGGCTGTTAAGCTTTTTCCGTCGAAAAATGCTCCGGCAGAGACGGGGGAGGTTCTGGCGAAAGTTCTCCCCGAGCATGGTGTAGACGACGGGATTGATGATACTATGACTGTACATGAGAAACCAGCTGATGATATAAGCAAGTAGGAGAGAATCTGTGAACTGTGACGGATCCAATTGACTCTGGATGAACTGGACGATAAAGAATGGTAGGAAACAGGATACAAAGACAAAGACGATGCAGATGACCAAGACGGCGACTTTGCGACTAGCGCGTCGTGAAGTGTTACGGATGTCCTGCAGGGGACTATGCCGTAAGCTCCAGATGATGAGAAAGTAGCAAATAAAGATTACAGTCAGAGGTGCGCAAAAGTCAAAAAAGAGTGTGTAGATTATCCACCAGTTAAAATTGTTGACATCCTCATCTTGCTTCGTTGCAAGCGCCAAGCACAGGTGCACCTTTTGGCCGTTCCCAATATATGTGATCTGATCGGTGTAGATCCAAACGGGTAAAGACACCAAGAACGAACAGATCCAGACCCCCACACTGACCACACGACCGTTGAAAATTGTCCGATAGTGCATCGACCTGATAGGGTGGCAAATGGCCAAGTAGCGATCGAAGCCCATGACGACAAGAAAAAAGACGACGGTGAACTGCGTCATGGTATCATACGGAATAAGAATTTTGCACATGACGCGACCGAATATCCACTCACTCCGCCACATCTGATGGCCAAGGAAAGGAAACGTAAACATGAAGAAGAAATCTGCCAAGGCCAGGTTAAAGATGAAAGTATTGGCCAGAGTTTTCATGTTGGAGTACGTCAGAAGAAGTAAAATGATGAATCCATTACACAGCAGTCCAACGGTGCAAAAAACAGCTACCAGGCCTGGCAGAATCTTCGTCAAGATGCTGACAAGCGGAGACACTGTTACAAGTGTCCCGTTGGCAAACTGCAGGATTGCAGGATCTGCATACCCAACAGTCGTCATTGTTAACTATTCCTCTTTGCTATTTTCCTTGATCAAAATGTTAGCAAATAAAGTTGCTTAAATGAGATCCAAACCAAAATATAAGCTTCTTTTTTCATCAATGTTACATTCTGTTTTTGTAATCACACATACAAATATCAGAACTGCTTGATATTGGTACAACAACGATCTGTCACATACTAGACGATGAGGCACAGTAAGCCAAACTTTGCAGGTTTCCTTCTACTTATATCAGTAGTAATATGTTCATCTCCCGGTAACTTGTTTGAATTCTTCAAATCCTTTTCACCACACATGGGTATAAACACGTTAAAATTCATAAATTCCTCCAGGCATCGTTCGCAAACAAATATGTAGACTCATTGGCACACACGTAGTGCAAACTATTTCATCCCTTCCTTCCAGGGGTGATCAGACAAACGGGTTTACATGACAGCAACGATATTGACTTTTCTCTCAGTTCTTTATCTCCCATTCCATATTCACTCACTTTTGCTTCTTTAAAGATCGGAGTGTTACCCGGGAATGATTTGTGATGCTGTCAACTTTCCTCTATTTATCTTTTGGTAGGGTGATAAATCCCAGTGCGCTAATCTAACAAGGTCTTTCCAGGTGATTGTCTAGAGCTGTACAAGGATAGCATGGCATTGTGAAGAGACCTGTACTAAATGATATTAATGAATCATGAAGCACCTACGTCAATGCTTCCCACGGTGGACTAAGAAGCACAGTACAATTGCAGATATCCTTTATTTCAAGAACGCTTGATGAATATTTGATAAGTCAATCTGCAAGGCTGCATTGATATCTATCCTTGCTTTGATAAATGAAGAAATCGTTCAAATTTAACATCACTCATGTAATATCCGAGAAAAAAATGTATTTATTCACACGCCGAGCATGGTGTTCTATTTGCCAGGGTGATAAAACCTCTCTGGTATTCTTGTTGTTAGACGCGGAAGCTCCAACCCTTCTCCCGAACCCAGCGCACTCGTAGTGTCCTTCAGAAACGGCACTTGGGAGTATCTTGAACCCTACCAATTCAACATGACCCCGAAGACGTGATTTCAAATATTGTCGTTGATGGCTTCTCACCTGGGAGTACTGGGCGGAAATGAGGGAGGGATAATATTCCAGTGAAAATCACCCCCAAAATGAATTCAATTTGAGATCTAAATTCTCAGATAAATTGAGCTGTAATAAAAGTTTTAAATCGATGCATCCGTTCCCTTTCTGATATGGTCACATTCCCAGTCATATATTCAATCTTCTCTCAGTGATTGATATGTATCAATACCACCAGCAGGTAATGTTGGGCAGTCACGGAATGAGTTCAAAACAAATGGATTTCTGTCATGAATGCTACCATTCCATATCACAGGTGTGATAAGGAAAAAATCTGCACAGATACTTGAGATCTTGTTCTAAAATGCTATAATACTGTCGATCTGTTCCAGTAGAAATCAGGTGACTCTCCACACAAGGATTTCATACAAACTCACTCCTTTTTCTGACAAAAAATCCAAGGTAATAATACCATGTAATGTTTATAGATGATGAGAAATGTTTCCCCTCTTTTTAATTCCACAATAAGTTCATGAGGTGGGAAGGAGATTTAGTTGAAACAGCTGCATTTCATCCTTCAAAGTTCAAAATGATCCATGGCACGATGAAGATAGAAAAAGATTTCTTCTGCAATGCATAAGTCCAAGTATTTCTTTCCTATAAAACTGCTCGAGAGAGAGAGAGAGGGAGAGTCAGACAAGGAACTAGCAGAGGGTAATTGATCACAGTAGTGTGGTAGCAGTGCATGATGAAGGTAAAGTAACATTCGTGGGAGTATAGTGTGATACTAGCTTGGCCACCACTGTATGGCTGAGAGTGAGTTGGACTAGTCCATTCCATCCCAGGGGGTGATGAAATATCAGTTTAAGCTCCCAGACAATTCAGGCCTACTTTCAACATCAAATTCAGTCTTTGGTTGTTTTTCTTCAAAATTACTACCGTTTTCTTGAAAATTTCAGAAATACTTCAACTACAGAAATACTTCAACTACAGGAATACAAATCTGTATATCTCATCTCTGCATTTTACCCTAGTCAATAAGTGGAATTGGTCTATGAAACTAATTTTCTTGCATATGATTGGAGTGAGGTTCTGACCAATAGCAGCCATGCATGATATATGAAGTCATATGGTAATAACTTATAAAGCAATATGAGATGTATGAATATTCATATGAAAATAACTTATAAAGAAATATGAGATGTTTGAATATTCATTTGATAATAACCTATAAAGCAATATGAGATGAGTACAGCATGTCAAACCAAAAAATAACCTTCAATCCTCTCAAAATAGCCAATAGATTTAGGGGGAATAATTTCCTAATGCCTTTTAAATAAATTACTTCAGTCTTCAAAACAATTAATATGCAATATGCTATTTGCGGTATACAATTATCTCATTATTATTATTATATTTACAAAATTCAAGGCTGTTCCTCCATACATTTTCGCTCACTGTACTTTAATAATATCTGAACTCATAAAAGCTCACTTTATATAACTGTAATTAATTTGTTTTTGATGGAACGCACTGCTACCATACAAACGTGATTAGCCTAATCGGCTAATAGATAGCAAGGTGACAAAAAGAATGCATCCTTGTTTAAAATTGGATTACCCCTATTGGATTTTCTTTCATAAAGCAGCATGTAATGCACAGAGATAGATAAATATTTACTTTAACATTCTTTCATAAATCCTGCTTGTATCATGTATTTGTGATAATTCACTTGGATAGCACATGCCAACATTATATGTGAAGGAAATACAATGTCCTCAGATTATTCATGCAGCATGAAATACAGAAATATATTTTCACAATTTTTCAGAAAGGTAGGAGCACCTTTCATTTCAATATCAAGCTACAAATTAAAGCGATGTAGTTAATATCTATCTTTTTACAAATAACACATGCCTAATCAATTCACTTCAATAAAAATCACTGTGCTGGGAGGCAGAGGGGCATTTAATACAGAATACACTTAATTTCCTTCTAGCTTTTAACAGACAAGTTGATCTAAGACATAATAATGCGTAGGATAATCTAGATTTAGCTACACAACAGCCAATTACTTTATACAACACACAATCAAAGAAAAGAAAAAATGCATACAATCTTTATGAAGTTAAAGAGAACGAGTAAGCGATGCATTGGCCTTAAGTTACCATGGCAACCACAAATGAAGCAGTTGCCATTGTGAAGTGTCGATCGAACCAACCTTCCATATATCCAAAGTGGGCAAACCTTTTATTGTTCAGGTTCTATTTGTTAAAGGCGAACTGCATCTAGATGAATCTTTTCATCTATTCGATAGATCCTCCCTTCTCCCCCCACGCCCTCCCCCCCCCCCCCCTCTCTCTCTCTCTCTCTCTCTCTCTCTCTCTCTCTCTCCTGATCCTTTTCTGTCTTTTTCTTTATCCATATGTCTGTCTCGTCTCTTGATCTCTTCCTGTCTCTTTCATTTCCAATCTATTACTTATCTAATATACATCTCCCCTCTCTCGCTGTCTATCTCTCTCTCTCTCTCTCTCTCTCTCTCTCTGTCTCTGTCTCTCTCTCCTCTATCATTCTGACATATGAGAGATAAACATTTTGAAGTATATTTATCCTGAGAGCCAGATTCTTGATACATTTGTACAATACAGTGTATAAACTATTCATATCCCAAATATAAATGTCTATGCAAATATTGCCGTTTGTATAAGTCAGGATATATAAAGTGGCTTAAATGTTGTAATATTATTTCCTTTTCGTGTCCATTGTGACTTAAGCTTATCAAATTACAGGCAATTTATGATTTAACTTCTCCTTGCAAAGAAATTAAGAAAATTCAAAACCTTCTACTGGACATGGAACTGTCTTTAACTTATCATACTCCAAAAATCTGAGAGGAAACTTCTGAGGCATGAATTGTGAAACTTGTCCAGCTTTGAGAGTTGTTCAAACAAATTTTCATGAGATGACATCGCTGTTTAGTGTACTCATATCTTGGATAATCTCTTTTTGAATGGTTTAATTTTGAGCTGTGTTTGTAGTGGCTCTAGGTATTGATACACACTGACAGGGTTGTAATCATATTGTATTATGAAGAATGGAATAGCATGAAAGACATAATTAAGTTTTAATTCTCCACATCACTTTCTGACGTTGATTGATTGACTGTTGGATATTAAAAAAACTGAATTAGGTGACTTCAATGTTTTTATTTTATCCTCACGTCAATGTTCCTATTTCCTAGTTGATATTGGAAAATGATGTCCAATGTCACGGTTTCCATCATCTTACAACTTTATATATAAGCTTTCTGCCCACATACATAAAATGTATATAAAACAGATCTATCAAATTCAAACAGTTTTACAGAATCAAAATATAATGATTTAACCTCCGTCTATTATTCTTTTGATTGATGTTGAATCATTGTAAACTCTTCACCTTTCTTTTAAGTTTCTTGCAGGAATCTCTTTCCCTCGTCCCTCATCTTCCTTTTCCTTCTTTATATGTTACAATAATCAATTCCAAACTTTTCAAATTCTCACCCCCCCCCCTCTCTCTCTCTCTCTCTCTCTCTTTCTCTCAGACTTCTCCTGTTCTTGAATGATACCTTTTTTATTCTTCCCCCCCCCCTCTCTATTTATCCCTCCCTCTATCAGTAACACACAATCTCTTGTCTTTCCACCTCTCTGTTTCCCTCTCAATTATTTAGCTGTTTTCTTACTTGTCTTTCCATCCTTATTAATCCCTCCCTCTGACACTTGTTCTTTCCTTCCTTTTCTCTTTTTCTCAATCTCTCTTGACTACTTCCTGTAATTCACTCACTCTACCTCTTCCTCTGCTGTAAGTCTGGTAGAGCATGTAATGCTTTCCTGTCCATGGCGTGTTAAGTTCACACCCTGCATACCTCTCTCTCCTTCATCATGCTTCCTGATTGCCAATGTTACCTACCAATTGTCACACTCAACACGTACAACATCAACCGTAAACAAAACAAAACAATGACGTGGGAGACACACCCACACCATGCTATCAGTGTAGCTGAAAAGAAATAACAAGTTAAGGGCCAACGACTCCTGCCTGATCGACAAGAAACTGAAAAGGTCAGAGAAAGAAATAAAGCAGTCTGACTCCATTGATGAGCACGTTATGCAAGAATGATGAAGTAGACGTAAACAACTCCATTCTCACTAAATGAGACAATGCATACTAGTAATGTGCAAAGCCTCCAAGGGTAAAATGTCACTGTACTGTTCGGAAGTCTGACTGAATTACAGTGCCAATCAGTCCAAATAAATCTATCCAAGAAATAAAGCAATTATATGAAGAAATTGGTGGTAAGATTGAATCCAAGAAATGAAGAGAAATCTAAGATAGCTCTCAGATCATAATGTTTCCTGACATGAAGCATTACAAGTTAAACTAATACAGAGATATTGGTTTGAATTTCTAAATTTACCTTCACACTGCATGTAACTCTTTCACATTTAGGAGTATACAGAGGTGATAATTATATTTTAGTGCATGAGTTCCTTCAAAGAATGCACAAGAGGTTAATGGTTCAAATTTGGGGGGTAAATGTGGACTAGAGTGTGCCATCCCTTAGTGTTAAAATAACTTAGAAACTGATTTTCTCATCAGATTTAATTTGCACTTTATAATTTAAATAATTAAAAATAATATATTTTTTTTAATTACAAAAATTTCATTTAAAGGTAATACAAAGTTTTGGTAAATTTAGAAAATTGGCTGGATAGTGATTCTTTACAATTTGTGTATATTTGGATGCCCCTGTGGATGTATTATAAGCACCAGAAAATTTAGCACCTAAAACACTTCTGCTTTCGAGAAAATTTGAAGTAAAAAATTTACCGGTGCTCCCGGTAAATTTTGATGAATTTCAAATAGCGCCTACGGCCAAACAATGGTAGCTGCGACCATGAAAATCTCAGAATATGTAGTTGTGGTATATGATTTCCAAATGGGAATAGCCAATCGGTCGATTCTAGTCAAGAAACATTATTTTATAGCTAAATTGATATCTTGACCTTGAGAGGGAGCTATACGACATGAACAGCTTATTATTTACAATTTCATCACTTTAGACTCGATTTCAACAGCGACAACGGTCACTGAATATTGTAGGATCACATATGCTTCCAATATGTTAATTTGAACCAAATTCATGACCCCATACCAAAACTTTGTATTACCTTTAATACACCTCTCCGGTAACAATGACCATTCTTTGCCAGGCCCCATAGTATAGCTGCATGTCATTACATAAGTGGGTACTTAATTACTTCATTAATTAAATTAATCAAGTAATGTCATGTGTGTAGATTACATCTTTATCAATATACAGTAATTTGGTTCTATTATTATCCATTTAACATCTGGAGAAAAAAAATAGAAATGCTCATCCAGAAATACATTTCACAAAGTATTCAAAATGTATTCATGTAGTTAGTCCATTACAATACAGCTAGTAATCTTTGCACATTTTCAATACATTCCGAATAACTTCATCATCTAATTTGATCGCTCAGTCAAAGAACACCTTAACCATAGTGTATTTTTCTTCCAAATCTAACAAAACTTCTTTCTTTCTTTCCCCTATATACAAAGAGAGTTGAAGCCAGACTTCTTGTAAATGTAACACCTGTACACCGGTAAATCAAAATGGACATGTAATTCTGTAAAGCAATTGATTTCTAGATTATATCTTTGTATTCTGACTACCTGTAATTGAAAACAGCACTTCATGTAATGTGGCTGTTGTATGTTGCCCATGGCTACGCCTTACTAATATCACAATAATCAATGAAATAAGTGAATCCAAGAAAAATAGGTCTTGTTTACTTTTCTAAAAGCATGGGAATAATCATCTTGCCTACGGTAATGAAATCGTGTCGCTTTCACTCCCCCGGCCTCCTCCTTTTCTCAGCTCTCTTGATGTGATCATCCACTACTAAAACAGTTTGTATTTCCTTGTACCGTGACTAACACGATTAGGTTCTCACATGCATCTACGCTAACACCAAAATCCCAACGTACCTCACACATTTTGAAATTCAAGCAGTCTCTAATCTGACATAACTTGTTTTTCAATGTTTTGGTTCGGAAGGGCCACGGGTGGATACATTTCAGTGTCTCGGCATGGCAACGACACCCATTTCACAAAAACCGACCTGCCCCCCCATTTCCTCTTGATCAACTTCATTTTCTGAAATGCTATTAGTATAGCCCACCTGTATATCAATAATGCTGGATGAAATTCAGGAAAAAAAGGTGCAAAATCCTTTAATAAGGTGTGAGCGACTGTAGGTGCGTGTACAGCCCCTAAAGCATGAATAAGAAACAGACATAAGATTGGCAATACTAAAGCCTTGATCATCAATACGTACCCAGTCTATGTAAATGATGAGATTGATGGGTTGTAGCAAGGAAGTAGCGGGGGGTAGCCTGCCCGTTTTGATAATAATCTCTGATCAACTAATCCCTAGGCTACAAGTTTGTCGTATTAAATCTTTGAATTGGGTGACAAAATGGCAAAGTTATTCTCCATAAATTTGTCTTCCGTAAGTTATACAGCTGGCCTAAAAAGAAAGTGACTCAATATTCGTTAGCCTAGCTCTCTAGGTAATTCCTAACAAATTGAAATTATTCCGATCCTTTAGGGGTGGGAATAATTTCTCTTCATGAATTGTAAAGTAAGAGCAACCTAAGAACCTCCATGATTGTAGAGCCAATTCCCACTGCTAGCCAGCCTACTGCATACATGGTCTTGATTATAACAGGAGGGGGGAATGGGTCAGAACAGTCTAAAAAGTTTCTGACAATTAGGCAAGACAGAACCGAAAACAGGATTTCTGTCGCTACAATATGCTCTGATAAGCCCCCAAAGAGGGTGATCACATCTCTTAATGGGCCTATGGGTCACAAATCTAAGTGGGCCACAATAATACACAAATGGGCACACATTTTTCTTTCATGGCATAAGGTACGCACATAGTCTTTCAAAAGGGAGGGGAACGATGGGGCATTATATAGTGCCCTCCTAAATCTGCCAATGGGGTGTACCCACATTATAGTATAACCAAGATAAAGTTTTGTATCTCATTGACCTTGGTTTGAATACGAACAATCTTTCTTAGAAACTGAAATGTTTTATGGAACTGGACTGGATTTAATACAGTTACCTGCTCCAGATATTGTACAAATTTCATTAACAAACTTCATTAACAATGAAACTCTTTGTTTTATCTATGGTGTACTGTTTCTATGATTATATAGATCACAAAAAAAGATAATATGTGAGTAGCAATGTTCTATCCCAACAGATACATTTGCAAGCTTTTATATCATTGAGTTAAATTCCCATAGGATAAGCCTACAACAAACAAATCATGATCCTGCCGCTAGCATTCATGCACTGTTGTTTTGTTGGTAGTAGTTTTATGCCGTCCATTTAGTACTGAATATATCGTCGCTGTTTTCACGAAGTGACGGTAGTGAAAAAAATTGCATTCACTTTGCGTTACGATTGTCCTCGCTACCGTCACTTCGTGAAAACAAGGACGATATAAACCATATCTTTAGTTATATAAGAAAAACTGGGAACTTTTTTTGTAATTATTATCTTTCATGGCATAAGGTACGCACATAGTCTTTCAAAAGGGAGGAGAATGTAATTTGTAATTATCTAATTAATTAACCAGTATCGCAATTTATTAGGAGTCTCTAGATGGTTTACAACTTTGTATTTCTGCTTTTTGAATACGTTTATAAATCTGGTAAGCCTGGTTTTGATTGCATAGTAATCTAGCTTTGCTTGAGCTGAAACAGGCTCCTCGGCTACTTGGCGTACTTGCGGTGTGATCTTTTAATTTTGTAGCGCACGGTGCCTAGACCACTCAAAAACACTAAATTGAGACACATCGTAACCGAAATTCCAATCCATTCAAGTATTTGTAAGCAAATATTAAAGTGAGCTTCTTTGTTAGTACTAAAATAGAACAAGTTAGAATGTGAATCTTTTTTTTGCATGCATTCATGCACTGTTGTTGTTGTTTGGTATTATCGGCGTTTCATTCTTTTTCTTTCTTGTTTATACAGAGGAGTTAGTGCACAAAAAAAGCAGTTAGTGCACAATATATACTACAGGAAGAATCTTTCAAAATGCCAATCTCACAAAAATAAATCCTATTTGGCATTAATCATCCTACCCCAGTCTAATTCAGCTCATAGCGACCACTCCCATTCATCCTGTCAAAAGAAGAGCAATAAAGAGCAATTTTTGATAAATATATGGCCTTCGAAGGCCTACGTAATGCAACAAAACAACATTGGAAAAAAAGCCTTTCATTTGCAACCTTTTCTGCTTGTTATGATTTCAAATGAGAGATAATATAGTATTCAAAGCTGGTATTTTATCATTACTGATCTTCAACAAATCACTGCCCAAAAATGAATGACGTCAAAGCAGCTGCATCAAGGAGGATATGGAAGGAGAATGGTAGACAGAGAATGGTAGGCGGAAAACAGATTATTTATGCATTCAAACAATGTAGGAGTTATTTTCTCTCAAAGCAATATGCTGTCTTCCGTATTGAATAGTCAGTCATGTGGCTCTATAAATATACCTTTACCTCCATTGAAATGCTGTTTACAGGAAATAAAATATCACTTGATTCAGATAGTTGTACCTTAAATCTTAAAAATAGAACATATTATATCCTGCATCCAAAATGTATTTTTGATATAAAAGAAATTGTCTTAACTGATCTCTGAGAAGTGACCAACTTATAACTGGCCCAAACATTGTCAAGCGGTGTGTGCAGCGCTTTGTAACCGCAAGGAAAAGGCGCTTTATCAAATATCTTTTGATTGATTGAACGTTACAAAATTACAAATAATTAATGAAAGTGACAATCATTATCTGAAGGAAGTAATTAATAATAACAAACACCTTTTGATCTGCTAGTACTAGGATGGCTCAAACAAAATTTGCTAAACACATTAGACACAAATGTTTAAGAGTGACGTATGAAAATATTTCAAATTTGGAAAGGAGAAGACAATGGACAAGAAAGAGAGAAGTGTGTCACAGGTAGATGAGGTCAGAGTGTGAGACGGCCATCTGTAGCCTTGGAAAATAGGGGGTTTTCTTTCTGAATTTATTCATGAATACATTGACAAATCATGAACACATACAGAAGAAACGGTTGGGTTCAATGACAATCACTGATATATGAGATACTCTAACATCTCCCAACAGTCATATAGTATTCATGCCGGAATCTGTGCTCCCTATAACATGAACTTGAACGTTCCAAAGTTTATATTTTATGAGTTTACTAGGAATGCCAAGACAGTCGTTGATCCCTGGTGACCGTGAAGGCTGCATACCCGCAAGTCTTAACTGAACTGATACAACTACTCTAAGTATCAGAGTATCATCTCCATGCAGTGACGATGTAGGAGAAAATGACTTCATCAGAAAATAAAATATTCAAGAGGCCTGCTTGCAAACACAAGAGACAGATAGGCTTACAACCTTATCAATAATTGATCGACTAGGTATAGTTAGACATAACATTTCTTAAGAAACCTTGTTTTAAATGAAATATTCTGAAAAGCAACAACTTGTAAGTTCAAAAGCGAAAAATGTCAATTTAGGTAGATGAATCTAACCCACAGAAAAGGCTTTCATTTTCCATTAACTGCATTTCTAATCAGCTGAATCACATCAGACATTATGTTAGTATGCAATTAAATGGCATTCAAATAAACATGTAAACAATTATTTTGAAGATGATTTAATGAATTATTGTTATTAATTCGGATGTGTTATAATAGGTTCTACAAATATGTCACACATAGTCCCTGTATCAAGCCTATATGAATTAGAGACTTCAGTTGCCATTGGGTTAATATTGTAATCTAAGGTAGATTGTAAAGAAGCAGGATTCTAATATTCTCTACACAATATAGCTGTTGCCAATACAAACTGTTTCTATGTTTCTTGGAATCTAGTCTAGTTGACAATGAGATTCAAGGAGATAAAAGGAGATAGGTAAAGCTGACAATGCATACAACATTACTGAGGGTTAGTGAGAAGAGTCCCAGATCTCTCCAGACTTGATAAAAGAGTCTTGAAAGCATACCTGACATCTAAACTGATTTTTGTCCATGTTGGTTACACACCCAACCCCAGACATGTAGAGTAGTGTGATGTAGAACCATTGAATAATGTATGAGAGAGAGAGAGAGAGAGAGAGTGTTTGGTTGTTGGGTCTGAATAATGTCAAACAAAGCTCACATTACATGCATATATAATCCTTACATACTTGTCATCCCTGGTTTCTCTCCTATCCTTCCAACTAAAGAAATATATTCAAAACTTATTTTTAAGGACAAATATCACGCTGCGTTATACAAGCACAGAACAGAAAATATGCAACTTTTCAAAAATATATGAATTCCTTTCCATCTAGATTCAAAAGGAATCTTTGATACATTTGGGACTGCCACACATGAGTGATGTTTTCCTACATGTTAAGGACATGTATCTCCTGTATGTCCATACCCCCTATCCCATGGCCTACTCTAGAGCACATCAGCCTTAGCTACAGAGCAGAGCAGAGCAGAGCGAGTCAGGCAGCCTCGATGGATTCTTAAGGTCTCCGGAGGATAGACAATCGATCACCGGAAGGCGTAGGGAGAGAATTGAGGCTCTAAGTGCTTGTATCAACTCAGTCACAACCAGGCAAGGCTTACCCTTTCACCTGCTTAAGAGAAGGGCGGGCTGAGAAGGGCTGGGATTGGCTTAAAGCACAGCAACATGGAATATACTTCACCAACAACAACTAAATATATGCCCCTCCTTCTTTTGCATCTCTCGTCCTTCTTATATCTATGTTCTCTGACTTTTATTTTCATTTTTGGTTAAACTCTTGTTCTTTCATATATTTTCCTTTCTTCTACCTCTGATTTTGTTTAAAACTCAACGCCCTTGTCCTTTTATCCCGACCTTCTCTGGCCTCTGTACTTCTTCCAGTGTTTTTGGCAATGGAAATATGGTTGACCGCATGAAGCTGAAAAAAGCTAAATACATATTTAACCTGAATTGGTGTGCATTCCGCCTGAAGGCTGATGGGTTGATGTACTTGATCGAGACTCTCGTACTAAATACTCATCTTATATCTGGGTCATGTTCAAATATATTTATTCCTCAATAGGATTCCGAATCAATGCCTTTTGAAGATGATTTCAAACTATTGGCAGTGCCATGCTTTTCTCTCTTCCTTCCTCCTCTCTCAAAAACTATAGGAAACATGTCTCCTCCCACTAGATCATCCCCTTCTCTCTCTCTCTCTCTCCCTTCCTTCCTTCCCCCTCTCCCCTTTCTCTGTCTGTCAGTCTCTCCCTATCTCTCTCACACTTTCTAAAATTACTAAGCTATTTATCTACTACGGAACAATAAGTCTTCATTAAAAGAAATTGTGTTTACTATCAAAAACTTGACTCCATATCTTGTGTAAAATATTCCAGCCTGACATTGCTACAATATAAATGTATCTATTTCAATTTTACACATATATCTTTTGTTAATCTTACTATCTTACCAATTGTTAGAACTACATCACATATCCTATTGATTGCTGCGCTTTGTGATTATAAGTAAACTTACCAGGCCTTGCCATTACATTCAAAATATGTAAACATCTTACCTGCAAAGATAAAATAGAAGAAAGAAAAGAAAAAATATTAATAATCAAACTGGTAATCAACTTCACTGCATATATTGGATGGTTGGATACTTCACTAAAAAAATGTTGATACTAAAACAGATTAACTAAATGAGTCAGATGTAAAGAGATAGCAAAAACACATTAACATTAAATAATATTTGTTACACATGTATTGAAATTTGTTTAAGAATGAAATAATGTATGATTTATTCATGAAGTGGTAGATGTCAACATGAATACATTAAGATTGAAATCATGAATGAAACAGAATGAGTTAAGTTTTGTCATTTGAAGTAATTACATGTCCTATTTATTTTTAATCTCTTTAATATCTGCCTCAGCCATTCTTTTATGAAACTCTTATGTGTATGTGCTTCTCTCTCTCTCTCTCTCTCTCTCTCTCTCTCTCTCTCTCTGCATGTCTCTCTCTCTCTCTCAGCTTTATTTGCTTCATATTTGGAGACAAGTTGGAAATAAAGCTTGTTCAAATATTTATTCTATCCATCACTTTTCCTTCCTTATATCCTTTCTTCCTCTTGCGCTTAGAAACATTGTATGAAGCGCATTATAAATGTAATGTATTAATTATTTATTATCTGTGTTTTAATTTTTAGCATATTTCTGTTTCCCTTGTGGACGTATTTCCTTGATAGAAATAACAGGACAAAAGGGAATAAAGAATTGATCAAGCATACATTATATAAATATACAATGACACTCGAGGATCTAGCTAAAACTATTCACATCGAAGGAACATCAAATAGTATACTATTGATGTTCCTGAGTGCGAATAGTTTTAGCTTGTTCCGAGAATGGGTCATTGTATAATTGTTTTATATCCCTTCCATGTGTATCATTCCTTGAACACTTCTGTAATAACACGTACCGTTCTCACATTCACATCACATCCAAAAAAAGAAATAAAAGAAAATTGCATGGCTCAGATGCAGTTATTGCACAAAGTGCAAGGCGTAAATTGCAATGCTTGAGCGCCGTGACACCGCTGGAGTTGCCCGTGTGGAGGCATTTGAAATCCTGTACGCTCGCTGAATTTTGCCAGTTTAGGGGGGGGGGGGGGTGGGAAAACACCTAGTTCACTTTTTCCCAGGAAAATTTTCCCAGGAAAATTTGAACTATTTGTGAAGTCAGTAATAAAAAATGAGCTATTTGGCAGGAAACGTCTTTTCTAGTAAAACTTTTCTTGTTGTGTACACTCCCAATGCAACAATCTTACGATAAGGGATATAATACAAATTGTGCACCAATGAAACAAACCTCAAGATTGTTCCAAAACGCAGTGCCACATTCAAGCTTTAGTTTCTTCTATAGGGCCAAATTTAACAAATTGTAAAAGATATTGAAACATATATAGTTGGCTGTCATATAAGCCATTTGTATAACTTTTAGTTGAAACAGTGAGAATTTCAACAAACAGGATCTTAAAGTTGTGTAGATCCCAACCTAGACAGGATTCGACTATATTTCTTCCTCATTGTCAACTTAGCAATGTAAACACACCGAGCCATAGGTGTACACAACTGCCCTCAAGGGAAGCAGCCAACGAGCCGATAAATGCTCATCATATTGATGTCCATATGATAGGCATATACTGCGGAATACGAGATGGATGATACGAGGGGTAGCACACCCCAAGACAGCGCGCTGAGCGGAAGAGAGCAGTATGATGCTGTATCAGGTGGTATGAGGATAGCATAGAAGGTGGAGTGATTGACAGCATCAATGGGGGGTATTTTGACGCGAATGCAAACCAGATATGTGTGTTGCTTTTCAGCAAGGTGTCAACCTTTTGTCAACCTTTTAGATATGTGTGCCTGGAGCATCCAAAAGGCTTGGCAGAGCAGAGCTGCAAAGGGTAAGACCTTCAGGCTACACAGGGAAGTGGCAGTAAACTAGGTTGATATGCATGCATTGTTATGGGCAGTGTGAACTGCTTTGTTGGTCAACTAGACAAGGACTTGTACTTGAAGCAGTATCTGATGCATGACCCCTTTGCCACTGCAAGGACGACCGGTGCCTGAAGAGAATACACAGTGCAGTACAAGTGATATGCATGAATTACCCAAGGCCCTATGACGTCTCTAAAACAATCGTGCTTTGGGGTCATTACAAACATGAAGAAGGAACCTATAGGAAAGGGAATGATAGACATAGGAAACTGTGCTGGTGGGAATGGGGTCATTACAAACATGAAGAAGGAACCTATAGGAAAGGGAATGATAGACATAGGATACTGCGCTAGTGGGAATGGGGTCATTACAAACATGAAGAAGGAACCTATAGGAAAGGGAATGATAGACATAGGAAACTGTGCTGGTGGGGTGAAAATGACGTTTACTTAATATTTTAAAGATTTCAAAATTAAAATATGATTCCTTGAAAAATACATGCATTTCAAAATGAAGATTTAGGGCCCTTTTCATGCCTCATTAATAAATCAATAATCTAGTAAATGAAGGGAATCTGTTTTTTAACGTTGCATTCTCTCAATATGATGTATTTTTTCCTTTCCTTTAAACCCAAAATTCTAATGTAGCATTTCCAAACATTAAAACGGACCACCCACAAATTTTATCCAGTTCATCATTTTTTTAATATCTGTTTGCTTGAAATCGAACAAAATTTAGTTTTCTTATCTTTCTTTAACATGACACATCTTATTGCTTCAGGAAGGCAATTAAGGCGTAATACAATCAGCTTACTGACAACTAATCAATCAATTATTGAATGCAACTCTTTATCCTAATATGCTAGTCTGTAAACTGGACACTAAATATTGATTTAAAACTTGTTTTTAAGGAACTTTTCATATGGATAAGATGACAGTCTACACTTAATCAAAATGTCAAACTTTATTAGTATATCCTGTCAAAATCTGGCAAAAGATGACCATGTTTGCTAGTGAGTGGGTGATTTGAAGTATTTAATGAACTGGATGAGGTTTGTGGTGGAGATAATTTTTTCATTTTTTTATTTAAAATAATATTTAAAAAAAGTAAAGACACAGCCTACAACATTTAGAAACAGCCGTAAGCTTAATTAAAAACAAATAAAAAGCCATGTTTGTACTCGATGTATCTTCTAGGACTTGACATTTGGGAAAAACAAATTCTGGAATAATAAACAAAACTAGAGAGCGAAGATCAAAGTTCTAGAAAGTAAATTTCTTGAAAACATACTTTATCAGATATAAGTCTGTGGACAAAGTCTGGGAGAAAACCTTGAGAGAAAGCATAGCATAAAGATAGAATTAAAATGAATGCCTTCATAACATAATTAAAAATGTTCCTATCTGAAAAACAGTTTTGATTAAATCTACATGAGACATCTGAACACCCACTACAGCAGGGACAATACAAATATATTCAAGCAAAAAAATGCATCTCGGAAAATAAACGAGTTGGGAAGTTTGTAGAAGAGATGCAAGTCTAATAAATCAAACATTCTACAAAGTTTAGCATGTAAGGAGGTCAGCCGATCGACCGACCAGGCCACTGGAGAAAAGCAGCCTAAAAGTAGTTACATGAGGTTAATTTGATATCAAGAACTGTGTAGATAAGATAAAATAACAACCAACTTCACTTTCTCTCTTGAAGATAAGAACAAGTCACTTTCTTGTAATCCAAATAGCCCCATATAAAGCTATTCCACTCAGAAAATAGCTAAGAGGGCTGTGCAGAACGGGAGATAAAACAAAATGTTTCTGTCCCCAAAAGAGTTGTTCAATGACAACTATCGCCATGGCATCAAGGGTAGGATGAAAAGAGGTAGATAATTCAAAAAACAATAAAGTTACATCATGGCTCTTAGCTGTTGATATAAATCGACTGACGTCCCATCCCCCTTCCTCGTGTCTGGCCCAGCTGTCGCCATGGCACACGTCGTCGTTAGCAACCCGACCTCTCAATATACCATCGATAAGTGTAGAGGGTATGAATGTTGAACGCCACTGCAAGAGCTGGATCGACAAGTGTAACCTTCAACCTAGATTCATACAGGTCTGATGGTTTTATCTCTAAATGTGACTTTATTATGCTTTCAATGGTTAATTTACAGAATGTGTAAAATAATATCAACAAACTAAAAATTCAGGGGTAAGATAGCTAAGCTAGATTTGAGATCTATACGATATGATAACACAATTACATTCAGAATTTCAATTAAATTAGATTTTTCTTTTACTTTCTTTTTCTTTTTTATATGGATCAATTGAAAGTATTTATTTGAAATTAAAAAATAAATTATAAAATGACATTTCGTCAAAAAGATGTGGGAAAAGGTTGATGAGTACAACACATATTCTGTATTTGGCTAATTAGTATCCTTACATATCATCCCGGAGTACCGCTTCAGGTTTGAACTCAATTCATCTTGCATTAAAAATCTTTTCTTCAAGAGAGATTCCTCTGTGATGTTCTTTACTTCACTCACAAGCAAATAGCAAAAGTAAGAGTAAAAAAATTTGTTTGTCTTGCCAATGGTTCGTAGGCAATGAAAAACCGTAAAATGATCAGACATGAAGGATTGTCAACCAACAATCGTTAATTACTTTTGAACGCAACTCAATATAAGGCAAGTAATAAGGTAGATTTTAGAAATGAGTATCAGATAAATTGAATACTTTGACTGGAATTTGTTATTTTGCGTGTGTGAGTGGGAGGGAGGATGAGGGAAGGTTGGCAGATTTGTTGTTTTTCAAGAGAGGACATGTAACAAATCTGAGAGAGGTGTATAATTCTTCTCAAGCTGTAACTTGAAATGGCAACGTACAAGCCCAGGGCCCCGATTCTATGTAAGAAAGACAAAAGGAGAAAACACAACATAGAAACAGATAGGTGCACCGTTCTTGAGCATCAGACTAGCCAAATTCTGACCCGCGTTGCGTATCAATTTTGTTCGTTTATAGGAACTCCTGGGGCTACTTTAGAAACATGAGGACTGCTGGAAGTAAACAGGTGAAGAGATTGAAGATGAGATGGAGAAAAGAGAATAACGTTGAGCTACGATGCTAGACGTAACCTTTCAATGAGTCTTTTTTTAATGTGTAACTTAATCTCATTAAATGATCAAACAGATCTCCCAACCAATCACTGGTTTTCAAACTGATATTGCTCAAACTTGTAAAACAAGAATCAAAAACTTCAGGAAAAGAGAAATGTATTAGCAATGACTTCAAACATAGGCCATCTGATAAATAGACGCTGCTCATCCCATTGCATTTTTGTTTACCAAATTGCTTCAAGAGCACTGACATTGTACTTCATTCAGCAAGCATATTCCTAAGACTCACCGTATATCTCATGAGTTTGGAAGTAATTGCTATTGAATTGGATATAAACATATAAGAAAATAATTGTTTTCCCATTAAGGTCTGAATTGCCAGATGAATAGTAATTTTGAAATTACTGATAATCCAAGCCTTTAGGCAGAGACAGGTCATCAAAGCCAAGATCGGCTACCAGTCATTCAGCAGGCAGTTATTTTATCTGTTTGACGTCATTGATTAACAGCCTATCAGGCATTTTCTCAGACTGGAGAGCTTTAATACAATTTTAACAATTCCAATAGAATAGTTTATATCACCATTCTGGACAATTAGGCAAAAACTTACAATATGCAGGGCTAGAAATTAAAAGATGCCCTGGACACATTGGCACTCAAAATCTAGATTCAGACCCCCCCCCCCCCCCTACCAAAAAAAAAAAAAAAAAAAAAATTAAAAAAAGAAATAAAGAAATAAAATAAATAATTAAATAAAATAAAAAATAAAAAAGTTAATGTGGAGCTCTGCAATATGGGAAAAACTATTACTTTTTCATAATTCTAATCAGTACAACTATTGCACTATTTTTCCACAATATAGTCATGATGGGTTGTAAATTTGATGGGCTTACAGTAAACTGAATTGGGGTGGAAATAGAAGACAGAATGACCGGTGTATCTGATCTCTTTTCTCTTGTCTTGTTTTGACAGAGGATGCAATCAATTGTTTCCTGATCAATGGCAAACTTCAATGAGACACTCTCAGATATCAAAATAACCATTTAATTGGTAACACTACCTCAGTTCTATCTGCGCGACGCCAGGAAAGTAATCCTCTGGCAGGCCCTGATTGTATGAATAATGTTTGATTTTGCTATCAACAGGGTTATAGGATTACAGTTGAACTTGTTACAAAACAAGAATTAGGCATGAACAGTGACGCACAAACTAAGATAATGATTAAATCTTGTTTTGTCCTTTAATAACATTAGTATGAATATATTTACCTGCCATGTATTAAGATCTAATGAAGATATTAACATGTTAACAAAGAGAGAAATTTTCCAAAATAAAATTTGATACTTATTTTATTCTAAACAATCAACATAAATATCTCCTTTTGCATAATTGCTGGATGCATCGTTAAAAGAAGGTTGGATTGTTGGAAGGCTATAACTCTGGCAGGTTGTTTCTTAAAACAAAGACTCTATGGGGGAGTCATGATTTACTAGACACATTAACATAGGTTAAGATTTTGTTTTAATAGGTGATCTAATTCTATTTCATTAGTACATTAACGATAGATATATCACATGTACTAACTGTTGAAATTCCCAAATATTTATTGAGTGGGAGGGGGAGATTTGGGAAGAAAATGAGTGAGGGTAAGAGGAGCAATGAGTGATAAAAAGATAACAGGAACGAGATGAAGACAGAGACAGAGAGAGAGAGAGAGAGACAGAGAGAGACAGACAGACAGAGACAGAGACAGAGACAGATAGACAGACAGACAGAGGGAGAGATGGAGAGAGGGGGATAACAATGATAAGTGAAGATACTGATAATCTTTTCCTATAAGAATAGGAAATGGGTGTGCCCCAAAGAAATAATTTCAAAATCTCGAGCTACTATAGAGATATAGGGTTACATTTGCTCACAGCTTTTCCTTTTAACACCACCATAGCCCATGGTTTTTGTTAAGTCAATCCTTTGTATCTGTCTATGAATTAGCTTGTAAACCAACGGGTACAGTGGCATCTAAGAACTTTGCACCTGTCACTGTTCTCTTAAGTGCCTATTCTTTCACTAAATGTAATTTTCAGCTTTCCTGAAATTTATTTTTGTGGGTTGATATCATTGCTTATATCTATTCACTCTTATTTTGGAGATATTATAGTTACAGACAATGACAGTTTTTTAGATGATTCCGTTTTGTTAGAAAGAAAAGAAGGACAAAAAACGGCAGCTGTTAAAAAAGTAAGTTATGCTTGCTCTTCTAACTAAAAAAGGAAGCAAAAAAATATATTCTGTTGGTTTGTAACGAGATGTGATACTCAGTGGCCCACAATATTTATTTCTTTTAATCCATTCAAAGTAAAAATAATAAATTAAAGCCTCAGAAGTTAAGTAGAAAGAAGTAGTGCAGGAATGTAAAGCTGTTATTCTGGTATGGTATTCATGTGAGCATCAAGGGAAATCATATATTGTGTGTATCTATCAATACATCTTCATGACAACTCTCTTAGGACCCGTTTCCTCGTCTCCCTTGCACTACAATCAAATGCCATCCTACTACAAGGAAATTTAGAAGAAATGGCAATTGGGGATATTCTTAAAAGATTAAAGCGTCTATGTCCTCTTGATGAAAGTCCCGCCCAAGATTCAGAAATGTTCAAATGACAGTTCTACGGCTGGGTATCAAGACAGTTTTTTAAAGTTTTTTTTCAAGAATTCTCTCAAAAGAAACACCCACACAAAGCAATTTATTTGGGGTTAATTGATGCATCAACACATCTCAAATCCTATCACCTGATATGTTTTGTCTGTCCATCCTATTCCATCCATGGTAATATATAATTAAACATACGGCCCACCGCACACTATGCAACCTTTCTGCAATCTGATTTTCAAAGAAAATGCAATTACATAGATATAGAATTCTAACAAACATCGTCTTCACGATGCAGGTTCTAAATAAAGATAAGAATACTAACAACCAGAGTTTTATTGCATTAATGGCATCAAGTCGTAGACATCTCACACAATGTGTGACAACGCTACAATTCTGAGCCGATTTAGCCATTTTCTCCTCCAAGGAAGCTTGAATTTCATTTGAATCTAAATTTTATCAATAATGTGACCTTTCAAATCATTGATCATTGAGATAATACAAGTTTGAATATTCATATCAAATGCTATTGCAAATTCTTCAAAAATCAGGTCGTTTAAAGGCTGTCTGTACTAGTTTGGCTAAAAGGGATAAGACCACCCAGGAAGGTCACCGACAGGTGGCTATCTCATCAACTCAGCTCTCAATTCACATAAGAAACAGAGGATCATGGGGGACCAATGGTCACCGATTAGGCATTGTTTTCTATATAGAGGGAGCAAGTAGGTACAAGTAGTTAAGTGGGCCTTTAATGTGTGATGGGCTTTAAGTGCTAAGTATTTTTAATTTCAAGGAAATACACAACTCTCTACCGAGAGCAAGGAGGGCATTTACTCTGCATACAAGTAAATGAGTTAACACCCTTCTGGCATGAGGGGTCATGCAACCCACTGAAAGGTAAATGTTCATTTGTTGTCCAAGAAGACCTAGAATGATTAGACTTGATCCAAGGCTGATCTATAGCAACCTTGGTCAATACATCTCTTAACTTCTGACATTTGAATTTACATCTATTGGTTTTCTGGAGAAAGCAGGGGCAGCTAGCTAGGATCTCAGGCCAACAAATTACCATTTCTAGTTCAAACATGTGCAAAGAATCTCACTACGGGCTCATTCAGATATGAAGCGCTAAACCGCTGCAAACAAATCCGCTGCCTTTTTTCTACGTGTGAATGAATGGCAACTGTGCGCAACAAAGCTCCTAGGCGTTTTCACTAAGCACTGTTTTATAAGATACAGAAATGTGATGCGAAATACACTTTACATCATCATTCTTAAAAAACAGCTGCAGTTTTACTTTCACATCTGAACAAGGCCTTAGTGTCTTCCACCACAGACACTTAGGAGAACACTTTCATCGGTACACAGTTTAGCAAACTGATATTTTTATAATGAATGTAGAAGAGTAAGTAATAAAAAAATATCTCAAACTTCTTCTTCCATAATTTCTAATTTAGTGTGTATGAATCATTTCTGACCAAAAAGTAAACCTTGTGGACATATTTTACATTGAAGTTACAATTTGATTTGATTTGATTTGATTTATTGGTTCAGTGTATAACTTCAATGGACATTTTAGAGAAACAATATTACCATATTTGACAGAACAACTAACAAAATAGACAAACAAGCATGCTCGTTTGCATGGTGATAATTGCTCAATCTCCATTTCTAAGATTCTAGCTACTGGTTATCTTGAAGAGACTGGAGTCTTAACAAACACATGTATCTGTTACACTAAGAATAAGCTGTCTCTTATAAGTAGGCTAACCTGGTAATCGTTCATGTTTTATTCATCAAAGTAAGTTAATCGTTACAGATGTTTTTTGATGTCATTACCCTGGTGGTGTTGATGGTGATGGTTGAGAGTAAACACTATTTACTGCACAGTTCAAGGTGTTTTTGAAGCAATCTTTTATAAAATAATGTTCTTTTGAAAGTCTTCTACTTCTCCACTGGTTGAGTTGGGTATTTTTTGGATTTCCAAAAATCTGACAAATTGTGTTAGAATTTTGAAGCAAAATGATCATTCTTAAATAATGTAAAAGGGACAATGATCTCCTATTTGGTAGCTTGGATATTTTATTTGCCGTTGTCCAACAGACAAAGACACAATTTGATGTACATGCGTGCAAATATGCATTCAATTGGGATTGTGAATATTTCAATCGGTCTTTATCAGAATTTGTTGTGGTATTCTTTCAATGTAACTATTGCCCTTGAATGACAGGAGAAGAGACACAATGAATGCTACTCGTGAGAAACAAGACAAATATCATGACTGTTCTAATTCTACCACAGAATGCCCTTCCTCATTTTATCACAATGAAAATTAACCCATTTCTGTCCTAAATAAAAATTCTGACATCACAAACATATTGATCATGAGTTCTAGATTTTCATAAATGTTTTTCATACATGCACGCTAGTATTGATGTTATACGCACATCGCATACATTAAAGATGGATGGTAATGTACATTTAGACAAGAATCGGGGCGAAATTAGTGATTTTCAGTTGGAGTTTCCAGACGAAATTCTTCTGTTAACAATTTGTAAAAATTAGTCCATCAAACAAGGGCAAATTACATGCCTCAGCTAAAGATAAGGAAAAGTTGAGATAATTAAGATAAACAGTAAATAAGGAAAATGAAGAGCACAATATTATGGCAACGAGGAATAGTTAGGCTACCTGCCAAATAAAACCAAACAAAAACAAGGCATGCTTTTTATTAAAAATTGCAAGCATCATTGTACTTTTTGAGGACACCTTCCTTATTATACAAAGATTAATCTTGCATCACCAGTTGTCCATCTTAGTGCTTGTCTTTTAGCATTGACCAGTGAAAAATGCAACCAAGCTTGAATCAAGAAAAGCTATGAATAGAGAAACTTCACATATATTCAAGTGACAAAGAGGCAAGAAAACAAGACATATTTAGACCACACAGCTATGACGTCAAAAAACAACTTCTTTGCTCTCTCTCTCCTCCTCTCTCCTACATCTCTACCTCTCACGATTATTTTAAATTCAATGCCGCCTGCTCTAAATACTATTATCAGATTTTTTCTTGTTTTCTCCCTTTCCTTTAATTCACCCAATCGCTCACAAATCTTTTTATGTATTTTCCATCCCTCATCTCTGCATCATGAATAGATAAACCCACTATGGTTGACTCTTTTAGAGCAATCGATATTGATTGAGACGTCCTTATTTCTTTTCATCGTCTTAAACTTTCAGGCATAAGACATCAAATACAATACCTCCTAAATCCAAAATCTAAGCTCCTAAATATATTACCAATTTGAAGAAGACAGACAGATCTTGTTTTTCATGTGACATATAAATGAATAATCGTTACATAACTTTCAAGAACACACATCCAGCAGTAGTCTTGATGGGTTTTAAAGTTTTCTACAAATGATCTTTATCTGCCCATGAGCAGAATGTATCTCTGAAGTGGCTTATTCCTACACTTCCCCAGCTCTCTCTCTCTCTCTCTCTCTCTCTCTCTCTCTCTCTCTCTCTCTCTCTCTCTCTCTCTCTCTCTTTTTAATAAAGTTTGGAGTGAACTTGCTGGAAATATCAACAAATCCATTTGCTTTTCCAAAGAAACCCTGGACTGACTTAGCTTATGTGTTCATGATATGTTCTTGGCACCTTTCTGTCCCTCTTCATATTGTCTTAAAAATGGGGCCCTTTGAAATCTTGATCAATTCTCAGAAATTGAGATGTACTTGGCTTCTTGAAATGCGGGTTAAAACATTCACAATATCCACTGATCAATCCAGTTTTTAAACCACCTTCCGAGAATCAATATTCATCGACAAAGGAAAGCATGGTAAGCTAAAACTTCTGAAACGAATCTGAGTTCTCTATCTATCCGGATCCTGCCAATCTTTATCAATACTTGACCTGCGCTGATAAATAGGTTAACAGCTAGTACCCCTGGACGGTTTTCCTTTGTTCTCATCTCTCAGCTTCTTTCTTATACTTCAATCAATTTCTTCCACTCTCTCTTTCTCTCATGCGGTATCATCTTTCTCATTCTATATGATTACCTTCCAATTTCATCGCTTTCTCTCACTTCTGTTCCATCTTATTAATTCTCTTCCTCCTCTTCCGCTCATTTTTTCTCTCAGTTTTCATTCAATTTCTTACCCTTTTACCCATGTCTTGCCCCCTCCCACAAAATTGTTCTGCACTTAACAGTAATTTCGAATATCCTTATGGAGACCGTTGTCAAAATTTAGAAGCATATATTTTGTTATTTCTAATCTATTCTTCTGCTAAAAGATTTGGATAGATGCAATGGTCAAGCTTGAGATAGAATAGATGAATCCTGATTTGTTGTTGAACAAGAATAATTGACAACACAGCAATATTCTCTAAAGTATTTTTGAAATATAATCTCTTTTTGAAAAGGCAATAAAAGTCTCTGCTTCTCATTCAGTCTGATTGTGACTGTGTTCATTTCTCAAGATGCACCTCTCTTTGCATCTCTCCTGCACCTCTTTTCCTTTTTTTTTTCCTTCTCTCTTCCGCCCCCCCCCCCCCCCACCTTCCCACTCTCTCTACCCATTTATCCCAACTACCACCCCAATTCTACATTCTACCCACTATTGTCCAGTAAGCTACACAAATTTAGCTTGGTGGTCTACAAAATAAATGATACTCACCTCGGCAAGAGGGGGCAGTATTGCAAAATGTTATGAACATAGGAACACAAATTTAGCTCGGTAGTCTACAAAATAAATGATACTCACCTCGGCAAGAGAGGGCACTATTGCAAAATGTTATGAACATAGGAACACAAATTTAGCTCGGTGGTCTACAAAATAAATGATACTCACCTCGGCAAGAGAGGGCAGTATTGCAAAATGTTATGAACATAGGAACACAAATTTAGCTCGGTGGTCTACAAAATAAATGATACTCACCTCAGCAAGAGAGGGCAGTATTGCAAAATGTTATGAACATAGGTTGATGTTCTTGTTTGCAAGTTTAGTTAAATTGTGATGAGTGATGGCAGAGAGAGGGGTAAACCAGCTCAATCAATGAAACACACACACAAAAAAAGACTGCATTGTGATTAAATAAGATGGAACATACCTGTGCAGGTCCGTTGTTGAATGTGACACGTCTTTTTGCTTTAGTTTTTGGTGTTGATTCGACCTCATCTGTATCTGACAAGCCTTGGATCTGTATCTGGTATGACTGCAGAGAAAAACATAAAGAAATATTCAGTTAGATGGGCTGTATCATGACATAGTACTCATTTTTACAAAGTGGTAAAGAAGAGAATAATTAGAATATGATTATGAACAGAAATTATGAGATTGCAGAAAAAAGGAGATTTTTTTAAGAGAGAAGAAAAACTAGATGGAACTTCGACTGCGTGCAGTCGAAAATGATGCCTCCGTCATAGAGCAATTTTACAAACCAAAACAGAAGAAATTTTTCGAATTCAAGTTCAATTGTAATCCATTAACAGGTTTTCAGAATATTGTGATTACAAGCTATTTTTGCATACATAATGAGCCCATGACCTTTGACCTTATGAACCAAGAATCTACTCAGTTCATTGGCTCTGCAAGAAACATACATGACCTAAGTTGGCAGGAATCCATCAATCGGTTCTTGAGATAACGCGATCACGAGCTGTTTTTGCATACATAATGTGCCCTGTGGCCTTTGAACTTTGACCTTGTGACCCCTACATCTAATCAGTTTATCGGCTCTGCAAGTAACATACATGACCTAAGTTTGGCAGCAATCCATCAATCGGTTCTTCAGATAACGCGATCACAAGCTCATTTTGCATACATAATGAGCCCTGTGGCCTTTGACCTTTGACCTTGTGACCCCTACATCTAATCAGTTCATCGGCTCTGCAAGTAACATACATGACCTAAGTTTGGCAGCAATCCATCAATCGGTTCTTCAGATAACGCGATCACAAGCTCATTTTGCATACATAATGAGCCCTGTGGCCTTTGACCTTTGACCTCGTGACCTCAAAATCTAATCAGTTTTTCGGCTTTGCAAGTAACATACATGACCTAAGTTTGGCAGCAATCCATCAATCGGTTCTTCAGATAATGCGATCACGAGCTCGTTTTGCATACATAATGAGCCCTGGGACCTTTGACCTTTGACCTCGTGACCCCAAAATCTAATCAGTTCATCAGCTCTACAAGATACATACATGACCAAAGTTTGGCAGGAATCCATCAACCAGTTCTTCAGATAACGCGATCACGAGCTCGTTTTGCATACATAATGAGCCCTGTGACCTTTGACCTTTGACCTCGTAACCCCAAAATCTAATCAGTTCATCGGCTCTACAAGATACATACATGACCAAAGTTTGGCAGGAATCCATCAACCAGTTCTTCAGATAACGCGATCACGAGAACGGGACGTACGTACGTACAGACGTACGTACGTACGTACGTACGGACGTACGGACGGACGGACAACCCGAAAACATAATGCCTCCGGCTACTTCGTAACGGAGGCATAAAAACATGATTATAGAATTCATAATCCTGAAGACATTTCTGCAAACACTACCCAGCACATTATGATTACACACAAACAAATGGAAGAAGTAAGTTGTAAGAAGTTTATTTGATGAATTGCATTCTTTGGCCAAAATATTTGAATACGAAAACAAAACACAAAAACTGAGTATTATTTGTTTTCAGTTTGCCTGCCACGAGTATGTGGTTGAATTTTTATGATCCTGAATGGAGTGATGCACAGTCTTGAATAAATAGTGAAACCTGTAAATAAACACTGCTCAAGGGAAACATAAAAAGGTTTTTTTAAAGACAGGTGGTCTTTCAATACGTACAGGTTCCTTCAGTACAGGTTTCAATATATTCAAGGGAAGTTAAACAAAAACAGTCTTTATAGACAAGTGATCTAGCTATACAGGTGGTTGCTAAGGCAGGTTTGACTGTAAATACTGTTTACAATAAAATTACACATCTATACAATACGTAATTAGAGTTAGGAATAATTTTTTTCTTTTTTGCTGTTCTCAGATGACTTGCTTTTCCCTTGCGTGATGAGATCCCATGATGCGACTACCAGCAGTATAAGCTATTCCCATAGATGGCCCTTCCTGGCAATGTCGATGAAAGATGCATCAAGTCAAAGTCTGTTTGCTGCCATCTCATGGCAATAGTCTCATAAGTTATTGTGGTACCCCAAAACAATTATTGCATCAAGAGTGTAAAATTCAATTTGCAAACTCAATAAATACAGCTGCCAGATTTTCAGTTTACATGTACTTCAACTTAGATTGAGGACATAGAGATATTTTTTCTGAAAAAATGATTATATGAAATTAACATAGTGTTTCATTGTTAGCAACACTGATAAAAGAGAACATTTTCTCAAAGTTACAATACTGATATTTAGTTGCACCTTATCAAATGATTTACATTAATTAAGATAAAGAACTGTACTTAGATATTTGACACAGTTTATGAACTGATACAAAACTCAATTAAATAATGGAATTTTTCATATTTTAGTTACAACAAAAACATTTTATTCACACAAGGGTTTGTAAATTATTTTCCCTGCAGGTGAATTCCTAAAAAGGATTTGTTAAAAATGTGCTTTGTTAAATAAGCATGCTTATTGTGCATATATCCCAGGTTAACTTTATTTGAAAAAAGTGCTAATGCCCTGGGACTATGTGTAACTAATTCCCAGTAATTCTCACATGGCAGATGAAAGCCAACTTAGACCTACATTTTAAGCCAATCATAGACCTAGAATTCAATATGTGATATTAATTCATTAATGTTATTGTTATAGTTCAAGTGATTACAATCAAAGAGGGAGAGTTGGACATGTATGCTTAAAAAACATTTTTTTTCTCACCCACCATGTCTGTTCATGGCTTATCACATGTCAGTAATCGGTAACGGATCATGTGGCCTGTAGAATGTCAGGAGAAGTCAGTGGCTTTGAATACAATTAGTGTCATTACTACCAAGGGAAGCCCCTCTAAAACCAATCTAAAGAGACTACAGTCTACTTTCCAAGACCTTGGTCTGAAATCAACACAGATGTTTTCTTCTACAGATCAAACTGAAGACCTATAATTTTTCTCTATTTCATTAGCTCATTAAATTAAATTGAAATTCAAGCCTTTTTTAATCATTTTTAATAACAATTCTTTTAAACTAAATCTTTCACTCACAAAGGTAAAAGACAATTAGGACAGTAGTGTAGACAATTTTTGTTATAGTGTTGGATAAACCAAGCAGACATTTCAGGAATTATTAGAATACAACAGGTCAATGACACTATACATGTACAGTAGGTAGGGTTAGACAATTATTTAATTACCCTCTCCATTAATTTAATTACTTGACTAATTAGACAAATATTTAACTCTGGAAGAGAAGTGTTACTGATTTATCAAGATGGAGGATAAGCAGGATGGATAGGGGGATTAACAATTTTTGTTTTAAAGAATGCAGCCCTGGGATTAAGATGACTCATTTCCACTATTGTCCTATATTGTTTTCTTCCAATAAATATCCATGCTTTGTTTTTAAAGATACTGCATCTGTTATCTACTTTTTGCCAATGTTCCTCCCTCCCTCCCTCTATCAGATCACCGCAAAAAGACCAGGGGGTGTTTCACAAAGATCTTAAGATGAACTTATGGAGTTGGACTTAACAATTATGGAAAGCTGTTAACATCTATGAGAATATTTTGCATAAAGTTGTTTTAAAAGGCATAAAATGTTGATTTAAACCATTCTTATTTTCTATTATCAAGGAGATTTCATGTTCTTGATGTGGAATTTATAAAAATTCTAAAATACTTGATTTTTCGCTTTTGAATATATATTATTTTAAGGCTACAAATGGCTCTCCATAATTTTTAAGTCCAACTTAGAGTTAAGTTCGACTTAGGATCTTTGAGAAACACCCCAGTAGTGTTATTGGCAATTCATAGCGCTTACAGCCTTCTAGCAGGCAAGCACTCAAGCTTTGACTACAAAATTTGTTCCAAACATTGTATCCCAGTCACGTTGCATAGTATGTAAACATTTCTTTCTCTATGAGAATATTAGGTTTCCTGAAGACATTTCAATCACTGCTCTAACATTTGATTAATTACACTGTTTGTAGTGAACCTCATAATGTGACTGATCAATCAGTCAGAGTCTACACCGTTTGTTTTGTGAGTGGGAGTATAATGAATTCATGTTGAAAGGAAAGAAATGTCACATGACCTGACTTCAAAGTGCTCACCCTTTCATACCCTTACTATAAGTACACCTGATACATCACTGTAGTTGAAAGATCAGAAGTTCATCAGCTACGACAAAATAAAAGGAGAGCAGATCTTTAAGAAAGTCCTTTCATGACTGATGTTCAAGTTCAATGTAATGTATTTCAATTCATACTATTTGGCTGAATAAGGAAATTAAAGAGCCTGGGCACAAAATAAACAAAAACAAAAACATCAGAAAACCACAATAATAATCTTGTATTTCTGCACTGTTCTATTTCATCGAATTGATTACATCCAATAATTGCTTTATGAAGAAAAGAAGTTTGTGTCTTCCAATAAAATCAAAGCAAAAATGGTACCCAAATTGAGAATCCCTGATACAAACATTGTCTACAGCAAGCGGGTTGTCTAGATGTTAGAAGGGAATGAGAGGATAAAAAACGTATATAGCACCTTTGAAGTAATTCAAAACAATAATTATTCCTTCACCTTAAACTTGATTTATTAGCAAGATCTGACCTCACTATGATTCTAATGATTTATAGTCAGTTGAGTGTGGAAGATTATCAATAAGGAATATATATATACGTCAATGATAAAGTCTAATAAATCATTTATTAATGACACAATCATATTTCAATGCCATATGAAGACTCATTTATACCTCTTTATAGCTTATACCTAGAGACATATTATAGGAGAAGAACTCAATCAATTGGTTTGATTTTCAGTCTCACCATCTTCATAGCTCAATGGATAAAGCAATGGTCTAAAGAAGAAATCTATATTCTGAGTATTAGAGATAATGACCAACTTGTATTATGATACAATGAGAGCCAGAAAGGTGTTAGCTCAATGTATTAATCTCTTAATACCCTTCTGGCTCTCTCAGCATATGATATGAGTTTAATGCAGTCTAGCATAATAGTTACATGACATGTACACTCTGTTTTGACTGAGAATTATAAAACACCCTTTTAAAAAAAAGACATTACTCCCCCCCCCCCCCCCCCCCCCCCCGAAAAAAAAAAAAGAGGAACAAAAGAACATTGGATTGTTGATTTGGGTGGGAGTGATGTTTAAAAATAAAGATGTTGTATATAATTCTCAGTCAAAATAAAGCTTTTTAATCCTACAAACGCTACAATAAGCTCCTTTTGAAGAACGGAGAGGTTGGATGTTGGGGGGGGGGGGGTGTATATATCCCTCCCTTCTTATTCTTGTTCATAAGCAAGATGGTACACAACTCAGACTATGAGTCACCTCACAGTTTCTTCAAGCGCAACGTTATTTTACGACTGTGCAAGCAGACCGCGTCATGCCTCGCTTGAGTCAGGATTAAAAATAAATCTCATTAGAAAAGCGCGAGATGAATGTGTGCTATAGGGACAAATAAAGGTGAAATATTCAATAACTACATTAAGGTTCAAGAACTGGAATTAGACTTTAAATGTGGAGTAGTTCAATATTGACTCGGTCCAATATTTATTTGGGGAGAAGGAATTAAAGTGGAAAAGTCCCGATAGAATCTAGATATTTCCCCACCGCACAGCTCTAATTTGCTCCCGATTCATTAAACATTACATGTAGATGGTAAGATGCAGTCATCTTGTGTCATGAGATGCACATGCACTAGTTATAAAATTAGACTACTATAATTTTGCTGTTTAGATCTAGGAAGGTGTGACTGTGAACTCAGTGTTCAAGTATATAAGTCAATGCCCTTCTGGCTCCAAACAGATAAACCGTCTTAAAACTGGTAGGATTATAAGATACTGAGATGTGAAGCATACACTTTGCATCACCATTTACAAAGAATGCTGGTGTTTTGCCAAATCATATCTGAAAGAGGCTCTACCAAGCTATTTTATATTTAAAAAATTAAACTCAATTAGTTTATCGCATAATAAATGATTTTTTATTAAGTTTTGAGAATTCACTGGAAATTTGATGGATTTATACAATGAGTTTTAGGATTTTTCAGTTGACAGACCAAACTCTAGAGACTACCTTTAAAATTGACGCCTAGAGCGATATACGCCCTATATACACGGACGTACACCGATGCTAATTCTAGCAGGTTAAACAGACCTTTCGTGAGAAACCAAACCTGACTCATTCATTCTCTACCGGAGTGAGATCTGTTAATCATTCATGAGAATGTCATGCATGAGTGAACCCCATATCATATCAACCTCAGTATTATATGATAAGCTGCTCATGATCAAATTTGTATTTCATCATCATGGATCCACCTAGTCATGGGTGCCTGCCTAGTGTATGTCACAACATGGTGTATTTTAAGAGCTAGAAGGGTGTTAACTCTGTATTAAAGCCCTTCTGCTTCAAAACAGCCAAGGTATGTTTTAACACTATCACTTGCATGAGTAGCATACGCTGTAAAATTAAAGCATAAATCTACGATCTTGGGTGAGATAGCAGATGGTGTCTTATAGAAGTGAACAGAACCAAAACAAATTTGGTGAATAATGTTCTTCATGAAATACACCAATTTGATTAAAATACATCCACCTTCATTACTCGCATACTGTATTCCTTATTTGGGATGATGCAAAATAAATCGAAAGTGTTATGGATGGCAATGCAGTATACGTTAAAAATACAACCTGAGTGCACAGACAAAAAGTGCTTTAAATATGTAAAAGTCGTTTTTATTTTAGTGTTACTATGTAGATGTACATGTATGAATTAATACACTTCCAGATTACTTCAACAGTTTTTGCACATGTAGTACATGTAACTTTAGCATGACATGGCTAACAGGTAGGCAACAATCTTTTTGGTTGTTTCCCTCATTATCCCACTTACGTAAAAACTGCACCGAGTTCACAAACAAGGGCTTTCTAAAGTATAAAAGAGAGATCACAAATTTGAGTGAAAAGGACATAGTATGTAGGCTGAGAGCAGCTGCAGCATTGGTGACTAGACACTACCTGTCTCTTTGCTCAATCAGCTTTGACATTCAATAAGTTAGAAGGATGAGAAAGACGGCTAAAAACAGATGGGTCTTTTGGTTTGGGGTTGAAAATGAAAGACTTCCAAGAGAAATGAGAATTGGCAGGACCAAGCGGAGGAGTCTATCTGGGTTATTTTGGGTGTTACCGCAAAAAGGCCCGTTCCGGGGTGCTCTATTTCTGACTGATTGACCTGCCTATACTGTTTAGGGTGGAAGAAGGTACTTCTAGGTCAACTCAAAACTTATTAATGATCAAACATTCAGATGGCTACAACTTATCATTGAAATGACTTAATGTTAGGGTGAAATTTGATAATTTTGGACAACAATTGTAAAAATATTATTATGACATCAATGCATTCTACTAATTACAGGAAATTCTTACTGAATTTATAGGTTCAACCCTGGACCCAATATCATATCTAATCCTAACCCTAAACATCACTTACAGCCTAAAAGAAATCTAAGACCTAACCCTATTAAACATTTAGGTGATCAATATAGAGCCTGGAGAAAACGAAGCCAGCCAGTACAGTGTACATACAATGTATAGTAGTTGGATCCCCATCAATATATGATAAGCATTTCCAAAATTTTCATTTGGAAAATGTATCGATTTCTGTCCTCTATTTGGGTGAAAAGTGTTGTTTAATTTTTATTCATATGAATGAAATCATCAAATTAGCCCATTATCATCTGGGACCTATTTGAGCTTAGGCCAATCACATTTGAAACATTACATCTGAGATGTAGGATTTTCACCGGTAGGGTATTTAGCCTGAGGTGACATTTAATCCCGATCTAATCCCAAGTCATTAGTCACCAGTCAAAAGACAAGGTATACATTTCAACACATGTGACCCCTAAGGCATGACTCAGCAAGTTCATTACTGCTCGCCAACATGGCCATCGAGCTTCTCACCTCAACCATGGACTCAAGCTATAATGAATGTATTCACATCATGCCAAGATTGCTATTTAGGCAATCATTTATGAATTTACAACATACCAAGATTTCTTTAATGTATTCACATGATACTAAGATTGTTCTTTACACACAATCATTAATATATGATCATAACAAAATTGCCATTTGGGTGATCGTTGATGTATTCACATCATACCAAGATCGTAATTCAGGCAATCAATAATGCATTCATAGCATACCAAGATTGCTATTTAGGCAATCATTAATGTATTCACATTTATGTAGATTGCTGTACCATACTGTTTGCAATCATCGAAATACAAAGATTATTCCATTTGCCAGGAAGCAATGTGAATACAGAGATATAGGATTCTATCATTTGCATTTAAGATATTCACAATCACATCACACAAAGGTGACTATTGGCTGCCTTAAGTAATCATCTCCATATTCAAAGCAGACACAGATTTCTATTGGTTGCTGTATGCAATCATTGATGTATGTATTCACATCAAACAAAGATTTCTGATTGGTTGTTGCATGGCATCCTCTATTCATATCATCCAACGATTGCTACTAGCTTAAATGGTTATGTGATGTAAGGAAGACAAGTTCACAGTGGTACCAATAATCAGTAGGTATAACCGCTGGTAGCTGCATAGTGTTGTGAATGGAATGCCTGACTAAACCTCTGGATCCACCCAATTTAACATACAATCAAATCTAGATCTACTTTTCGACAGTAAGTCTACCTGGCCTGCTAAGAAAGAGTGATAAAAGGATTGCCCTCGAGCAGGTCGTCATCAGGATTAGCAGCTAGAGACTAGTCCTTTCTCTCACCAGACACACACCGCCGCGAGATGAAAATTGAATTATTCACATCTCTAGAGGTGTGAAGAAGCACCGGGCCTTAGGGGCCATGCGGGCGGGCAAACAGGGGTGAAGCATCTTCCAATTGTTTGTTATTTCATTTCTAAGGTAATGGAAGCGAAGCACTACTCATCGCACGTCCCACGGGATGGTGTCTGGGAAACAAGAATAACTAAAGAAAAGAGGATAAGAATGGGTCATAGATTTATAAATCTAGCCAGCTTGGCGTGAAAATGTTAAAATTGACAAATTCTAACAGAAGTTTAAATTTCCAATACAGCAAAGGGGAAACATATAATTTTAACAAAATGGAAAATAATGATAATCATGATGGTATAAAAGAGGAACAGTTTTTGTGTATTTGACTATCAGGACAACAAGATATGGAATGTACTATGAAGCAAGAGTATTCAAAATGAAAATGCTACACCATGTATATGGACCAGATGACATACTAACTTAATGACATAATAATATTAAGGATTCAGGATAAACACAAACATTTTTCTATCTGTTTTCTGAATTCAAATTAGCTATCCCAGCCCTGAGATGCAAATGCCTGGACAATTTGAAAAAAATATGAATAAATATTATTTTTATTGAAAAAAAAACTCACAGAACCATCAGTAAGACAAAAAATTGGACCATAAAGACCAAAAGGTTCCAAACATTAAAGAAAGGCAGAATACTTTAAAGCAGCAGAAAATGGGACACTTGGAGTTGATGGAACCTCACAGTGTAAATAAAGTGTCATATTGAAACTGGGTTCTGAGCTGATCTGATCTGAGTTTGGAATACCCATCTCTTCTTCTGATGTCTTTACCATAGGGCCCTATCTTAAGGGTAATGTGTTTCTCAATCCCAAACTCAGATGCTGGATTCATCTACCGTCATTCTATTCATGGGTAACACACTCAACAAATTTAAAAGTACAACGTCTGTGAATTATGTTATGTGTGAGTCACTGTCCAATGAAATTGAAAACATGGACTGTTTACATGCATTCTCCCTCGGAGATGAGAAGAATGTAAAGGTTACAGTGGTTTTCATGTTTAGTGGTTTAGTAGTAAACAGGTAGTGGAAGAACATATTTTTATCTATTATCTCATGCTCATGATGAAAACTACATGTATACAAGATATGATTAAGTTTCCATGTATGTTAGTCAATATTCAATATTAAAGATTTAAGATTAAAATTTAAACTCATTTAAACTTCAAACTTAAGGAAGCAAGATTGAAGTTTTGTTGTCCTTATATAAATAAATTTTTATTTCAACCAGTATTGATACAAAAAGAGACCCCAATTTGTTATTTTTAGCAACAACTCCATTTTTAACTTTCAAAGTTGTCCCCATTTAAAAAATATATTTCTGCATAATAGCAAAACCATAAATACCAACCGGGGGGGATTTATCTTTTACAGAGTATAGTGATAAGGATTTGTCCATTACCTTGCTCTAGCTCTAGCTCTAGGAGATTAAAATCCTTTCCTTTTACCAACCTTTCCTTTGTCTTCCTCTTATTTTGAGCTAATCTTCCTGCCAAGGCTTACAATTATCATCTAGCTCAGGTCTAGGCCTTTGCTTGCTATTAAAGGTAGCATCAAGTTTGCACTCGTCCAAAAGAGAAGACGTGGGTTTGTACTAACACTGAAAAAAAAAATTGTTACCACAACTTAAGTATTACCATACAATTAATCTTTAGTATCCCTTTCTTCACAATGAAATTATATAAACTATCGCATGAGAAAATACATCAAATATAAGATACATAATATAGACACCCTAAATAAACTATTATTAAATTGGACTGCCATATGCCAATACAGAGGCTGTATGATACACCATCCCAACTAACCACTACACAAAAATGGTCCTAAAGAAAAGAATATTATACAAAATATGATCTACAGAATTCAATCAATGGAGAACAAAGCCTTTAAATCATTGATTAGAATCATTAATGTACCATGAACATCGCTACATGATATCACAGATGACCTTAAACAAATGCCTTTTCTGTCCTCCAGTTGAACTGACAATATACGCACATCTTCAGGAAGCAGTCGTCTAAACAGAGTGTTAAATTTTAAAGAGTTTTGGATGTGGTTTTTCTCTTTTAATCCTGCGGACATCATTTATGACAATGAGTCATTAGAAAATTCACATTTGACGTACATGTGAACGCATTTAATCTATAGTAAACAAGCCAAATCTAAATCTTACAAACACATTGAAAGATTAAATCATCTGCTGATAGAGAGCAAGAAGGGTATTAACTCTAAGAAATAATATGATTTAATACCCTTCTGGTTCTTAACAGCTAGACCTAGCTATATGTAGGTCTACATATCAGCACCTGAAGAGAAACAACCTTTTCATAATCATACAACTTATACATAATAGGACATTATATGATACAAACCTAATTATAATTATGTCAGATCAGACTAACTAGCTCTTAGCTAATCATGTATCAAATAACCTTCATCACAAAGTGACTGGTTCATAACTTCATACTGTAAAGATCAGCATATTAATTGCTTATTTCTGTGAATTATGAAGCCCATAAAATGATAATTAGAGAAAATATTACAAGAGTTAACTTTGAAAAGAAAGACCAGGGGGAAAAAAAGCTTTATCTTTTATAAGCTACCTTAATACTCATTGGCTACTTCAATTATGAAATAATCCATTCCTTTACATACGACATAGCCCTTAATTTGTCTGACTGCATCAATGCTTCTACACCATATGGTATGAAGGACTCTGTCCGTCTCGTTAAATGAAATGATTACTAGAGCGTCTGCTGGCCACTGTGTATTGCAATCCAACGTCTCGTCCAATCATTCAGTCATTCATTCATTCATGTGTTTAATAGTGAGAAGACTGAGCTTAGAGGTAGGTTATTAATTAGCAGTATTATGAGGATGAGTCAGCCACATGGAGCGCAGCTTCCAACCACATTAAGGTCATGAATGGACAACTGTTTTTCGATGCATATACCTCTTAAACCTCTTTTGAAAGTTTATTCCTAAAATTTGAAATTGAAAACTTGAATCATAACAATTCATGAATGCATTACCAATCCTATGTATGCTCAAGATTTAATGTAACAGTGGTTTGGAAAAATGTGTCCGGTATGGCATATGTAAACACGTTCCAATGATAGTAAAAAAAGACTTCTGTCATAAGTGACCTCAGGACCTTGCATCATTTTCTGAAGCTCCTTAAATTCCCCAGGGACCTATTTTCTCTTACTGATGACCCCGATTATTTTTCATAAGGAAATAGCCTACTTTCATAAAAAATATGTTCCAAAGTTGCTTGTTTTCAGAGTTGACAATTACATAATCTCTGATACAGAGCGTACTAAAATACAATAGCCAGGTTCTGATACTTAATTACATGTATGAGTACCACTTCTTTGTTTTTTGTTTAATGATCTTTGGACTTCTATCTCTGATCTTTGTAGTCTATCCTTAATTGCCTTAATTATAAACTCAGGAACAATACCAGGAAGAAACAGATAACTCGGTTGGACCTCACTTCTACTGATAGTGATACTATTCATATCACAAGGGAACAACTTTGACACTAATCTACTTAATTACTGATTGTCAGAACATTTTGAGAAAAAATAACAGTAAGAAACAGTAAATTTATCATTAGCTATTTCCCCCCACACTGTGTACTTTCTATCAACATACATCAACTACCAAATCCAAGATCATATTCATCTTCTTATCAAACTATTATGTCAAGTGATACTACCATAAGAAAAAGTCTGTAAATATAAATCTACAAAGTACTCATATTTTGCATATAATCAAACACCTTCTATCCTGGATAGTCTTGTAAGACAGACTGTAGTTTCAACCAAATTTCTTTAACAGAATGGTAAAATTTATTAATTTCTTCTTGTCCACACTTTTTAACCCCCCAAAAAAGCATGAGGTTCCATGTTCTTTTATATTTTTCTTACCAAACCGAAAACTGAATTTGTTAAAATAAAGTTTAATTTCTCCATGCATGACAGAGGTTCAAAACAAAAAATCTTGACGAAATCAATAGGTGATACGTAGACTTTGTACGTATCACTTAATTAAATTGCACTGTACTAAACATGTTTGTTACTTTACTGTCTAACAGTAACACTTGCTAAGATTCTTCTACATTCATGCCAAAGAAATAATATCATATAATTAAATGAAGGGTGTGGGATGAAAGGAATGCCCCCCCCCCCCCCCCCCCCGAGGCAAGACTCTAGGTATCAAGCTTACTTGGCCTTTGAGAAAGAAAAGGGTAATTACAAATTCAGCTTCCCTTTATACAGCACTGTCATGTCCTAAAGAATCCTCATTATTTGATCAACATGTAATCTTTTGAAATCTTAAACTCATTATGGTCACATATAATTTATAGCCAATATCATGCACATTATATTTGCACTTGTGATTTCAGCTACCATACTATACAAGCAAAAGGAAATGAGCTCAAAAATTAATATTTGCTCACAAAATGACAAGGCAAATTTTCATCAGTCACGTAGATAGTGAGGTGAAAATTCAATTTTTGTGAGAAATTACTCCTTTTTCCTGTTTTTCTCAAGTTAGTATAAACTTGGAACATGCAATCATCATGGTTCAAAATGGTTTGTAAGATCATAACATAAACATAAAATTGTGTTCATGGATTATACATGTACATGTATAATATAGCAGGTATGAGATGGATTTTTTTTGTTAAATACCTTTAAAAATACATGGGGCCAGTGACAATGAATTTAGATTACAGTTTATAGAAATCTTTAAATGTTCAAATAATCATTTGGACTCTGATCTTCAATGCTAAAAGTGCAAATGTGACTTCAATTATCACTAGTCCTGGGCGAATCTTACTCTTGACAGCTCAGCTGATACAATCTATATCCAGGATGTATTTCATCAATATCTTCTGATGAAGAAATTCTGTGCCGCCCCCCCCCCCCCACGCACACATACATGTACACCTACTCCACCAAGAAATCTTATCTAAAGATCAAACTTAGAGGCTTATCACAGTCATCCATTTCCAGGATATGTATGATTATTTTCAAAATATAATGGCATAATTTTGTTTTTTAAATCAGATACAAGAATTTTTAAATTAATGTTAATGTGTGAGAAATCACTTCCTTGTACGTTTAAAAACATGAGCCACCAAATTGGAATCTTCATTATTACATACCTGTATGCACTCGTGCATTTTGTGTAACATGCCCTGTTGTAAAGGGGGAAGTCCCTCCCTCTCTACCTCTCTTCAACGTTCACTATAATGGGTTTGATATCTATACAATTCTTAAGGAGCACCAAAGCACACAATCTCTCCTTTGTACCTTCTCTAAATAGCTAATATTTAATTGTTAAATATTGTCGTCTTTCTGGGCGTTTCCATCCAAAAGACCTTTGTAGTATGGTGTTTCAAACAGGAAGAATGCTATTGTGTGTTTGCATACAATGTACAAGCAGTGGGAATAAATTGACATCTGTAAATAGAGGATTTTGGTATCAATAAGGCATGGGACGAACATAAATGCCTGTAGTATGTTCACATATGCCTGCATGTATATCTCAGCAAGTCACATATGAAACCAAGAGGAATAGATACCTCATAGATATATAGTAAACTTGTAAATGTCACAGCAATCTTTTCTAAAAATAATCGCCACACGGACATGAAATTTGAAAGAAATGGACAATGGTTGCCCTTTCAATACAATATAATGATTTCAACAAAGTTTTTACCAGCAAGCATCTAAAATATTTTGAAATAAGATATGATTGTATCATGAGCTTATAAATACAATGTACATGTCCATGTTCATGTATTAAAACCTTTAAAATAAATTTGTTTTTAAAGAGCATATATGAAAGCTGATATATGTTTAAAAAAATAATAATAATTCCGCTTTTATATAGCGCTTAATACATCTAAGATGTCTCTATTAAAGCCTCCACCAGTTGTGTTAGTTGCTATTTAAGGCATGAATATTAGTCTCCCTAAGCCCATACATTGTACATACATGCATGATGTGTTTATACTTAGTAAAATGATAACAGCTTAAAATCTTACATCCAGGGAGTCACAGGGGGCATGTTCCCTCCCCTCCACTGGAAACCTACTGAACTTATAACATGTTATAATTTACTGTGCCCCATCACCCACACCTTTTTACAACACCTATGTGTGTTCAGAAATGCTTATTCTAAGCAAACTAATACCATCATTCCATATACTCAAAGTATGACACACTTGTAAATATGCATGTGATCGAAAATGCATGACAAATTAGCAAGTTATCAGAAGAACACAACAGGTTCTTCACAATACTGCAGACCATTGGACTTTAAGGTTTTTTTAATCATTAGATTATATTTGGCATAATAGTTAATGCATTGAGCAAAATAAAGATTAAGTTTCTGCCTCTGTTATCAATGTAATAATCATTACCGGTAATCTAAATATTTGCCATATTTGAATATAACTCAAGTGAAGGCAAAGTCCTCAACAGCCAATGTAGGTAAACTCCCACTTGACAGAGCTGCAGGTACAGGGTCGATCTACACAGAGGGGAACTCCTGCGTTGAAGGGTGCTATCAAATTATCGAGAACAGTAAATATTGATAATAATAATGAAAGGAAAATTCACATCTTACTTCTCTATAAATTTTAGACAGAGCATTTTAGTCTTTCATCTTACAATTTGGCAAGTAAATTCAGGGCCCACAACCGCGATAATGAAACAGTTGTAATCTTTTCACAAAACAATTTCATAAAATTCTGCAGCTACTTGAGAGGTTCATGTAGTTTGGAGTAATATAATATGATGCTATGAGATTATAAGGATGATATACCATAAGCAGCAGCAAGTAAATATGTTTGATTGCTTGGTAATTTTAAAAAGTTGTTACCTTTGGTTTTCCCCTTTTCCGTGAAGATAACTGCAACATAATTGAATGTAAACAATACAATGAATCATTTTTCTGAAATTACATTTAAATATTACAAAAAGGAAATACAGGATATCCACTTAATATCAAGCACATGAAAACAAATTCTGGAAAAACGCAATGATAACGATGATTACTAGGATGATGACAACAAAGACTTGGAAAAGTAATTCATTTTGCTGTATAAATATTACAGACTATAAGCAGGATTCAGTCATAATCATTGAAATAAATATATGTAATATCTTTGAGAGTACACGGTACATGTCAGCACAATAATCAAATTACAGGAGGCCGGAGCTCATGATGCTAATGTATTTGCTACCGTTGCAGTCCTACTCTGCAAATAGGAGCTACCATTTCCTATGATGTAATAGAACTGTTCATTTATTTAGTAGCTACCGTTGCATTCCTAGTTTTCCTACTGTGTAAATATGAGCTACTATTTTCTTGGATTACTTCCTCAATACTGACCATGTATTGCAGTATGACATGAGCAAATGTGGTCATCGGTATCGGTATGTATTCTCTTCTTTCCCAATGAAAATTGGTTATAACCTAATCTCCTTTCAAGTTCTATAGTTTACAAGCAGCAGTCATTGCGTATGTAACACTCAAGGAGACAAATGACAACTCATAAAATATAAGAGAAAATGTAATTTAAATTCTTTTCTAAAAGCAATGAACACGGTCTCCAAAGAGACCAAGAACATGGTCATTGAGACATGTTCATATGATAATAGATGAGTGTACATCTCTCTCCCGACTGCCTCTAATTGAGAGGGACTTGAACATGAGTGCAATACAAACCTAACCCCATATAAACTATGACTAACTTTCAGCTTAGCTCAAGGCATGCATGCCGACTGATCATGTAACATAGAATTGTATCTTTGGAAGTCAGAAGGGTGTTAACTCATAGTTTAAAACCCTTCTGACTCTATTAAGACGATATCGAACATGGATCTTAGGTAGATGTGGGACGAGTAGGCCTAGTAATACCAAATTTCTTTTCTCCTTGTTCTTTCTCTGGCTAAAATTGGTTTTCTTCTCGCTATTTCTCATTCATTATCTACCCGGTAGCTATGATGGCATTTAAGGGGGAGGGAGGTGGGCTTGCATTACTTATTTAGAGAAATAAATGTGAAAACTGAAAAGGTTGTTCAAATAAAGGGTGGGTGATGTAGGGGTCACAGCATCTTCTTTCCGGAGGGGTCACAGCATCTTCTTTTCAAAGCGGTGCCCCCCTCCCTGCTGTTCTTCTTCTCCCTTTTTATCTCTTTTTGTTTTTCTATCTGATTGAGAGAGGGGCAAACAGTCTCTCACTCTGTCCTCTCTGTAGCTACACTGCTGAGATCTGGGGCCCATTTCATAAAACTTTTTATCTATAACAAATGCTAAATTTCTATGACAAATTAGCTCTCAGCTAATCAGATGCCTTGATTTCAGTAGCTTATAACAGTAGCTTGTAACATGTTATTGATATCAAGTTTTATGAAACAGGGTCCAGGTATGACTAAGAGGAGAACCAATGAAACATTGCCTCAAAAAATAAAGCGGAAGTGATTCCTGCCCCATTGATTGCCAATTTGATGAACATTCATAAATCCTTAAATGGCCTGATTAATGGATGAATGGTTAATTCCATTGATGAAGTATTGGTGTGATGAAGTAATGATGTGATGCAGTGGGGTTGAATGGGAGGAAACTGGTTTAGCCTCAAGGGATCATGGGGGTGTCGGGCTGACATAGACGTAACTACAAAGGGAATTTGTAATTTTAAATGAATGGGAATACATGTACTGAGGTATACCCTGCAGATGGCTGGATGCGCACTTTCTATACACTAATCAGGACTGGTTTGTAATATTGGTTTCACATTAGTCACATGTTCTTTCTTGAACACATGAAGCTTAATGAACATGAATGTGAAACCGCATAATATATTTTGCCTTTCTTTGTTTGTCGTTCTTATATTAATTCACAAAAATACACGTACATGACTTACGTTTTATGGTATTTGATTTTTGGGTTTATAAATTACTTTCCTTCCTTCTTTTATGCACCAACCACAGTAATAAAGACATGTAGTTCTCCTATATGCTCATTTGAAAGTATATGAAAAATAATGAGATGAACAAAATGTAGGCCAACGTACGAACGTGCAAGTAAATGTGGTCTCTACTTTACATCACATACACTTGCCTTTCTTATAATTCATGAATTCACTATAGATGCAACAGTGACTATTAAGCTGCATGGCAACCAAGCCAGTTTTTAGGACATTATAAAAATATATTTCATGAGGTTAAGATTCTATAGTGCTCAGCTATAAAGTAAGCAGTGGTCTGAAACCATGGTGGGTAGGTAGTCTGCAGGATAGATAGCACATCCCATGTTTCCTTTGAGATCCCAGGAGATACTATCATAACTTGAGTGAAACCCATTTATCTTCTCCTCAAATCAGACATATATTGAAACATGATAGTTTATGCATCCTTGATCTTATAAACTACTTCCTCTAAATTTGTGAGGGGAAGGGCAAAGAAGAGCAAGTTTGGTTTAAAGTCTGGGGCAATAAAGATGAAATACCGACATTAAGTTTCTCTTCTCTTCTCATAAATTTTCTAATATATATAAATATTTTTCCATGTACATGCACAAATTTCTCAACATCCAATTCCGCCTCCCCCCCCCCCCCCTCCCCAGCCAGCTAGTCCTGTTTCTGTCCCATGAAACTTGAATCAAAGCACATAAAAATTAAAACCTAAATGTAAGTGCATGAAAGTAGTTCTGTCAATAACTCAAACAATTAAAATCTTTACATTGTAGCAGCCACAATCCATTACTTTTTAGCCCTGCCTATCTCTCAGTATTACAGTAGATATTCTTAACGTTGCTAACCTATATGTCTTTTTTAAATTATCACTTTCATATATTTATTATCAATATAATCTTTAGAGGACACTTTCTGTCATGACAATATAATGATTTACTGCTTTTCCACTACAAAGTGGTAACCATGGATACAGTAAGGTCATAAAGCGGTCCTAGTATTATTTCCTATTGTAATCACCATGTTAAGAACACAAGCGTGTCAATAACACTTCTACTGCTCTCAGAAACAAAGACAGTTTAATCTCTCTGGGTTAGTCTAATGGGTAACTGGTCTCTATACAGGGAAACCTAGGGAATTAATTGCATGCCTAAATTGATATTTGAGTTTAGGTTGGTCTCCTTATTATTATTTTTAAAAATCCAAGTACATTATTTTAAAGTACATGTACATCAATGAATTTCCAGAATAAATGAACAGCTAAATGTCTATAATGCTATTATGCAAACTAGTGTTACAAACAAGAAATGTTGGTAACATAAAACTTCTGAGAACATCATGAATGGCTCAGATTCAGGAAAGTTTCATGTTGTGAATGAAGTGAATAACTGACACGGGCAATGAATTTTCACAAATCGCAAAATTTCTTTCCACATGAACAGCTGTTACTCATTATCATGCCACAAAAAGTTCTGTTTTAATGGCATGTCTTCTACTCGTTTTGATTAAAAGAAAAGGAAAGAGTTTTGACCACTTACCGTATCATCTGGAGAATGTTCCTCTCCTGAAGATGACGACTGTTCCGTTGAATCATCATCACTACCAGCTCTGGTTTCACCAGGCATGAACCCTCCAATGTTGAATGATGTATCATAGCCTTGATCCTCTACAGAGTCCTCAAGCTCCTCTAGAGTTCCACGAGCACTATCAGGCTCGTGACGAATGTCCTCATCATCATCCTTATCATTCATCAGGTCGTAACCACCCACAGCATCCTCAGAGTCATCGGTGATGTCCGAGTCATCCGGTTCAAAGTGCGGAGGTTCGTCATCCTCGCTTCTCTCTTCTTCATCTTCTTCTTCTTGATCGCTGTCCAGGGTTGACTCTGGTAAGGACATGGCCATGGCAAGGATGTCGGTACTAGCTCCACCACCACCACCACCACCACCAGAGGTGATTAGACCACCACCACCATCACGACTCCTAGGAGATACATCAGACGTGATGGCTTCTGCTGTCAGGTTGATGCGATTCTTAGAGATATCATCTTCCATAGAGGGTGTAGGGGAGAGGAATGAGCATGATCCTTCAGAAGGAAGATCAGATACGATATCAGGTCTCTCCTCCTTGGATCCAGAACTCAGCTCAGCCACAAGTCCTGCTGATTCCACTTTGCCAGATACGGTAGCTCTTACAGGTTCATGGCTCTGTGCTTTGACTTCTGGAAAGGGAACGTCTTCAGTCTTACTGGGAATGTTCTTAGAGGAATATGGTGATTGGCTTAACGCTTCATGAATGTCATTAACTGAATACTCATCATCAATCGATTGTGTTTGCGGCTTTTTCGTGTCTACGCTTCTTTCTTGAGCAGCGGCGTGATTAGACCTCCTAGATGGCACCTCTGGAACATTCTTGCGCCGACTGCTCTCAACATCCACATTCAACTTTTCTGCATAATCAATATCAGGCCGATTAATTGCAATAATATCTGAGGCAGGCATCTCCTTTTTCTTTGGTGGATCTACATGATGAATCTCTGCATCACTGTACTCCCGAGAGAATGGTCTCGCCGACTGGCCAAAACTCCATCTTCTTGTGGAAGCACTGGAATCCTCTGATTGCCTTGAGGAGCGATTTCTCCTCATGACAACCTTAGATTCTTCAGCTACGACAGTCTCCTTATTACTAACGTCCATTGGTATGGCTTTGGTAGCTTCTACATCTCTGTTAACATCTCCATTCGCTTTAGGAAGAGAATCCTTTAATCTGTCTTCACTAGGTATATTTGCCACAGGTGGTATATACTTTGAATTTATTACTTCATCACCATTTGAAGCGGAATGTGATACATTGTCATCGGATTCGAATACCTCTGACTCAGAGTCCCTGCGGATACCAACCCCAAACGGCTCTCCAGATCTGTCCACATTTTCATGGATGCGTTTCTTGAAGACCGGAGGACTTGTAGGTGGGCTACTACTGGTCCTTCTGGGACCTGTTGTTGCCCTGCGTTGGATAGGAGGGCTACTCGCAGCCTCAAACTTCTTGAGGACATTTGTGAACCTCTTCCTTGGGTCATCTCCACTACCCTCCCCTGAGCCTTTCACCGGTACACCTGTAAAGTCCCCGCTTAGTCGCTGTTGAACGTTTACATTATACTCATTGCTGGCAGGTCTTGGACGACCATGTACTGACTTTGATTCTTTGTGCCGTAGTACAACCCCAGACAGTGAGGACTTGGCTGCATTGCTAGCATTGCTAGTTGTGGTGTTGGCATTGATGTTATCGGTTGTCTTGACTAGTCTTGGGGCAGGTGGAGGCTTGCCAGTGGTGGTAGACTGCTCCTCAAAGAGATGCCGTAGCTTGCGTACATTGGAGCTGATGGTAGACTTCTCACTGCCGCTTGGGTTACGACTGGCTGTTACTGCAGTGGACATGTTGATGTCAGCCAGGTCCCAGCACCTGAAATGAGCAATAATACAACCAAAAAAGAAATTAATGAATATTTGTTTTTGAAATTCTGTATTTAATGCTTATATTATAATGCAAAAACTGTTATAGGCAAATTGCACAAGAGCTTGAGATCATGAAAATATAAGCCATGAAATGAGTGAATCACAGCTGAAACAATTAAACAAATTAGCAATTTTCAATCATTTCAAGTGGCAAATTGTTCTGGCTTTACAGTGTACAACTCCTGTTAGAAACTGACTGTAAAATGTGAGACAAATTTTGGCAAACGATCTGAAAATTTGTCAAACAAATCAAAAGGAGCATGGAGATATCTCGCTATAGGAATGGGAATAAGTTGTATGATTGGATGGAACCTTGTTTTTAATTTCTACATGTATTTGCATTTAGACATACATGTACATGTATAACACAATACAACAAACAATGTAAGAAAAACACTTTAATACGAAATTACAAAAAAAGGCTTGACAAGAGAGTTACATGTCATCAGCTTGAGCCAGAAGGTTGTGAAATCATTTTATACAAGTACCTTTCTGACACTCAGCAGAGGATGTAAATTAATAACACTTGGTAAACTTTTGAAAACATATTACGTAGTTCAGATTTGAATAAAGATCTTCCTACCACACATTATTACACATTATCATACTGTCGGACAAAACAAAAACATTATTTAAAAGTCTGCTTTCATATACACAGGAATGTGTAGTGATTACCACGGTGTAATCATTGAAGACAATGTGCTAACAAAGTCAATTCTTTCCCAACCTAGCCATTACAACCATTCAAGACTTACCACTCAAAATCATTTTCAGACATTTCTTCATCTGATGACGACATGTTTCCTAAATCAATATCCACTCAGTACAGGAATAATGAAACGGTCTTCACTGACCACCTACATCAATGTCCACTCAGTAGGGAAATAATGAGATGGTCCTCACTGACCAGCTTTCCAATTCAACAACTCTATATACACCATACAGTATGTTCTATTCCTAAAGTATTTATAGGATAGCATGTATTCCAACAGATCCACTATAATCCCATGTGACTAACTGCCTTTCAGCATCTAGTGAAGACAGTAGAGCAACAGCATCCAGACTTCCATATGAAGCCTGTGAGTGCTACTGACAGCTGTGTATGGAGTCACTAGTGATGTACTGACAGATCAGCATACATAGCTAGCCCGGTCGGTCGGTCGGTCGCGATACATCAACGACGTCATGTGCAGTATGTGACTACACTTTTATGCACACATGAATAAAACATAAAGGGCTGACTTGTATGATCATTCCTTCTGTGCAATTTACGCGATTGCATTTGCAGAAGTATACACGTCCAAAATGTCAAACAGCACAGCTGAAATTGAAGAACATCATTCGGTATTACTTCTTTACAAGATACGACAGATAGTATAAAGAGCAGGTCTCATGAGAACAATTCTGAACAATCTGTACGATCAGACATGAATATGATGCCATTTAAATTCAAAGGTTCTTCATGCACAGCTACATGAATATCCACAACCATGAAGGTCAAAGCCAGAATTACCAATGGATCAAAAATTGTTTGTCCTTTCTCAGCAATGTTTTGCTCGTCTAATTAGCAGGAAGACAATGTAGGTCTGCATGTTCACACCAATATCCTGTATACTTCCTAGTACAATCAAGTATCAATTAAGAAAACAGGCGATATAAACAAGTCCGTATTGTGGATACCACTCTCTCTCTCTCTCTCTCTCTAGAATGTGCCTTCCGATAATATTGCAGAATAATATAAACCTATATAGACGCACATGCCAAGAATTACATGTATGTCTCGGAGCTTTCTTGAGAACATGTCCAAAGCGGCACACCTAAATGATGCGATTACTTCCGACTAAGGTTTCTTTGATCCTATTAGAGATTCAGTAGATCGAGTGTGCGTATCTATGGCATTGGTTCGCTGATTTGGGGCCCTATTGTAGAGATCTGTGAGAACGAATGCAGGAAGTTTGAAGTAAGGTCTAAACAAAGCAAGAGCAAAGCAGAGATAAAGGACAGGCTTATCACCGTCTTTGTGGCCTACCTTGACTGCATGCCCAGGAACATTAATCCTATGATTATATAATGTGCACTAGCTGAATAATGTAACAATGGCACAATAAGGGTGATGTTTGAAGATGTAGTATGATTGAGGCCAAACATCAATTACATTATAAACAAATAAACACAAACTATCTAATGTCCAATTGTTCTCCTGGGTCCTCGAATATCAGTTATCAATCCTTCTACAGACTGGGTTTCTATCTCAGACCCTTGTACACAAAACTCAATGACTCATAGAATGAAAGATTCCAATTTAAAAGAAGTGATACACAAGTAATCAGAACTTTCAAAGTTTTCAACATGTCACCGAGGATAGGCCTGCATATTTCAAATTTGACAGATGGACCGATTGCTGAATGGCATGGATGAGGCCTTTATGATACTCAAATATTGGGGCTTTCACAACAACATTGTCTGAAGAGGAGCTCCAATGAAAACTTGCAATCCCAACATAAATCAAACAGAACTAATTACAGAGTTCATGGATCTGCACAGATCACGAAGAACGATGGTTTCATGTACTGAACGTATAGACAAATAAAACAATGAAAGATGGCTGACACAGAGAAGTTCAACAGCTGCCTAGAATGTATTGAGACTGGGTACGATGCAGATGCTAGTTGAGATCTTTAGGAGATCAGTGCTTGATTGAAAAACTGTGATCTTGATATCAACTGCAAAATATCCACACAGATCACTCTAGAACTCTTTAGAAGTGTACATGTATACTACAAACAGATCTATAGAGAAACAAGTAACGTTGTCCCGTCGCCAAGGATGTACATGTATAGGACCAGGTCTGATCTACTAGATGTTGAGGAGATGAGCGATGCTGGAGACGTTTGTTTACTATGGTGGCCCTGAAGGGACATCGCGAATAGACTAAATCGTGAAAAAATGCGATAAAATTCACGATATCGTCAATTTTATCGCATATTTTTCACGAAGAAATTCACGAAATTGACGATATCGTGAACTTTATCGTGAACTTTTCACGATGAAATTGACGATATCGTGAATTTTATCGTGAAAAGTTCACGATATAAAGTTCACGATATCGTCAATTTTATCGTGTACTCTCCTGACGGGCGCTTCGTAAACAAAACCAGCCCTAGCTGGGGGAGACAGAGAGAAGGAAAAAAGGGAAAGGGAAAGAGAAGATAAAAGGAAAGAAAGAATAATAAGAAGAAAAGAGGGAAACGGGGGGGGGGCGAAGGGCTCTTGCCTCCTCCTCACTCCCCCCCCCCCCCGCCAAAAAATAAATAAGGAGAGAAGGGAAAGGGAAAGGGAAAGAAAATATAAAAGGAAAGAAAGAAGAGGAAGAAGGAAAGAGGGAAACGGGGGAAGGACGAAAGGCTCTTACCTCCCCCCCCCCGCCAAAAAAATAAATAAGAGCGAGAGAGAGAGAGAGAGAGAGAGAAGGGAAAGGGAAAGAAAGAAGAGGAATAAGAGGGAAACAGGGGAAGGGCGAAGGGCTCTTGCCTCCTCCCCCCCCCCCCTCCCCGCCAAAAATAAATAAGAAAGAGAAGGGAAAGGGAAAGAAAATATAAAAGGAAAGAAAGAAGAGGAATAAGAAGGAAAGAGGGAAACGGGGGAAGGGCGAAGGGCTCTTGCCTCCTCCCTCCCCACCCCCCGCCAAAAAAATAAATAAGAGATAGAGAGAGAAGGGAAAGGGAAAGGGAAAGAGAAGATAAAAGGAAAGAAAGAAGAGGAAGAAGAAGAAGAAGAAAAGAGGGAAACGGGGGCGAAGGGCTCTTGCATCCCCCCCGCCCAAAAAATAAATAAGAGAGAGAGAGAGAGAGAAGGGAAAAGGAAAGAGAATAAAAAAGGAAAGGAAGAAGAATAAGAAGAAAAGAGGGGCTCTTGCCTCCTCCCCCCTCCCGCGCCAACAAATAAATAGGAGAGAGAGAGAGAGAGATAGAGAGAGAAGGGAAAGGGAAAGGGAAAGAAAATATAAAAGGAAAGAAAGAAGAAGAAGACGGAAAGAGGGAAACGGGGGAAGGGCGAAAGGCTCTTACCTCCCCCTCCCCCCTCCCGCCATAAAGGGAAAGAGAAGGGAGAGGGAAAGAAAATATAAAAGGAAAGAAAGAAGAGGAAAAAGAATAAGAAAAGAGGGAAACAGGGGCGAAGGGCTCTTGCCTCCTTTTTTTTCTTTCTTTTCCTTTCTTTCCTATTCTCCCTCTTTTTCGTTTTTCTCTTTCTTTCTTCTCTTTCCCTTTCCTTCTCTCTCTCTCTCTTATTTATTTTTTGGCGGGGGGCGGGGGGACGAGGCAAAAGCCCTTTGCCCCCGTTTCCCTCTTTTCTTCTTCTTCCTCTTCTTTCTTTCCTTTTATCTTCTCTTTCCCTTTCCCTTTCCCTTCTCTCTCTCTCTCTGATTTATTTTTTGGCGGGGAGGGGGGGGGGGGGGAGTGAGGAGGAGGCAAGAGTCCTTCGCCCCCCCCCCCCCCCCCGTTTCCCTCTTTTCTTCTTATTATTCTTTCTTTCCTTTTATCTGCTCTTTCCCTTTCCCTTTTTTCCTTCTCTCTGATTTATTTTTTGGCGGGGAGGGGGGGGGGGGGAGTGAGGAGGAGGCAAGAGCCCTTCGCCCCCCCCCCCCCCCCCCCGTTTCCCTCTTTTCTTCTTATTATTCTTTCTTTCCTTTTATCTTCTCTTTCCCTTTCCCTTTTTTCCTTCTCTCTGTCTCCCCCAGCTAGGGCTGGTTTTGTTTACGAAGCGCCCGTCAGGAGAGTACACGATAGAGTACACGATAGAGTACACGATAAAATTGACGATATCGTGAACTTTATATCGTGAACTTTTCACGATAAAATTCACGATATCGTCAATTTCATCGTGAAAAATTCACGATAAAGTTCACGATATCGTCAATTTCGTGAATTTCTTCGTGAAAAATATGCGATAAAATTGACGATATCGTGAATTTTATCGCATATTTTTCACGATTTAGTCTATTCGCGATGTCCCTTCAGGGCCACCATAGTTTACTACAGGCTCTTCCAGCTATAGAGGAAACAGGATGAGTCAAAACCACAACTAGTCTACCATCAACAAGTACACAGTCCCAGGTCAATTCTGGTTATTAATGACTCTACATTAGGCACGTGCTAGTACTAGAGTGATACAAATAGGTTTGACATGTGTTTGTTTGATAAATAATAGGATCAATTATAATAAACAAAACACAAGTTTTAAACAAACTATAAATGTTGGCAAAAGATTTTTCAAGAAGTAAAAGTGGAGTTCTAACAAACTTTTGAACTTATGCAGGGAAATTTGATGGCAATGTAACAAAAGGAATGTGTTTTGGAGTGTCTAGCTGTAACCAAAGAAACTTGCATATATCAAAATAAGCAAGAAAAATCCACACAGCTATGAATTTTCATTTTATTCCGCATTTCACTATACCATTTTCAAAATATAATGAGAATGAAAGCTTGAATTGGACACTCCTAGTGCATCTTAATATTTTATGTAGGAACTTTCTTGTGCACATTTTGTATTTTCATACATGTTTATTCATTCATGTGATTTCGAATTTTCCAACAATGTCTTCTTCATTATTCCATAGCACGGAGACATTGCATCTCAAGTGTCTATCGACCAAGACTATATAGGCAAGACATGTCTGTCAGTCAGTCTGTCTGTCAGTCAATGTAGTTATCCATAAGGGCAATGAGAAGGCAAGCATTCTATTCTAATCTTTCTTTGTTTGTATCTATAGTCCTGACTGTCATGATACCACAGATGAGGTAGTATATATTGCAATCATTTATATCAATTTTCAGGCAAACATTGTGGTGGGAGAAATTTATTACAAATTTATAGTCTGAAAAGCAGACTTCATTTAAAGCTTGTGTCAAATCATTGCATTTATAGCAGAGAATAGTCAATTACATAATGTTTTTCATTCAAATTTCATGACTAATTTTGTTCAATTATATTTCAATTATGTTGATTTCATAACAGATTTTTACAGCAATTTGTGTGGACTGAAGGTTGCTAAAATCTGCTGAGGTTGATAGGTAGAATAACGATGAAGATGACTTGACTCTATCTACATGTACATACATTGAAGAAGGTAAAGGGTATACCCTATGACATTCACTTGATTAGCATTACTTGTATAAAGTTTTTATGTTTATTTCAGCATGTTGGCTTAACGAACCACCCCTTCTCCCCTCCCTTGATAATCTTATCCCCTACTCCCACTCTGGCTCATCCTAAATATTAATTTCCACGGTAACTCATGACCTTTTAATTTTGCCCATGATTCCCCAAAATCATAAATGTTAAGTCGCTCCTAGCTGAACCTGCCTGTCCTGTCGGCAGTCCAAAGTTCCCCCACAACATCAATATGAGTCACGTAAATTATGATATTCGGAAACCCCTGCTCAGTCAGCTAGCACTGCTCGCAAATATGCCCGCTCATAAATTATGTCCACGGGTCTTAAAGGGAAAGCCAACGTAAATTATCAATTATTCTGTGGTCAACCAATAATAAACAGAAGCTTTTAAACATATTACGGAACAAGGCCACCATGGATTTGGTCAAATGTCTATTTTTCTTGGATCATCTTGATGGTCAATGACCCAGATGATTTCTTTTAAAATATTTTAAACTGCTAGAGAACCTGTATTAAAAGATTTAAAACTTGCTCTCCTTTGGGGGTTACTAATTATTGCTCTGAGATTATGTCAAGATGAATAGGTGTACATGTACATAATATGAATTATGAGCTAAGAAACAACTTGTCTACTTTCAAGTCATTTTCAAGTGAAGTAGGCATAGTCTGTGACACCTTCATGTTTCAATCCAAACTTATTGAACTTTTGAATAAAAAGCAGGATTCAAAATTCAAAATTGTAAATTATATTTTTTTAACAAAGATTAAATGTATTTAATATACCTTTGAATACTGTGCGTGTTTACTGAGTTATCCATTCCAAATTTTCAATGGCAACCCAAGGCATTATAATTGTTTATTTTTCGCAGATTCTAGACATAACAAGATTCAAATTTGGGTACCGCTTTGCGGCACATCAATAGTGCAAATAATGTACACTGTAGGCTACCGGTATACAGGTGTTTTATCATCCAATCGGAAGCGACATGAAGAATATTTTTGCTACAAATTGGAAATAGTTTTATCACTCATAAGACACCACATAAAATATATAAAAAGTTATTAACCAATAAAATATTAACATAAAAATGTTTTGAGCTTATTTTTTTCATTGAATGTAAATACCTCATAATAGAATTTTTGTTATCTCAATTTGAAGATTTAAAGTTGTGTCAAAGTATGGGGTTATGTACATTATGTACCTATGATGTTCATATGTACGTACCCTTTATGAACCCACTACCCCCTCTCCCTAAGATCAGAGGGTGTATTTGATCTAAGAAGCTCCCACCAGCCAGCCCCCTTGCGTGATCTCATCAGAGGAACAAGTAGACAACCAATCACGACGTATCGCAATCCCAGATTTGGGTTGAAATCAGAGGAAACAGGGATTCTAACTGAACTCAATACGCCTACCAATGAATCATGTTTCTATAAACTGAGTAGAGTTAAGCTTCAACAGCTAGGGCTAAGGATTTGGTCTTAATTCCATGGGCATGTTGGAGAGTATTCTACTGCAAAAATCGCAGCTCTTTAATAAATTGATAATCATTCTAAGTGGTTACAGCTCATCTCTAAATATGATGCAATTCCACCCAGACCAGACAAGAATATTCTTGGCTACGTTTCTCCAAGAAACGCATTTCTGGCTATGGCAACAAATCATCCTTTAACAAACTGAGGGATAAATCAGTTCACTTTGAATTTTTAGCATTTTTAAAAGTAATTCATGCTAGGGACATGCCTCTTTACAGCTGAAATTATTCATTTCACTTTTAAAAAATAACTAACCTCTTTAAAAGTGATGTTGAACAATTGCATTATCAAATTTTAAAATGAGTACCTATCATGAAATTTGATCAAGACTCAAACTACTGCAGTAGTAGTTTCCATTGCATACATGTAGATGCTAGAGTACTTGACATCTTTCAAGAAATATAAATGTACAGAAAGTAATCCATTCTATATTTAAAATCAATCCTTTTCACTTCAAAGCCACACAAAGATAAAAAGAAGAGGAAATGTTATCATGTAGTTTGCTATGCACCAAAATAAATGCTTCATAAAGGTTTATGAGTCAAAAACAATCAAATAGAGTCAGAGGCAAGGGCAGCATGTACAGGTAGTTCTCTTTGTTCATATCTAAATATCCTCCATGATGTAAACATATTGATTGGGCAAGCTAGGACCCACTTAATGAGCAGGGTTTACAGGCCATATGCTGCAATCAAATCTTGATTACAGCATATCATACTAATATATCTTAAATATATGTAGCATGGATGATTCCAGCTAGTTGCTATGGTAACCCGATGTGGCATTCACATGCTACTTATTACCGAGGGTTGATCTCTCTTTCTTTCTGAATCTTACTCAATAGAATCACTCTTGAAATGTCAGGTCAAAAACATGAAAATAAGAATTCAGTCAAGCAAACTAGATGTAAGCCAAAAAGAAAGACAAAATGAAAAACAGCAATCAATAAGTAAGAGAATTGCAAAGAGGGAGTAAAATAAAAAGAGATTCAAATCAATTCACAAAACACATGCTTCAACTAGTGTCTGTGTAATATTATAACAACAAATTTACATGTGATGTTGTGTAATTTTTTTTCTGTTCAGTGGACTCTCTATATTTTCTACAATATTTGTAAGTACTTTGTATACTATGCAGAAATGTAATACTTTGAACACTGTTGAAGAAAGAAAACAAAATATGGAAAGGAGTATATGGGCTCCACAAATAGAAGAACAGGGAAAGAAAAAAAAAAGATCGCAACTAAGAGGTCTTTATTACTGAGTGATGGCATGATAAATGAAGATGAATACGTGACACAAGTATCAGTTTCATACCATAAACATTGCTCCCAAAACAAACTACATGAAGAGGATACATGCATGATCAAAACAAGATTAATCCAATCAAGATTCATGATCCTACATGTATCTGGTTCTGCCTACACTACAGCGATTTGCAATGCTTTGATCTCATTTTTTTTTTTCATGAATTTTTCAATAGCATTCCTTTTAATGAGAAGCAATATGTCAAAATGATATTTTATTATGAAAAAGCTAAAACACTTTGTTTTTGATTCGTATCTCAGGATAGGAAAGGCAAACATGATTTCAACTTTTAGAGGTTGGAACAAACAAAAAGATCAGAAACAGAAATATCTCCTTAACTTTATCACAACTTAGAAAATGAGTAAACAGTACCCCCCCCCCCCCCCAGAAGAAGAAAAAACAGGGCAACACAGAGAAAGTTGAAGAATATAACATTAATTGGAAAAAATTATTGAATTTACTGTTAACTATGCAATAAATGACACATAGCAGAGCAAACTTATACGACACCATACGTCTTAAGTTTTTTTTTCTTTTCTCTCTAATAAAGTTTTAATCTCATTTCTAAAGAAGAAGGTATGACTGTATGGTCATCTGTCCTCACATAGTGACCGATGGGTGTCCAGGGTTCAGCGTGACTCCCAAGATCCCCTGGAACAGTCACAGTCATGGTATGGCTATAGTGATGATGACCATACTAGATACACCCTTACAGGTTACAACTCAACAGCTTAAAGGGAAAACATCAGCCATGCCAGTATTCCTACATAATAATACCAATTCAACTATTACGTATACCCTCTATTCAACTTTATGGGAAGGAAGAGCCTCGTGGTACAGGGTTAACTGTTTTTTCCAGGAAGACAATGACAAACATGTAAAGTATGTAGGCATGGTGATAATCTTTGTTCATAATTACTGCTTAGGATTTGTATAGTAATATAGGATTATTTCAACAAAAATTCACATTTAACTCACTCGAAGATGCCATTGGGATTATCTTTATAGGCCAACTAGTAGCTCTCATGGCTCTTGCTGTAAAAGTCACATTTCTTTTCACTTCTTGTGTTTCAATGTAATTGTACTAGATAAACCAAATCAAATCATGTCCACCTTTTTAAATCAGAAGGATCATTGACCATATTTGTTTAAGAATCTGATTCATCTTTTATCATGCCTCATTTAACCTTGCCTTTCTTTGTATGTGTAAGAAGCTATGCACCTTGTATTGTCATGTAAAATAGAAGTGGGACAATGGAACTGGAATATACCACTTTTCTCTCTAAACCTCAATGAAACGTCACAAGTGTATTGTGTGCCTGGCAGAATGGTGCAAACAGGGCCAGGAGCAGGATGTACATTTCTAGAAATAAACCCATGCATTTTAAAGTGAGAAAAAATAGACATAGGACTATTAAAGATCATATGTTCAGGATTTTATCATATTTGTCAGTGGATGTTTTCAACTTGAATGTCACTTTATATAGCCCTTCTAAGAATCAGAAGGGGGGTGGGCATCAGCCTCATGTTAACCACTTAGTGATACCAAAGAGATACCAGCTCTCTTTGGTGAGTCACACCAATGACACCAACACCATATGGACTACAGAACAAATACAAAATAAAATGAGCCCTATATTAGCCAAGAATAGGCGGGTTTAGAGTCGGGCGGAGTTAGTTTGGGGGTGTGATGGAGATATACATGTAAGGGCTGATTTTCCATTTTCTCAATTGGTGACAAAATGAAAAATAGTCAATATGGTAAAGACCAATTAACTACAATCCTATGCATGCTCTTACACCGTATGAATAGAAAGCAAAATGATGACACTGACCACTATGGCCAGTAGATCTAATCTCACTTACTATAACAAGTTTACACTGGATAGTGAGAACTGGACTAAATCCTCACCATTCTTCTCACGATCCTTCTCACCACCACAACACCAATGTCAATTTCCCAATTAGAAAGTATGCCCCATACAATACCTATAAATACCACAGGTTATTAACGACCAAATGCAATTATGAACTTGGCATTCACCGTGGTTGACTGTGGTCGGTGGCTTGGTCAGTGGGTATATACCCCAAATGCGCAATTCCACGAAGGCAATCAAGGCATGTATTAAACTGAAGGGAATTGTTTGTATGTACACAAATATAACATACCAGGGTGTTGTGGGTAGCACAAGATAATCAAGAAAGTAATGCCACATGATTGAAAATTCATGACAAATTTTCACTTACGCATGAATATCAATGATAGCAAACACCTTGCCCTTTTTTGTTTTTAAATATAACTTTTCTGTGTAATGCTTATCATACATGTACATGTATGATAAGCACTCCTATCTGGTAACCTGCACTTCTACTCAAGAAGGAATTACCGTATTTGCCAGCGATAAGGCCGCAGCGCTGCATAGGCTGCACCCCCAACTTTGACATTTTATAGCAGAAAAAAAAAGCGACTAAACAAAAATATTCATAATTTTCTTATAAAACACCATTTTTTCTACAACCTGATACTAAATTCATCAATATTCTTATAAAATTTACAGAAAAAACTAAGTTTACTTAAAAAATGATTGTAATTTAGAAAATCTTCATCAATTTTGAAATGTTGTATCCTATACATGTATATACCCCTACCACAACGAAATTGCCTGAAATGGATACCAAGAAAATAGACTTGGTGCAGACTTTGTCAAGATGTGCAGTAGCTCCGTAATGGTCCCTTCTTTTAGCGATGCAATTAATGGCACGAACTTAGATCTAGATCTACTGGTAGATTTTGTTTGAAAAATAAGTTATGAAGTTTATTTTCGTCTCCATGTCAACAATGCAACATAAAATTGTCGGTAAAATATGTAGAGTTATTCTAGAAATGTCCTGTACTGTTGTACATTAACTGGTATAGTCATTGTAGTCCCATATGTACAAATCCGTGCTGTTACTGTTGTTGCGCATATGCCGCACCCAGACTTTTTAATATTTTTTCTTCCGAAAATACTGCGGCCTTTACACCGGCAAGGCGGCAAACACGGTAAGGGGAATGCACTTTTCTGTTCTACAAGTCTATCATTAAAACGTGACAGAAAAATTCCTTCTTGCAAAACAAATGATAATGGTACCCAAAGGTACCTTTTGTATCATCTGATAATCATACATGTATATAAAATGCATGAAAGCAATCCAATACCCTGTATTGGTAGTAAATTTGGTTTCTATGAAAATATTTTGAAGTCTATTATCATAGAGAACAAAAGATATATTCCTAAAGCTCTGCTGGCTTATTCAACATGAAGTAGGACTTTGAACCCAACTGAATAGGAAGATATTTCAACAATATACAGGTACGTACATGCACCAACAATGTCCAACAGGTACATGTAGGAATTCCAAACCAATAGAATTAATGGAATACACCCATGGGGATAGATGGTACCATCATTTCATGAATAATAATTGTGGGGGGGGGGGGGAAATAATGTTCATGACACAGCAAATCTGTTCAATTATTTCATAGTCAAATATTTTCAAATTGCTGTACTTTTCATTGTTATTTGATGTTCATGAAGAGATATGAAATAAACTGAATATAATTGAATTCATAGTACATGAAGAACATGTAACTCATATTAACATGTACATGTATAAGCACAAATCATATGTTCAAAAGTAGGAGGGCGTTAACTTAGGGTTAAAGTATACCAGTTAACGCCCTCCTGGCCCTAAACACAAAGTCCAAACACATAATATTATATTTTGGTAAATGCAATACCATGAGAACCATATTCTTCAGAAGTTCTGTTTGAAATAAGAATATGAATGTATGAGAGTTTTCATTTAGTAGCCTTGAATTTGGAAATTAATATCATACCCTAACAGCTAATACGTAAATGTCTTTAGAAATCAAGCATATTTTTCCAGTGATAAATCAATTCAGGAATAGTGCTTAGTAGTACCAGTATGGTATGAAATAACAGTTTTGTCAGAACATAAAAATGTTTTATTCAATATCATTGATACACCAAACAGCTAGATATCCCAGGGGCTGTTGTTTCAAATGAGTACATAATGATCTTCTTCTTGACTCACTATGAGCAAGTCAATATACCAACCAAAGACAGAGTAAGATTATGAATCATCCTTCTGTGCAATAGAAATTTATCTCTTCTCTATAATCCTATTTTCAAATAAAATGAAGTAAAAGAATGAAATCTACGTCTGTACATGATTAGGCCTGATCGTGATTACTTCTGTATATGAACAGAAGATATTTCATCTGCTGGGAGCATATAGAAGAGCATTCAACTCAAATGTTCTTAAGATGATGCCCTTTCTGGTTCTGTGCAGACGATTTATCATCACACCAAGCAAAAAGAATAATACAACCCTGATTATAAATGTAGGCTTATATAATCAAACTGAACTCTGTCTCCTTCACGTTGATAAAGTTCAATCTATTCTGTACAGTGTTATTGGGCTACAATCTACTTTTATTGCATATTCTGCACTATACATGTAAATGTCCATACACGTACATGCCTTTACAACTGTACATTAACCTTTTTGCAAAGTACAGTACACATTACAATTCTTTAATGGAGTTCCTCATTCCACAGGACTATGCATTATAGAAAAATGGTAATTAGTCTAGATAGGCAGCCAACCAAGCAATAATTACTACATGTACATGTATTATAGCTGTGTATACATTTAGTTATTCTGAGTTGTAAAGCTTGTCAAACATTTGTACATGTCATGAGAAACGATAATATTTCCATCTGATTCTTGTATGAAATAACGTCATATGCTTTCCATATGCTGTTTGATCCTGCAGATGGACCATGATGGATCAATACACAGACAATGAGTGTTTTAAGAAAAAAACATATTCCAAGGTTTTAACCTTTTTTCCCCAAAATCTACCCAACAAACTGTTGTCCATATATCATTCGAATATTTTACACTGACATTATTACTCTGTCGATCAAATGTGATTTTGAATTTGATAAAAAATGTCATTGTGCACTACTGCCAGATATACTGTTGGAAGTAAACGTGAAGGCAAATGATACCTATTACAGGTCAAGATAATGAGGAGAATTGTCTAATTTAATCTGAAAATAGACAAAGTGAAATCTTTTGGTACGTGTTCAAACCTTTTAAAGCTCACAAGAGTAGGTCTAATAATTTCATAGCCTGTAAATTTTCACACCCTACTGCTGTTCATAACCTTTACAATAAATTAGACCCCAGTTTCCACCTAAGGGCCTTTTAATCAGTCCCTTTGAGAAGGAGATTATTAAAATCATACTTTTTTTATTACCTCTGCTCTGGCATGTAAAGGGAAGGCCAAGTAGTTTTCAACCATCATATTCATCTTGGAGGAAGCAGGCTGTCATAATTAATGGTGCTATTCAAGATTCTGTTGTTGTATAGGGGAGCTATGAAATTGATTAAGTACTAATTACAGACAATGAGCTCAAATCAATTACCCACAATTTGTTAGCATAATATAGGTTAACACTTCCCACAATAATAACTTTCAGAAACCAACATGCTATATCATCTGCTGAGAGCCAGAGGTGTGTAAACTCTTTATGAGACTACGCCCATTTATTAGCATCAATATCTGTTAAACCATACAAAAGGCATTCAAAAACTTAAAACTCCTTCACTGTTGCATAGAATGTAGATCATTTAAATAAATATTCAATTCCTTGTAGGGGCGGGCTACTGTTTTTGTTTAACATTGCCTGCATACAAGCCTAGACAACAATAGAGAAGGAGAGGAGTAATGATTATGTAACATGTTACATTTGTATCTCCTTGTTATGACCATGTATGACCTGTGAACCTGTGTATTTGCTCTAATCCCATTGTGTTAATCTGTTTAAAGAGAGAGGAAGAGGGGGAGAGAGGAAGAGGGAGAGAGATGGAACCCTCTTAACTGTTTACAGTTATGTACATAACAGTGATTGGTGTATCCTGTATAATATCATTATGAAGACAAGGTCAGTTTGTTAGATGAGAATAGACAAATATTCTAGGAAAATAGTTGACCTTTTTATAATCATATCCCGAACACTGGAAATAACAATTTTGTTTTGACTTCCGGGTATCACGGGCTAAGTAATAATATTTAGATAATCATAACCAATATAGACAAAACTTGCACTCTTTAAAATAACACACTAAAAAAGGTCTCAACCAAAGTGAACAACATGGTTTAAAATATTCTGTCAGTCTAGTGATATAATATGCTGTACACTATAACTTTCTTTACAAACATGTAAAAGCTTTGTGTGTATTTTTCCCTGCATCGATCAGAGTAAAAATCAATTTTTCAACAGGTTCAGATTAGACAGCTGTACAGATACCAAAACAACATCCCAGACTAACTAAATCCAATAGCCAAACACTTAGATAACAGCACCAAATACCATGATCTGTCCGAACTACATCTACATTATTCTTTGCTTTCATTATGTTATTATTATCTGGTTAAATTGCTCTTCCTTATTTTTTAATGTAAAGTGCATATAGTGAATTCTATGAATTATTAAGCGCTTTACTTACCATTATTATCATTATTTTAAGTAAGCCTATAATCACATGTAAAATCTATGTAGGCGAACATATAATCCTTATCCTAGGCCTATTCAGGCAAAGGCTTTATCTCTCAAAATCATTATCAAATTCATATAATGATAATTCAGAAACTGAAATCTAGAAAACTCCCTTGGCTTGTGACCAAATTCCATTCAAGATGAGTACATTCTTCATAATATTTGTCATTTTTATGCAAACAACTACCAATGCATTGAACCAGAGCAAAATATCCTTATTTGTAAGCTTTGTGTTTTGCAAAGGTGTAACCCAAAAGACATTCGACTTTGTTTTGTAATTTTGAATGGGAAACTCCCACCTTGGCCCAAATCTATTGTACAAGTACATGTACATATAGCCTATGGCTCTCCTGTCTTGACGTTAGTCCCACACACTCCAATTGGAGGTGGGCAAAGTTGGGTAAAATCTAATGGAAAGGAGAGTATATTTTGTCTTTTTAGCTTTTACATGTTTTCCCCCTACCCTTTTTATCTCTCAGTAAAGAATGATACATGTAGGTAATTATTCCTACCCCAAAACAATTACAAATTTGATTTCAATGACTTTTGTCAATGCTTATTGTTCTTATCTTAAACATCATTGAGAGAAGATTGTAATTCATATTCAGTGACGTACATATCTTTAGTTCTCTCCTCATCTCCCCGCTCCACAATTTTCCTTTACTTCTTTCTTCCCTTTATGAGTTTAATTGAGTTTTTTTTGTTGTTGTTGAATTATTGTTAAATAACGAAGTGTAAATATGATGTTTTTTATTTTTTAAATCAAATCTCTGTAAATCATGCATGCAATTCAGCCATTGGCTGCGATATGTTGATGAATAAATACCATACCTTACCCATGCATGAAATCCATCCACTGAAATAAATAAACCATTTTTTCTATGCGCTCAAGATTATACTTGTCATACATGTACTTGTCTTGCACTTATTTTCAAAGTACATTATACATGTCATATAGAGGGAAAGAGAGAGGGAGAGGGGAGAGAGAGAGAGGTTCACACAAAAGTCTTTAAGCTTAGTTCATGTTTTTATCGTTTTAAACATTGGGACCTTGCAGACGCATTTGTGGATACAAAAGTTAATTCAAAGTTACAAAACATGGCAGATCTTAAGGGTTATAGCGTGATAACTACGAGTAGCCGGGGGTGGGGGTGGGAGAGCAAGGGTCCTCACTCAAAGTTATATGCTGTGCAGGCTCAATTAGCTTTGATGTTGCGCTAACTTGTATTTATTAAAAATGAATGTTTTCCCGGGCTTGTAGTTAACTTTGAATACTACATGTAGCTGTTTTGGTCCTGCAAGAACCCTCTTCATCGTTAGTGGGTCGTTGATTATAACTTTGAGGTTTAAAAGTTTAAAAACTGAGACATTTCGGTGTGAACAACGCTAGATCAAGAGAGCAAAAGAGAAAGTATGCTACTCCTGAGCTAGCGGAGTTGGGTTATAATTGGCAATAGGAAGTAAGGCACCTCTTCTCAGCCTTCCGTTCAATGATTGACTGAAAGATGACAGCTACTGTCAAGGTCCCCCACGTTGTCAAACAGAAAGCAAGAAAATCAGGTAGTGGTGGAGAAAAGTAATCTCAAGATTGTTCCAATTGAAGAAGAAGTTAAAGAAAACAAGAAAGAAGAGGCAAGAAGATTCTGAGAAAAGACTGTATGCGATTCCAGGCTCTACATGGGAACTAAATTGGTATACCATTAACTTAAATACTTTTGTAATAAGAAAATTGTCACAAAATACAAATTATTATATTGTATCTTTATTGAACTGCATATTTAGTTTATGTGAAAGCTTACGATTCTACCATAATGTACATGCAATTGTACACGTAGATCTTCAAGGAGGAGTTTACCTACATGTACTAGTAAACATTGCCTTTATCCAACATAATAACCAAGCATCTATCAATCAATACAATATCAAAGAGTAGACCAATTTTCCTTACAAGTACCTCCATAAGGTAAAGTCCAAAGTGTATAGGTACATGTACGTAATACAGTACACACAAAGTATTAAAGGTATATTCATGTATCGTGCGACATGTACTATACATGTTTGTAAGTATTTGTTGAATAGAAATACAGCGAAGCAAATAGGCATGAAGTACAAATAGTTGAAAGAAGAGATTTGTCTTATCTGACCTGTGTAAAGTCCAAACAGAAAGGGAGAAAGAGAGAAACTGGGACATTTTATGTACCATGAATCTCCATGTATAAGACACACTTTTTCCTGCCCCCAAAAATTCTTAAGTCAGAGATGACAACAAAAACAAAAAAAATCTTTTTCTGGGCCCCAAAAATAGGGGTGCGTCTTATACACTGAGATTTACGGTAGTGTTCTATTAACAACAGAATGGGAGCTAATGGACACTGCCAACAACAGAAGTAAAAATATACTCCAAAAAATATCAATACTAAAAAGTAGCAGCTTGTGTCTGATTTTTAGGGATTATACAGTAGAAAGATGTTCCATGTATTGTATACCCTATCTGTAACTTCTGTACAGGTAGATCATCTTAGAGATTACTTTAAACATGAATTATTCTTGAGGACTACAGGCCTGAGGATGCCTGAGGAGGCCTGAGGGGTGCATGGGAATGCAAGGATATCAGTCATCTAGATGAGAGCGATTAAAACACTGATGGTGTGAAGAATGTGCTAATTCTGTCTCATTCAACTCTCTTGACAATTTAGAGGATTCTCAGAAATATCCTAGCTGCATGGGATGAACTCATTCTAAATTAGGCATGACACACAGAAAGCAATAAGAAAAGAAAGTCAGGAAAAGACATGTGGTCCAGGGGGCCAGCACCCATATTGTTTGAAAGGGCACTACTCCCCTATATTCTTTTAAACTATCTTTTGAAAACAAAAACATTTCTGGCGTATCAATCAATTAAATAATACAGTTCAAAATTAGCTATTTTAGGAAGCTTTTGCTAAACATAGTATAATGAGGTAATAAACTGAAGATTAGATGACAGAGCACAATCTTTATGTCAAGAACATGACTTGGAGTTAAATCTATGAAATGTCAAGAAGATGACTTGGGAGTTAAATCTACGAAAATGTTGGTTTAAAAAGTTTAGAAATAATATATATTGTGCGAGTTTAGTGCATGACGTAATTTTCTATACACTTCTTCAATGATCGTTTCTATCTAGTATCTATAAATGTTAAATATATTACCCAGCAGATATCATCCTAACACAATTCACACAATCAAATGGCCAAATTCTATCCCTGATGTCCTATCGAACTTGACCCAACACCTAACGTTTACACCTATGGTGTTTCCCCCATTTCCCCTCGAGGAGGCGAGTTGGCTCAGTCGGTAAAGCGTCCGACTGTCGAACCAAAGATCCCGGGTTCGACTCCCACCCAGGTGGATGACTGAAGCCTGCGTTGGGTGTTAACGTGCCCCTTTTCTTGGTCATAGACGCAGGTTATGTCAAGTGGAAAACACTCAGTCCCTCGGATAGGACGTTAAATGGAGGCCCTGTGTAGAGAAGAGTCACTACCTTTGCACGTTAAGAACCCACTGCACTATTCGTATAAGAGTAGGGGGAAACCCCGGTGTAGTGGTCCACCTGCACACACCCCCAGTATAGTACGATAATACTCTGTAAAGAGGTCTGTACTCAAAAGGAAGAAGAAGAAGAAAGGGTCAGAGTTCGTCTTTGTTATTACTTCTCACAACTGGAGAGTCCGATTTGAATAAACAAAATTACCCTTTCAGCTTCCCAGTCAAGTATGGTAATTGGTACACTGTACCTTAAACATCATTATACAAATTTCATAATTCTATGGAAAGATTATTTTCTTTGCATATGGAACTGGGTAAAGGAGAAACATCATTCCTTATGGAAATATAAGTCACTAATATAAGATGATCATGAATTTCTAATTAAAAAAGAAAAGAATCATTTCATACTGATATCTTATAAAACACATTTCATCTGTTTAGAGCCAGAAGGGCATTAACTTAAATATTTATAATAATAATAATAATAATATTTAATTTTTATATAGCGCTTAATACAAAGGTCTCTAAGCGCTTTACAAATATACTATTACCCCGCTCATTGGATTCAGTGCTTGCCCGCACACACAGATAACCTCCTTCCCAGTTCAAACAAAACAATTTACTGGTAGGGCCTACATGAAAGTACAGTAATACTGAAAGGAAATCAATCTTTAAGTACTTTTATGAACAATTTTCATTCTGGAACTATGAGCAAGGTGATTTGCTTTTCTCCCTTTGAATTAGAGGCTAACTTAAAATGACTAATATTACATAAATACATGTACATGTACCAGGACAATAACCCTGCAACGTACAAAGATAAAATAGTTCACAATGATAAGAATTATCTCAATGGCATTACATTGATGGACAGGAAGTTTTAAGAGTACCCCCTCCATCTTAATTTCCCATTGCCTTCCTATACGCATTGTATACTTCCTTTACAAGCTACATGAGTGCATGAGGCACACATCATGCACATGCTGTGAAAACATAATGTAACTAACTCACTAAAAAAAATTCTCATTTTCATTTAACATGTATTTTTGATGGGTTTAGTCTTAATTTTTTAAGGTTAAGTAGTGTACAGGATAAGTGCCGCCATAGAATCACTGCAGGTCATAAAAGTTGCATACAGTACGTGTGTAGATGGAAAAAAATCTGGCATAAACTATTAGAAAAGAGTAAGAGAATGATGTGCTATTTATAAACATGTATAATGGGATAATTTGATATCAAACTAAATAACATTAAAAACTAGCTGTTAGCAACTGATTGAGGATTGTTATAAGTTTGCCAACTTGGCCCCAGATCAATTTTCACAAATTCAAAGCAAACTAAGAGACTTTGAACAAGTGGGGCTCTTCAAAACAATTCCTCCGACAGGTACATGTAAGATACATGTAGAAAATCAAAATCCAAACTCCCTTCTAAGTTCTTATCCTTCTATTTGAAGATGCATATTTTATGGATGTCTGGTTTTATAACTTGTCTTTTCTTGCTGCAAATTGGTTTTGATTTTCAAGTCTTTATTGTTTCCTTGGGATCACAAGATTCTCAATGTTACCACTTGTCCATAATTTTACAGTATACACCTGTAAATATTTTGATCATGATGCAAAAGATACATTAAAGTATGCTGTACTGAGTCTGAGAGATTTCTTTCCAGCCCTTTCATCATCCACTTCTAAGTTTTGATCTAGTTTCTGAAAGGAAGCCAAAGGCATATTTCTGGCCACAATCCTCAATCCTACTTGAGAGGATCACTCTCACAACTCTCCCATAGGTATACAATAGGAAGTTACACCTTGTCACAGAGCTAGTGCAGGGTAATGCAATGTCCTACATTGTATTATCTACACAAATATCTTTTACAAGCATGGTTTACTGGGAAAAACCTCTTGAAAAGCAGAGCAGAGAAAAAAATAAGACTCAACTTAATACGTTTTCCAGACGAGAAGTCATCAAATGGTACATGTAAAATGTTATTGATACGGTCACTACTACATGTAGCTGTGTCATATTAAAAGGTTCACATGAGAAGTATTAAGATTCCCATATTTGATGATCTTGATTGTCTGATTTCACTCAAAGTTCCTTGTGATCATATTTGGGTTTCCTTCTTGCCATGGACCTTTCTCATACATCCTTGGTATACTGTACATTGTATGATAGAGAGACAGTAGTCTAAGCCTACAATAAAACAAGAAATATGCTGGTTACATTAAATAAGAAATACAGAATTACGATTCAATCAAACCTAATAAATTTGTAACATACGATGTAGTACTAAACCATATCAACAACCGAACAACGACTTGTGAAGATGATTGTTATAAAAATTATAACGAGGTCATAATTCATTCCCCTAATCACATTTAATCACCCATTTCCAGTGCAAAGCATGCAAGGCCGTAGTAAAAGGCGTCAATTACTTACAAACATTTATCCTGCAAAGAGGAAATCAACTTGTGACTAGCTGCCGTCGCTATGGTTACGATCGAGGCCAAAGTGTGACAAAAATGTGTACATTCCATCTCCTTTCAAATGTCAACAGACTTCATATGAAATCAACAGCACTTTCTCATACATTGGGACCTTTTCTATCAGTTCAATTGAAAGGAAATGAGCTTGAATTGGCATTTATGGCAAAATTGAGATTGTGAGGCCTGATTTCTGTTATCAAAATACTACAGTTGATATACAAGGTGCATCTATTTTTTCTCTTTTGATATGGGCTCTGAGTTGCCAAAGCTACACAACTGTGTGTGCTGACCTACAATTGCACCTGGTATTCATTCAAAATGTTGAAACTTGAAAGCTACATTGTGTACATGTACGTAGTAAGTTTTGAAATCATTAGTTTGGTAAAACACTGCTTGAAAGGCAGTTGAATAATTTGGGAAACCTGAAGAGAACTATTAAAAGATTTAGGGGAGTTCAACATTATCTAGATTAGTAGTACAACTGTTACTCCGACAAAAACAAATCAAAACATGAATTCACTAGTCAGCAACATCTGCAAATGTATAGGCCTATAAAAGGGTAAAAGTGCAAGAATCAAATTGCATTACCCAAGAATATGACCAAATCTAATTCATATAGAATGACCATATCTCACAAGCTTCCTATATATGCCGCATCCATTTGGCCTTTAAAAAATAATATCCTAAGTGACTTAAGTATTCCTAAATGGATTACAGAGTGTAACACCAGATGCTGGGGACATTTTCATTACAGAGGAAATTCCTCCTGGCTCCATTAGCCCCTGTGTATGTGTTCTCATGGTGGTTGTAGTACATTTGTCATATAAATGTATATTGTATCTCATATACTTTGCATTTTGTTTGCTTACATTAAAGCAAGTAAGAGAAATTCATATAAATATGTAATGTAGTAAATTTTCCACATTAATAGGGTCTGCTTGTAAGCAGATCAAACAACAAAATTACTAGATCATCCAACCAAAACTTGTATAATAAGAGTAGGAGCCTAAAAGCTTAGCAGATTGTGGCCACGGCCATGCATTCCTGTCTGTATTGTTATGCTAATTGCTACATGTCATACACAGGACACATAATAGTTTGGGCGAAGAATTAATACTGGGTGGATCTGAGAGGCGAAAAATGTGTTGGAAACTAACAGAATTTGTTACAATGGCTTTTACATGTACATGTAAACATACTTGTACAACTTTACTGCACATGTAGGCTAAGTACTGTACAAATATGAGAAATTGTAATGAAATGATTTAATAACTTTAAGCAAATTGTCTGTACTTCAACAAGCATATCTACAGTATTAACAATATATATCATCTATCATTCTAACAGAGTGGACTTCAGTAAATTCTAGTATGTACATGTGAAGTGTATGCTGAAGTATACATGTAGCTGAAGCTGAAGTATTCACAATAAGAACACTTACATGTCTATATGCCTACTATTAAAAGCTAACTGTGTATACATTTGGCTGAAAGTTCAGTCGTAACATTTCGCTGGTTCAATTAGTACACAGCAGGATCTCACTCGCATGCATTACAACATTCACACGTGTAGTGCACAATTAATTGGTAATATAAAGGTTAAACACTGACTGCCAAAATAATATTGGCAGAGAGAACACACCTTGGGAGATTTGACCTATTTTAAGCCAACTGCCAAAAAAGTGGGCCAAATTTGTTGGAGTATTCTGAACTAGTCAAACGACCACCACACCCAGGAAATACTCCCAACCCAAGCAACAGCTCTCTAATCTCAAACCTCAGCTCAGGCAGGTACATATAGATAGGATTATAGGTAGGTAGGTAGTATGAAATAACATATAAAGCCATCATTGATCCAGAAGAAATCATGTTCTTCACTGTACATAGCAAAGTCAGGTGGCTATGCGAACGAATGCATACAGTACTGGTGCTCACACATACTGTACACAGTATGATCTGGCGACAATTGCTATAGATTCTATATATCATTCCTGTTATAGGCCTACATATACATGTACATGTTCCTGTAGGGCTAGAGTTATTAGTTTGGTACAGGGTGAAGTGAAGAATGTATGACATTCACAAAATTAGAAGAGGAACAGTGTAGAGTCAAGTGATACTTGACGACTTCCTATCTAATTACTCATCAATACAGTGTGAGCTCTTCCCTTAGTAAGTGTGAATTTTTCATGGGACTATTAGTGGCTGCCGCTAATTAGATTAATTTCACGTCGAGATCCTGTTGCCCTAAATGTAGAAACCATAGACATTCATCACCTTTCATTCGTCCATTATGGCTTTATTAATTGTTGGAAACTGGATAATTTATAACCTCAATATTCATTAAGGATATAAAGAAAAGATCTGGTAAATAATAAATACATGTATATACTAGTTCTTGACTTTATACCTCAGGAAGTAGCAGTGGTATACATTACTTTGTTTATGTACATGTAGCACAAGCCTAGAGCAGTCATGTCAAAGGGGGAGGGGTGGGAGTTGGAGTGGGGACAGTCTTACTACCAGTATGTGGATGAATGATGCAAAATGCCATCAATTTGGGCAAGTTTATAGGAGGGTTGTGTATTATCTTCCCATTTATCCCCTCCTCTCACTTTCTTTCTTTCTTTCTTTCTTTCTCTCTTTTAATTAATTGTTGGGGGGAGGAGCATTTGATTGGAGGGACATGTGTCAACCTGCTCCCTTGCCACTCACCCCCCCCCCCCACCCCCTCAATGTTATTCCACTGTACTATAATATGGGCTACTATATTAGTCTGATATAAATCATCCTACATGTACATGTACTTTCAAAGGCTAATTACACACCAATGAATTGTTAAGACAGGGTGTTCACTTAGTGGATCACGGAAATAAGAATTGTAAAGTGTGTAATCTGAACCACATGTAACCCCGTTACCTGCAGCAAATAGACCTCATTCTTCTTCGTCTTGACACTCAAACACTACTAGTGTACACAACAGGGCAGGGGATGTAGTTTGCATGCAAATCCTTTTGCATATTTCTTTTTTAAAACCATCAAATCAGAAAATTCAATAAAGAATCTATTATGTCATATACGTACTTTACTCGTTTTACCATACAGAAATAATCACATCATACTACATACTTACTTTTTCCTTTAATTTTACAAACAATGACAAAAAATAATATTGATATCCTTGAATATTTATAGTTTCTTGAAACTGGGAAGTATATTGTTCAAGCAAGAACTTAATAGAGTATGGGGGTGAATAGAAACTGAAAGAAGTGCACTTTATATTGTGTGCTCATGACTACAGTGTAATCATATGAAGTGGTTTCATCTTCTTGTACCTTAGAAACGAGCAAGGCTGAAGAGGGAGAGAGAGTGCTGTATTAATAGGAGCGTTGCCAATTCAAGGCAAGTTGCTGATAGACGCCGTCTGTTGCGATGTTTATACTGCGTCTCACAGGAGGGAGGAAAACAAAACATGAACATGACATGGACAGGTAGCAAGCAGTACATGACATGTTGACATAGTTCTCCCCTTCTCTTGTAGTATACATGTACACTGTATGCAACATGAAATTGAATGTATTGGGAGTTGTCCTCTACTGACATTTTCTTTATTTCTCACTGCCTCCCATCCTAGTTTGGCTGCACATTGACAGTCATAGAATTTACGTTTTATTTTCTTGTTATTGTTTTTCACCACCTAATGTTTTCAAATAATTTTCTTCAAGTATATAGATTGAATTCTATCTGTGATCCATTGTTTGCACTAACATGATTTTGCAACCAGATTCAGCATAAATACATATTGTAATTGAAAATAATATGTTTTGGACACATATTGATTTTAAAGATGAAGTTGAGTTCTGGTCATGCGATTGCATTGTGAAAGAAATGGTGTGAATTCGATCAGAAAAGGTTGATCATGTAGCATATAAGTATTGGTGAGTAAGGCAAGGTTCTGGAATCATTGAAATGATAAGAAATCTGGCCAAGTCTTGGTAAAGTTACGAGCACTTCACACAGAAAGATGTAGGGTCTATGGGACTACACGAACACGTGGCATAAAAAATCTGTCCCAATTTTTACAATGTTACATGCCATATTTATTTAGAATATGTAGGCATTTGAAGAGCCATACTTCTCAGGGAACATGGTTTATCTGATGTTCTCCAAATTTGCATAATAACAATGATATTGCTCACAACTCTTCCCAGATCTCAACCTTCTCTTTATTTAAGTTTGAACTTCATTTATTGCATTTACCAGTCATCAATTTAATGTTTGAATCAATACATAGTCTACACTGTTTGATTATCAAAAATATACCAACATCTAAATAAATTCCACTTTTTCAATTTATGCCACCATGCCATTCATGATTCACGGCCATCCATTCATTCTTTCTTACATTACACTGCACTGCATTGAGGCAATAACTTCAATGCCAAAGGCAAGCCAGACAACACCAAAGCTTCGGGAGGCTGTGGGGGTGTGTGTGAGAAACTCTGATCCTCATGCAGCAAGTGTGTGCATATTCCCATTCATCTATTGTGTGGATTTGCATTGCAAAACAATCTCAGTTCTTCTTACCTAAATTTATGCCTTTATTTGGAACGAGACTGAGAAGGTGAGCCAGGAAACCTAGGTTTATCTCCAGATATTGATCCGAGTAGACTTCGTTACAAGCCAAAAGGTAGCACAATATTTAAAAAATCTCCGTCAAAATCCTGGAAATCCTGTTCGAAAATAAATGCGCATTTCGTAACCTTCCTTCCGTGTATTCTTGCTACCATTTTGTGACAGATCAAACACCACATGTATGATACACGCATGCGCGATGTTTCGGGGTCATCCCCGGGCCAGCAGAGTCCAATCTATTACGAAGGGGTGGTATCTTCTCAATAATGCATAATTTTTAATTTTTACTTATCTATAATGCATAATAACATTTTTAAATATTTTTAATAAAATTTCTTTTAAGTATTAACAAGATTTTGCTCTCTAAATTTAGTTTTGATGAGTTAAGTGGATAATTGTAAACAGACTTTACCCCTATTTCCCAATCGATCCTTCTGTAAAAGGTAAATAAGCAGTTGCAGGTGAATGAAGATAGGATAAATGGGCGATTACTGACGTGAAAATTCGAAAAATGGAGGTGAAAACAAGCTCATATTTCATCGGTAGGTGTATAGTTTCGATATTCCTAAATATTGTGTTCTTTGCCTTCTTTTTCCATCTATTTATTCATGTAGTATTTAGTTATTTCGTGAAATTAGGCATGCACACTACTGTATGGTCATGAACAGTGTTTGGAGCATCTGCCGGTACCGTGTATTCGCATAGGCCTGGTGCAGCGGCCTGGGTTGATTCCCGAATGTGTGTGGATGCTATTGACTATTGTCTATTCTACACTACAAACAGTACATGACTATAATACTCTACTTCTTCATTTTGTTTTTCTGTTGAATGCTCTAATGCAGAGATGCAAAAATGTGATTTATCACTTTATTATGTCAACATGTAAACACGAATAATCCAGCTTCTGCTGCTTTTCATGTAAAATGACAATTAGATCTAGATCTAGAGTAAAGGAGCCGGTAATCGGCCAGCTCCAGTTTTCGGCCGATTGGTTGGATGCAAGGTAAAATCACTCTAAAATACATCGCATGATAGCATAACACATATCCCACACATACCATACCATGCCAGTGTCACTGAAGAACCACATTTGCAATGGAAAATATATCCTAAAATATCACATTTTAGCGATGTAATCGCCGGTCCCGCTACCCAAATCTGAAAAATCGAGTATCTTACGCGTGTCTGTAAGAAATATGGGTACCATAAAATGAGCTTTATTTCAAGTATTTTTCAGATTTAGAGCCCGATTTTGTGCTAGTCGCAAGCTCAAAAGTATCTCATCGCATGTATTAAATCAATGCAGCCGCACACCGCGACGCACACACGATATCTCTGTCTAATTCAGATTCCAACTTCCGATCACCGCTGTGCCTGTCTTCGGCCAGGCGAGCACCAGGGAGCTCCGGCGTGGGATACCTGCTCCGCCCGCTTGTGCTGTACATCAGCGCGGAAACGCACGGCGCGCGCGAGCGCTTCCTATTGACTTTGTACATGCGGCCGTAAACTGAAACGCTCGGCCGATAACTGGCTCCAAAACAGTGAAAATTGAAATGAATATTGTCATGGCAATTCGTGATTTTTTTCTGGGATTCTTTTTTTGTTTAAATAATAATAATATTTGCTTCATGATTTGAACAAGAAATGATAATAAATAGGAAGTAAAGAGTCCTAAAAATAGGATTTTGTCTTAAGTGGCCGAAAACGGGCTCCTTTACTCTAGATCTATGACTATGATGCATGTATTTTAAAATTACATAATAAACCATTAATTGAATTGAATTCTTCTTCTTCTTCTTCCTCTTCTTCCTCCGTAAATGCTACTTCATACAACAAAGATTACGCACTGCAGTGTGGTGTGTGCCATGTCCAAAATTTGTGTAGGTCTCAACCCAGGTGCAAAATATATATATACAGTGATGTGCTGTTAAAAATCCAGAGAAAGAAAGTTCACAGTGTCCTTCTTGAATTGATTGCAAACGAGTTACATTTGTTCTTTTCTATTGGTATGACAAAAATCATTAACTGTAAGAAACAGGTATTCTTGTTTAGCTTCGCCTTGGAACTAAGATTAAGAATAGATACCAAGATTGCACATAAAAATTTAGCTTTTATTAGTGCATGCGCATTACGCTCATCCGATCTCAGCCTTATTTTCCTAAATTGGCACCTACAAGGGCCCTTCTTATTGGCTATCACTGGCTACCATTCGCTCAATGTTAAGATATTGGTGTGAGGAGAAAGCTTGCGATTTCCCGTTTGATTATTATTATTATACCAAAATCATGATATTTCAGTCAAACCTCTTTTTGTTTCGATTTTTTCAGCATCCTAAATCAGTAAATGGGTTAGGTATTTCACTTAAGTTTAAGTCTGACATACCTTTTTATTTAAGTTAGAAAAATTTTCATTTTCGTCATATTTAAGGTACAAACTTGCAAGTTGTACTGAAATGTTTGTTGATATTTCTATTTATGTGTGTACCTACATATATGCTGAGTGTGCCTCATTTACATGTACACTGTATGTGTAAAGTGCGTCACCTGTTAAAGCATGACATCTAAGTGTGTTATGTAATATTATGTATTGGCATTGCCGTTGCGCTTAAGTTGCATTTAAGTTGCGCTTGAGTGAAGTAGGCCTTCTCTCACTTAAAATCGAAGCTACTCAAGCGGATCGGCCAATGGGAGCATGTTTTCTAAATGTACAGCGCTCAATGCGTAAAGTTCTACATAGATTGGCTAGAAGTAGAAGTAGAACTACAGTACTTGATACTTGATGAGGTAATCCGTGAAGCAGCTTTTCCAAGCTATACTGGGATGGGATGTGTTGTGACAGCAGGTGAAGGTGCAGACAACAAAAGGTGTACAATTTCTTTATAACAGTGCAAGTAAGAAGAGAAAAAGTTGTACTGTAAGCTCTGTTTTCTAATTTCTATGACACCTAGCCTGGAAGATTCCCGGGGAGAGAAAATGTTACACTGTACGCTCCCTCTCCTTTATGGCGCCTAGCCTGGAAGATGCCCAGAACTTGTAGGAGAGAAAACAGTAGAATACAGAACTTGTAGAAGACTGAACACCTCATCATCATCATCATCATCATGATACAAGGAGAGGTAGATCCTGTAATCCTCGGTCACTTCTTCAGGGTTGGTTAAGTTCTAGAGGTTAACACCTGCTAGAAAAGATCTTCCCACTCCAAGGCCAAGGGCGAGATCTTCACAAAATCCTCACTGTTACCCAGCTCCATTCTCCTCCCTTATTATTAAACTATATGATGAACTGAAATTAGCAAAACTAATTTTTTTTCTACAAGATCCGGGGCGGCGGAGGAGGGGGGGGGGGTACTCAGATGTGGTTTAAACGTGGGTGTGCCGCTGAAGCCTCGAACCGCCTACCCACTTTTAAGGGTCATTTAGGGGGATTTTTCTTGAAGTAAAGCCTTTTTTTTCCTTCAATCTTTGAGGTGTAGTTTGAAAATTTTGAAAAATCGGACCCATGTTTAGGGATATTTTTGTTAAAATGAGACCCAGGTTTAGGTATTTTTTGTGAAAAAGTGACCCATTAGAATGGCACACCCCTATATGTCTTAATAAGTGAGCTAGGGTGTCGTTCCGATCTTCCGATCCGATAAAAGCCCCAATTCGATTTTCCAATCTTTTTTGTCTGACCGTAATATACTAGTAGTAGTACAGCATTTATTGTGATGCTGAATATGTTGCAGCTGAATTGCATTGGGGCTATATGTGTCTGTCAGATCATTGCATGATAAACATCAAAAACTACACAAGCACGTTCTATTCGTGATCTTACTTGCAGCTAGTATGTATTGCATGAACTTCACTCGACAACTGTTACATAGATACGAGGATTGTTGCGAGTTTGCAACGCGATTTAAGAAAATTACTCTGTTATACATACAGAGCTATCGGTGACCGCAACTTGCGATGGGACACTTGCGATGGGACACTTGCGACTCACAAAAAATATTTTATCTAAAACTGAAAATTTCTTTAAATACAGCCCAGGTTTTGGTACTATGTTGCCTTACAGACACACTTAAGAGATGTGCATTTTCAAAATTTAGCAGCGGGACTGTCGGTAAGATCGCTGAAATGTGACATTTATTGATAGTTATTTTCATTGCTTCTATATGTGATATGCTATGATGCTGTGCATTATAAGATGATTCTGCAATGGTATGTTTTTTTTAATCAATCAGAAGTGGATTTTTTTTGTACATCAGCAGAATATAAAAAGAGGGAGGAGGAGAGAAGAGAATAAGGGTTTTACAAATTTTATTTGAATGACTTTTTGCAATTTGCAAACTATATTACGTTGACTTTTTTTAAATAGCTTTCAAAAGACATTTATTTGTACTTCCTTTCAAATGAAGAAAAGAAAATGAGTCAATAGCACTGTAATGGAAGTCAAGTTTCATATTGGTATTTGTCCCCTGCCATAGAAATGACAAAAATGGGAAAATCACAGTATCAGTATGGATGTACTACATGACTCACTGAAGTGAGTTACTTGGCCTATTCAGATAATATGAAATGCTGCCATCTCTTGTTCAGGTAAGACTCTGGTTAAGCTGACAATTCTCTGTCACCTCACATAGATATCCATCAAAAGAACTTTTGTACCAATAACCTGGGCCTCTCTTTGCTTCCTTCCTTCCCCCACCTATGAAAGTCATGATTAGATTATGTGCTTCATGTTTGTTACTCTTTCTCATATCCTGACTCTCAACTGTGAACCAAAGTAGTTTTATTTCAGGAGAGGCTTAAGGGTAGGGGATGGGATCAAATGATTAACCAATATAACTATTCTTCAAGAAGCACTAAAACCTCTTTTTTTTTCAATCATTATCATCCTCCATGCTATCAATTTATTTCTCTTCAATAAATGCATCCATACACATTTTTTCAAAAGGTATTGAGATGAACATGGGATAAGAAAAAGAAAACCACGTCTGTTGCAATCTGTACGGGTCGAAAGGGAAACCGAAGTACAGAAGCAGCATAGTCAGAAATAAACCTGTCAAACTCAATTATCCTTGAGAAACTCTTCTTCCAGGCATATTATCTTTTTTCTCTATCCATTTCCTTAATCATGTCATTTCTATTGACAAATGGAGGAAAGGGGCATTTTGAAAATGTTTCAGTAGATACAGCATGTAAGTGGATACAGGCCTTACTGATATGACCACATCTATTATTTGTCCATTTGAGATTGATGTGTTTGATGATCTTGTTTAACTTTTTTTAATCGTTTGTCCAATTTTATCTTAATTATTTAATCATTCTTTTATCTAATGTCATGCAAATTTGTTGTCAGTCATGTGATTTATAACCTTGGAGAGCCAACACTGATAATGATAATACCACATTTGAAATTTGAATTTATCACATTAAGTCAATAATAACGGTAAGAGAAGAAACGTTTGCATGTATATCCTTTGAGGTAAAAGATATTCAGCACCATTCAGTAATAGTTCTAAAAAGTTTAAGTGATGCAAGGAAGTTTGCAATTTCATAAAGGATATATAATCATGGTTGTGGTAAAGCAGAGATATATATAATTAGCAGTTGTTCAAAATCCCAGGGTCCCCTATCAAAGTCAACTGTCAGCCAATAATAGTGAGTCAAAAGGTGAAATATTTGGTTGTCTGACCTTTCAAATCCATACACATTAAACATATAAAAATGCTGTGTGGTTAAGGCAACTATAAATTCAGTTCTAAGTCACTAAAGCCAGGTGATGAGGTGAATATAATTTGTGAAAGGTGTATTTTTTGTATTATTAGTATAATATTTAGGGTTATCCAAAGTATATATGAATAAGATACTTTACATTAATAATAGACCTACCGCGTATTCACATTGTTTCTCTTTGCTCACTTGATATATAAAATGTTGCTACATTACGGTATATAAGAATATCCAAAATGTTATATGACTTGATGTCAAATGCTACTTTTGATTTAGCCCTTTTTCAACATAAAGTTTTTTGTTGTTAAAGAAGTAAAAAATATTGTGTAGGGGTTTCTTTGGTAATTGATTATCATTCAAGTATCATTGATGATATTCTTCAAAGTTTTTTTAAAAGAAATAATCCTTTTCCTTTTGAAGAAAAATTAATAAATTTGGATAAAACATATTTTTGAATAATTTCAATGCTGACATTTATTCAATTTTTTGAATGGTTTAATTCACACTGATCATCGTCATCATCAAGACCAATGTTCCTATGACACCTACCTTTTTTTGTAAAGTCCCACTCTCTTAATAAGTCCATCCTTGACTGCATTAGCCCTGCTTCTAGCAGTGGCGTGGTCTGGAACTGCGGCGCAAAACATTTTAGGTTTTTAGTTAACCGCTCAGAAAAGCAATCCTTTGAATTCAAAGTTTATACTGCTGAAGTCAGTTTAGAATGTTGTAGAACAATCTCTAATGATCAAATGCATTTGTCTTTACTCCCACAAGTAGAATTTTCTTAGATGGAATCTTTTGCGGTCATTCTAATCTTTGTGGAGTACAGAGATTTCTTGGGTTGAAGAAAGTCAACTTGTTATTCTCTTTTAAGTTTCATTTGTTCTCTCAATTAATCAGACTCCAACGATGGTTGTAAAGATAATTGTGTCAAACTATGAGAATGATTCAATATGCCGTATTAACTGCCACTTGCCAGTGTGTCGCGACTTGAAACACAGGTAACTGTATAACTAAAATACAATGAGTTAAATATGACTGGCAAAAATGATTATCCACTCTGTATCTTCATCAGAAATCCAGACTGATTATCAAACCGTTAACTTCTCCAATGCAAAAGGACTAGACTGATACAAGTAGCAAACGATGAACTTCACAGAGTGAAAACTGATAGCAGACTCCTTCCAAATTTCTCAGGTGTTTCCTCTAAGAAAACTGCACCATCATATGAAACCTGCTGAACGAAGTCCAATCAAGGAGACACAACTGTACGAAGAACTTGAGCTCTAGATTTGTTGGAGATAATGTGTTCTTTGGCTTTTTTTTGGTTGATGTCCAATAAATGTGCAGTTGCTTGTATTTCGGCCTAGCTTTGACCAATTCCTATCACTTGGTGTATGTAATTTCTTATCAATATTTAAAACTTGCTTCAATGAATGCTTTTGTTACTTGGCTATTAATTATGTAATAATATTCAAGAATTATGATTTTTCCTTGGAGTAATTGATAGATAACAAGATAAAACAGTTGAATTGATTAGTTTCAAAGGTCCAACAATGTATCGTTCCTCTAAATTCGTTCCGGCTATTTACAAATTGAGTTAGAATAGAGGTGATACTATGTGTTCAGTAGTATTCTTCTCACTTAACACCTCTAATATCAACCAAGGTCTTGAATCCTAGTAACACCACTCTCACGTCACTTCAGCTCCTCAGCTTATGCCCCGATTTCCTCTAACGGACCAAGCACAGATCGCTTCTTGTTAACGATGTTAAATATCTGTCTCTGCCTTCATTGCGAAGATGCAGCAACGCTTCCAAGTCTAGTAAAGGAGTCAGTCTCTGAAACTCCCGTACAGGAATTAGTAGCTGTCTAGTCATAGATTTCTGCTTGAAAAATAGTTTTGACTCTGGTGTGAGAGGTCCTCCAAAAAATTTGTCTAATTTCCTTCTTTGGCATGAAAGTCATAAAAACTTCCACGCTACAGTCATGGTAAGGTTGATTCAATAAACCAAATTTGGTAATCTCCTGTGCATTGCAAGCTTTCCAGTTGACAAAATAACAATTTCAGAGCACCAAGATGAAATTTTTACAAGATATAAGAAGCATTCCTCTCTAACTACTACATATAGTCCATTTCAGGTTGTACTGGTAAGATTTGTCCTTTCAAATGTCTTTCAAATGTTCTTAGATATTTGAAATTATGAAACAACAGTGAAGGATATATACAGATGTCAAGAACTGCAGAGTTCAATTCTTAATAAATGACTTCCAAATATCCAGAACAAATGACCTAGTTTCAATCCCCAACTTGAAATTACTTGTAGAGTCGCTCAAATTTCAACCGTGTGATTAAATTGGATGGGGATGCTCAGGCAGCACAGAGTTTGAAAATCTTGAAAGACTGTTGAGGGGAAAAAGTCACAATTTGCGTGCTAGAGTGAGTAGATTTGAGGTCTTTTGCTTGATTAAAGGTGACAAACTTCTGGTTTTGATGCAATGAACGTTGGCTGAACATCAAGTCTCATATAGAAGATGAGCAAGATGAAGATGTCAAAACTTGTTGCAAATTAGAGGAGAAACTGTCCACTTTTGATGATGAATCGACTTGAGACAAGCAGCTGTGTTGAGTTAGAAAGTATGGAGGAACTTTACAGAGGAGAAATGAAGTTAATATCATGAAGCCTCGATACTGAAATAGTTCTTTTGGTAGAATACAAGTATCCTGATGATCAACAGAGAGAGTATCAAATGGAATAGAAAATAGAAACTGTGTGCTTCTGATAACAACTGATATTCCTGTGAAAAAAATATTCACTTTCAAAAGTTGTATGATATGCTCAGTGGCTTCTCCGTTTCATGTCAAACTATTTCAGACATGGCAACCCAAATGTTTGTGCCTTCAGCTCATATTAACAGCACATGAGAAAGTAAATGTAATGCAGACTTAGGCACTTGAACAAGCAATTAGTGAAGTGAAGAAGGCATTAACAGGAGTAGAAGAAGTATGTCTTTGTAGTTCAAATCTTTAAGAAGGTCAGAGAATGAAGACTCTTGAGTTACCTCCCGGTCAAAAGAACTAAAATACATTTCATCCTTGAAAGAAAAAACGTCCTAGCTCTCTCTCTCTCTCAAGTTCCCCTGAAGATGAGGGGCGATAAACTTTTGAAGAATGTGACACCTTGAAAGTTGATACCTGCCTGGAAGTGGCCGTGATTGGTGAACTTGTACTGCGGTCAGAGAAGAAGCAGAGACGTGCGGATAAGCTTGTAAAAAGTCAAGAATGTCATCTACTGTAGTGAAGTCACGAGTTGCCAAGTTGAGGGAGGAAAGTGCATTGTACGTTTAACTGTCAATGAGGCCAAGGTTTGTTCCTGCCAAGTAAGCTCTTAGTAATCTGAGTCTGCAACATTTCATGAGTTCCTGCTGATATCACGCATTTGGTGAAAAAAATCTAAAAATGTAAAAATGTGATGGATGGTAACATGGGGTGTTGCAAGCAGAGAATGTTTCCTACGGTATTACCTTTTCTATTTTACAAAACAAGATTTATTGGATAAAGGATGAAAATATCTCAGACAATATTGACACAATCAAGATCAGTTTGTACTAGATACTCCTTCAGACGTAGCTGATCTCAATAGGGCATTGACTTAGTGAAGCTGCAGACTCGTAGCTCATGATCTACAGGTGCCCCCTATACCAGAGAAATGATATCTTATTGAAGAGGCGACGGCACGTGAATGATTGGGCAGTTGATCCTGCGCATTGCTGTAGTCATGATGATTGTGTGGTGGGGTAGGGAGGGGGCGTGTCATGGTACCATGGGGGTGATATAATGGGTCATGAGTTGATAGAGGGATACAAGGAATGGGGGAGAAGAGACGTATATGGAAGGACGGAGGAAGAAGGAGAAATGAATATTTGTTAAGGAGGGAAATGACTAGTCTACCGTGAAATAGATGAGAGTTGAAAATATATCACTGTGGGCAGTGGATAGACTAGGAATGCACAACCCAAATAAGGGTTTGACACAAAGTAATAATGAAGTGATTAAGAGAAGGTTTGTAATTTGGAGGGGATATAGAAGAACAAAATAAACTTCACCTCACAGTCAAGCATGATGAGTGAAATTACAAAAGGAAACAAGGTGGAAAGGTTATAAAAAGGTTAGGAGAATTCAGTTACATGCGTACAAGTCATTAAGAAACGTAGAAAGGGATTATGTTTTGGTAAGAGGATGGAAATGCCAATATATGAAGAGGGGCTCAGTTGGTGACAGGGGTATTGGATGGTTAGGGGTTGGAAACTGATTGCAACATGCATGCAGGATGTAGAAGTTGGAACTGAAAGAAAGAAAAACAGATTTTTTTTGTTGATAATTTTGGGGATAGAACACTGAGGACATCTACAAAATTATTAGTATCTTGGCATAAGAGCTCATGATATCTTGTTTGACTGAAGTTTACAAGGAAAGTTTGAATTACTTATTGTGATAGGTTAGGTGAGGGGAATTCTGTTATCTTCATCTTCTGTAATTGAATACAATTCCTGTCATATTCCTTAAACTTTTATTCCTACACATGATAAAAGGAGTTATTCTGTTAAGAAGGGGAGGGGAGGGGAGGGGGCATTTGGGTGCTATGACGCGAGTAGAAGCACCGAGCAATCTCTTCCCAACAAACACGTGGCAGTAATATCCTGAATCAGGCTAGAATGCTTAACTCCCCAGTGTTTCTCTTCCTCTCAGGCTCAGCTAGAAACTTCTTGGACATGGTCCAACAAATCTAGGGCCTTAGATTGCTGGAGAGAGAGAGAGGAGAGAGAGAGAGAGGCGGGGTGGGTCAAGAGATCCATCTGAAATTCAAATTCAAGATTATGTCCAATTAAAAGGATTTAAAATCAACTGATCTCCTTAGTTTTGTGTTGCACATAGATAATATTCATTTTTGCTATGCACTTGTTTGCAGACTCTCACAACAGAGAATATGCAAAGTCATTAAATAGTATTTTTAGGGTAGTACTTGAAAGTCATGCTGTAGAGTATCACTTAAAGAGATACTTAATCTTGATGTGAAATTGTGTAAAAAATGAAAGTTATCAAATAATGAAAGAAATAGGTTATTGAGAGTTCAAGCGGATGAATAAACTATATGAACATTCTTTTGAAACTTAGATATCATTGAGCCTGTGTTTGATAAATATAATGGGTAATATATCCTGTTCTAAAAATGAAATTATTAAAAGATTTAGCGTCAACAATTATAAAAAAAAATTTAAAGAGTAAAATAGTGAGCTGGTCAATTTTCCAGTGTGAATTCCCCTATGTAATCTAGACCTTCTGCAGATACAAATTTTCATAAATTGATTCTTTGTATCAATTTATCAAACTCTCACTAGTTGAATTGATCAATTGATTGCTTGTTTATAGTATTCTTTCTCCAAGTTAAAGCTTACTATTAGGGACAGTTTCCCATCTTTTGTTAAAGGATAATACATTCCACAGCCAGATCACTCTCTAAGTCTTTTTTCTTTTTCTTTTTTGTTGGTGCATTAAATCCCATTATCCATTACTTGATACTTCTTACCGTAATAGCTTCTTAATATAACACATTAAAGCAGTAATTTATAAAAGATATAAGATAACGCAACTGTGCAGCTTACAGGGATGAACAGCTACTCTATGCATGCGTGTGAGGGTATGCTGTGAGCATGGACCTTGTAAAGCCCTTAATTGATGAAGGAAATCAGTGGTTTTATAGCACACCCATCTCTTGAAGTTCAGCGGTATGAAAGATCACAGTCTGAGGCATGTACTTCGGTAATTGGTCAAAGCCACATCTTAAAGACCTACTCTTCCTCATGGCGTGAGATTCTTAGGAAAGATGAGATGAATGATATGACAGGCAATCATAAGGGTCATTCACACTACAGAAAATATATACATGTAGTTAGAACAACTAAATTATTCATAGTTTCATACCACTTGTAAATTTGATGTTTTTTGTGTTTTGTAAGTCATAAAAAAATAAAGGTAGGTTGGTTGAATAAGGGCCTTTGTTGAATACTTTTAGATGTAAGCTTTAATATGTTGCATTCTCAAGAAACACAAATGGGGACCAATTTTAAAAATTAGAAAACTTAGTAAGGGTAGGAATAATTTAGTTGATTATAGACTATTGCATAAAAATTGTCTTATAGCGATGGAGGAGTATATGAGAATATCACATCCAGGAATCTCCTAAAGAAAAGTACAACGTAATTGTTGATAGTTCATCTTTTACTTGCATTGTGAGTATCATGAGCATTCATTGAGTATACAATATTGTACCTGGTCAATCACATCGGTGTGCACTCACAATTATCCCTGCCCAGATGTATGGTTTTCTTTTTATATGATTTTCATATGATTGATAGACCAGTATTAAGATTTTGTTGGAAATGATGCACAAACCTCCAGCTTTCTCTGTTTTTTGGTTTTTACAGTATAGATGAGGAGAGATTAATTACTAATTATATTGCTCTAAAATATCTGTTTAACTATACAGTACATTTTTCTAGTCAGAATGGGGCTTACGATGACTCGGTTTATTCAAAGGCCCTTTCATATCTTACAGAACTGGAATGGATATTGGTGACTGATTCTATCATTTTGAGATGGTACTTTATCTACAACTACATGTATCTGCTTATAGTGCATGGACTTCACTTTTAGGAGGCTTTTATAATGCACGTACCCTCTACCAACTTCAATAGAACTGCCTGTTAGGAAAAGCCATCATCATAATTCCAAATTTGAAAACTTCCAGTCTCTTGCAACCAATTTTCAATGGGACACTGAATTTTATTATAGCTGATCCAAGACTTTGTACACTCAACATCTGAACTTAATTCCTTGGTAATTTCATGAAGTCTAACATATGCAAACTCTGATGCAATGCAAAAAGAAAAAGAGGAGAGTATGTCTTTAAAAAAAGTTTAACTTTATTCTTTTTAATGAAAGCAGCTACGTCAGTACTGTTTTAAGAAATGATAGATTTGATGACGTTGAGATGACTTGAGATGATGCGAAATGTCATCAACCCGGTTGATAAACGGATGTCATGACGGCGGGCGTTATCTCTAGTTTATTAAGTCATTGCTATTACGTAGATCATCATTTCCCTAATGACTGAGATTCACAGTCGAGCGAGACAGACATATTGTCTGCTATGACTCATGCTACATTTGGAGTTATGAAGTAATCACTTTTTCAAACTCTGATATTTAGATCTAAGACACAATTAAGTCAAGAGATTTCTTAATGTGATTTCTACTAAACATCCCCTCCCATACATACACAATGTTGCTCTGATTGTGTCCTGCTTCCCTCGTACACACCGGTTAAATGTAATAATAATAATAATAATAATAATAATGGTGGCTTTTGACATACCGCTAATATCCACAGTGATGCTGCTGGCACTCCAAAAATATATCCCTATCTATAGCTGAGTGGCTAAATATGTAGCACTCTACCATATGATTTACCTGTTTAATCCTCAGTAGAGATTAGCAAATGTGTATTAAAATCTTGTTAAAGGACAATAGTGCCAGACTGGGATTTCTAAATCCACAACACTTGGATTGAGAGTCAAGTGAATGAATGAACCACTATACTATACCTTGAATACGAAATATTGACAAAAGTATGACTGAAAGTTTACAAAACTAGTGTTATCATGCATGCCAGGTTCCAGCCTTTACTGTATATATATGTGTGTGTGTGTGCCCCAATCTTACCCATCACGAACGACATGGGTTGAGAGAGCCAATTTTTGATAAAATCTTGTTTCAGGGCCTGGGATGGAAAGGTTGTTGACTGCCAGTATGTTTTTGAACAAAGGAATTGGAAAATGCAATACTGACGACTAATTCAACTTGATGACTACCCCCTTCATATAGGCTCATTGTTGTCTATGGTGTAGATCTTCTTCATTGAACATCAAATTGGGCTGAAATTGATCTCAGAACTCAGTCACGATTGTTAAAGCTCTGCTGATAATTGGATGAGATTGGTCCCTGATTACACCTATCAATGAATCACCCACAATCCATTTCTCAAAGTGTTGACGGTATAGTGATGTCACAAGTCTTCTTTGTTCACCGGTCTCCTCTCATTTAGGAGATGGGTTGTTTAATCTCTAGGGGGTGTTTCACAAAGATCCTAAGTTGAACTTATCTCAAAGTTGGACTTAAAAACTATGGAAAGCCGTTTGCATCTATGAAAATATTTTGTAAAAAGATATTTTAAAAGGCAAAAAATGTTGATTCAAATCATTCTTATTTTCTATTATCAAGGAGATTTCGTGTCCTTGATGTGGAACTTATGAAGAGTCTAAAATACTTAAATTTTTGCTTTTGAATATATTTATTTTAAGGCTACAACTGGCTCTGCATAATTTTCAAGTCCAACTTAGAGTTAAGTTTGACTTAGGATCTTTGTGAAACACCCCCTGGTTGTATATATAGGTTTGGGATGATTCTTTATTTCTACCTTAGATGTGGAGAAAGTGCTCCCAATGACCCAAGGTTCCTTTCTGAAGGGCAGTCAATGAATCAGAGAACACTTGGTCAACATTCTATCTCTGACTTTCTTTTCTGTATTAACCAGGGGGTGTTTCACAAAGATCCTAAGTGTAGAACTTAACTCTAAGTTGGACTTAAAAATTGTGGAGAGCCATTTGTAGCATTAAAATTAAATATATTCAAAAATAGAAATTCAAGTATTTTAGACTTTTCATAAAAATTCTACATCAAGAACAAGAAATCTCCTTGATAATAGTAAATATGAATGATTTGAATCAATATTTTATGCCGTTTAAAATCACTTATACAAATATTTTCAAAGATGCTAACAGCTTTCCATAATTGTTAAGTCCAACTTAAAGAGCAGCTCGAAAAGCAATAAAAAATAGAATGCAAAGGTGCTGGTATATAAGAAGTAGAGTTAGAGTTTCAGATTGGTTGGTTATCGAATTACTGATGATTCAGACACACTGTGGAAAAGAATGGCTAATTTCTGGTTTGACCAGATAGGTGGGCTCTATCTAGTATAAACCTGTGATTTTGATGAAAGAATTATTATTGTGTATCAAAATTGCCAATTTTTTATCGTGAAATCTTACTAACATGGTTTAAATTAAAGGGGAATATAGAAATATTATGGTTTAATCAAAACGTTATTTTCTGAAAGAAATTGGTGTTCTTTATGAACTGGTTTCAAAGTGGCATTGTGTATGTAAACGACATTTTTAGAAACGGTACCTTTAGAAGTAGTGCTCAAATTAGGTATGAATTAAAGCAGGTGAAAAGCAATGTATTGTTTGACCTTGAAAAACTATAAACAGCGATTTCAAAGCAGTTGTTTACCAAATGAAATAAGTCTCCATTGAAAAGAACCAATTTACAAATTCAAAGAGTTCTAAAATAGAAGTAGAAAACTATGAGTTAACAGGTAAACAATATTATATACCTCACTTAAGAAATCCAGCCATCTGATTGGTCGAATTGCATTCATAAACTTCAACTGTTCCTGTAAAATTCCCGGTAACCATGCATAAAACATTTCAATATTTTTAATAACCATGGTTATTAAAAAAATAGGTCAGTCTCCATGGTTACCCCATAGGTTTACATGTTAAAAAATGGTTTGAGCGATGGAGGATACCATACGTGTGCGAAAAATTGGTCGGCAATTTCAATACAATTGAATCTCGATCGATCTTACCGACAATTTTATCTTGCATTGTTGACATGAAGACGAAAATTAACTCTCAAAAACAAAAAAACAACATCTGCCGATAGATCTTGATCTAAGTTCGTGCCAATACGCATTGCAAAAGTAAAAGAAGAGTCCGTATATGGAGCTTTTGCGAAGCATTCATCACACGCGAAGCCGGTTTCAATCCATTTTAATGTATATATCGTACAAAATTGCCAAGCATTTTGATAGCGCGCGATGGCCGAGAGGTCTGAGGCGCTGCCTGAAGATACAACACCTTTTGTACGCAAGAGTTCGAATCTCATCTTCGACCAAAAAAAAAAGTATTTTTTATTTTTTATTTTTTAGTCTATTTTTTTTCGGCATATAAAAGTATTAATGACTGCTTTAATATTCGAGAAATAGTTGTTTTCATACGCTCTCGGGAAGGTTACAATTGGGCTATTCCCCTCGGCAAGCCTCGGGGAATAGCACAATTCTAACCTTCCCTTGAGCGTAATAAAACAACTATTTCTCTCAAAGCAGTCATTAATACTATACTATGACATGCTATGGTAAGATGATGGGGTTGCTACATGTCGTCTACTTAGGGAAAAGTTTTTAGATAAAGAAATCAACTGGCCAAATTGTTTTAAAAGAAATCTAATTAACATTAATGATAATAAGCTGAAAGAATTTCACTTTAAGATTTCGTATAACATTCTACCAGTGAGAAAGAATCTTTTGAAGTGGAATCTTGCACCTGATGATATGTGTAAAATATGTGAAGCAAGTGAAGGCATTGTTCATGCTTTTATTTTATGTAAATGTAATGATTCCTTCAAATCATATTTATGCTGGTTATAATAGAAAAAGTGTTTGATACAGAAATAAAAATTACAGCAGATTATCAAACTAGGTGAGGAAACTCAACAGATCACATAATTTCCATTGCACTTTGGTCAATTTATAAAATGATACTATTACGTAACTTAAAGGGGTATGATCTTAGAAAAACTAGATTGAAGTATATCTTTATTTCAGGGCTTAGAAAAGAATTAAAATTGATAAGAATCAAAGAAATTAAAACAAATCAATATATGTCAAGTCCAACTTATATATAGAGATAAGTTCAACTTAGGATCTTTGTGAAACACCCCCTGGTATGTATCGTACATTATGACATTCACCTGACTCATCATGTGTGAGGATTAAGAAATTAAACGCTTTGTCTTAATTTAATGAAGTTCTTCATAGTCATTACCATCTGTTAATAAAGGCTTTAAATTCAATTTAATGCCTCCAAAGAGTTATGCAGTTAGGAACACATTTTTAACAAAATGTAAACACCAGTTGGACAAAAGGGCTACAATTTGATTTACTAGACAAAATATTCAGTTTATAAAGCAACTAGAGCGTGTATTTCCCTTTATACTCTGTATGATATCAAAATTACAATGCTGCAGATCTAATAAAGTTTTTGTTCTATTAGTTATAAGGTATCTTAACCACATTATACAAAGGTAGGATTATATACATGTAGATATATCACTTCTATTGTGTTTATCAGCTGAATATGTGTACTATACATGGGATCAAGTACACATTGTTTCCTTTTGAAAAAAAGGAGGTTGAGTTGTATTGTGGTTTTACAAATGAATGCATACCTACACAAGTAAACAGAAAACCACTCATACAGATCTATTGTAGGTATTATACTCCATATTTCTGCACAATAATTCTTAATTAAATAAAACTTCTTTGTTAAAAGAGAAAAGGATAAGGCATTGCATTCTTTGGTATATACTTTTTCAAAGCAGTGTTAATAACATGTGTGTGACACAAATATTTTTTACGATTATAAATTATACAAATATTATAACAATGTACAAAAATTGAATAGTAACTGCAGGCACAGAGAGTAGGGCCATCCAAATATGTAGAAACACAGTGAAATAAGTAGGAAGATGAGAGAAAGAGAGGGGGAAATCCATATAACTCTATTTTTAAAGCCAGGAATAATATTTTAGTGTGCCCACTGTCCAAGACTGCAAGTAAGATTACCAAGGAAAAAAGATATATTATTGATCAAAAACAAGTTATAAATAATTGTGTGTAAACTTACCTTTTCTCGAACCTTTCTCGTAGTTTAAGAAAGGCCATTTTGGCTGATTCACCGTTAGTATATATCCTGTTCTGTGTATCTACTCTCATAGATCAAATCCTGTGCTTCAATCAAAGTACCACATGGTGTCTATCTATTCAGGTTCATTGCTCATCCACAGTTATGTAATCAGGTCAATGTTTTGATAGTAATTGAAACACACTCAAGGTACATGTAGTCAACTTTTCTAATCCCTCGCTTTGCTATTCCAAAAATGCAAATCCATCATCGTAGGTCAGGATTAATGAGCAAGTAAGTATTTTAAGATGAAAATCTCTCTGCAATAGCATTTCACACCATCTTTGAAGGATTTGTTTGGCATTCAACCACAGAATTATTTTTATTTGGACGTTTTCCGAGTCAGAATGCTATCTGATTTGACATTTGATCCAAGAATTCAAGTTCTCTATCAAATCTATGATATTAAAGTTTCCAGTTCCAAGTATAAAAGCAAGAATATGAATCCTGTTCTGTTCGCTAAGTGGCGTTCCAAAGGTGTTCTAAGACATGAAACCAAAAAGATAATTGGGACATCAGATGTCTGCAAACTTGAAGATCATTCTCTGTATTCCAAGATACATTTTAGCTATAATAACAACTCTTTTAATCGCAAATGTGAAGGAAAACAAAGTTTTCTTGACAATATATTTATAAGTTACCGTACTTTGGGTATCAATATTATGCTCTCAGTGCATTTCTGAGCTCTTTGATTATTTGATTATACCTTATTTTGTTCCTCACCATGAAGAATTGCTCTGGAAACAACTGTGCAATCTTATGTCTAACTTACATTACTCATACTGCCATACTTGTATCTTAAAATGTCTTATTCATTCTTTCTGTTTTGAGAATATGACCATGACTTCCAAATGAGCTTTGTTCACATATCACCACCGCAAGGTTACAATCGCTTTCTCAAAGACATTCTGAAACCAATTAAAACATTAGTTTTACCCTGCAATGTATCAGGGGGAGATAATTAGGAACATGACAAGTTCATTTATCAACAAGACATGACTGATTATTTTGACTCATTAAATTTCAGAGCTTCCAAAGAACATTTTCTTTACACTAAGATTTGCAGGATTAGTGATGCGTCATGAGCAGAGAATCAACGAGAGACATGAATTAACAGGGAATGTTTGGGAACAGGTGGGACAAAGAAAACAAACTCATGTAATTGTCTGTTTCAAGACAAGTCATCATTTGAATTAAATGAATTAAATTCTCATTCTCAATGATTAATCACTTTAATGCTGATGTAATCCTGTATAAAGTAAATATCAAACATGCATTAGAATGACTCATTTCTATAATTAGCCATCATTTTTAATCCAAAAATATAATCATAAAATATGACTATGTTATGGATATTTTTGTCAGATCGAAACAAACATCCTGTATTATCTGTGGAATTTGACTCATTAGATTATTCTGCCAAATTATTGATACAAGGTCATATTTCTTTTCAAAATGAAATTGGATAATTTTAACTATGCAGCATTTTGTTACATTTCCTCAAATGATTATACTTCAAAGAAGCACCACGAATATAACACCTTCCTGCTACGTATATAACATATATACTGCGTCAAACATGTGGATATCTTTATCTTCTATCTTTGGTATCTATCTACTGCATTATTTGGTAAAGTCAACTGCAGGCATATTGATGGGATTCTCCTCTTTCCCTTTATCTTCTATTGTTCCATACACATCTCCTGCAGAGTCATTTTGGTCCAGAGTCCTCCACATTTGGAATTATTCTATCACGTGGATATATACCCAAAATGATCACAAATTTCCTGCGTGTGTACTCAAACTTCAATCAAATTAGTAATTTATTTTATATTATATGTTGTATTATCTAAATGCAACATTCTACCTTTGTCGCATACAATGTTGTTGCACACACGAACACCTCAGCAACTAAACCAGCCTGAATATGTGTTTGCTAAAAAGTTCAAATTGCTGTTAATCCTTATTGATATCCATCGTAGTTTATCCATGAAGTTTGTTTCCTCTATGATGTGAAGAGAAGATTCACCACCAAATGTTGACCACAAGTGAGTTCTCTATCTCTTAGAAAGTCAAGGTCCTAAGTTGCTTGGTATAATTCAAATGTGTAGATTCCAGGTATTCCTATAGCTATCCAACGCTGCTCTTTCAAGTTCTCCTGAAGAATGACCCCAATAAAGCTCCATTAAACTGGTCCAAATAAAGACATGTTTCACCCTGGATATCACCAGTATAATAATGGCAGAGAGGTACTACGTCCCATCACATAATCTGAAAGTTCCGTGGTTGATAATCCTTAAATCCCAGGGATTAATCTCCCTTCAAGAATGTTTTGATCCTGGGATTCTGAGTATGATTCAGCGATTATCACTCGTAAATTCATTTCTCGAGCTCTTCCCTTTTCTACCAAAAACCCAGAAACCAGTTGTGATATCTATGACTCACGACTTCCCTAAATTGCTTGAGAAATTGACAACCAAATTATGCCAAGAGATGTATATGCCAAGAACCCATGATAGGAATTTTAAGTTCTAAATTGGGTTTGGTTCTCCCTCCCCAGGTCATAGCTGGGAGTTAATATGAAGTCATAATCATAAATCGTTGCCATTCATAGGTGCTAGCGGAGTTACTCATGCATACCAATTATATAGGCTTGCATGTGTGCTCAATCTCCCGTGGAGTATTTACAAGTAGCGTTGGTTGAACTTCATATTCCACCAGTATGCATGCTGATCCGTGTGTATGTGTTTGTGTATAGAAGATGACGATTTCAATTATGAGTGTAGATTCTCTTACACTATGTGGTAGAATTTAACAGGTGGTAGCCAGTGGCAGCCAGTGGTAGCTAACTAGTGGTATGTAGTGAACTCTCCGTATAATATTACATAGTAGATTCTGATGAATATAGTTTCCAATATCTCCCATTTGGTCATTTCTTTTAGGATTCCATGATGATGCATTTAATTTCACGAGATAAAAGATACCATTTGAAATCATCAAAATTTAAAGCCCTCTTTCATTGGCTCCATAGATGAGATTAAAAGCTTATTGACTATTCCAACAGTAGTATCAAAGAGTCTGATTATTTGTTCATAGTTGAGATCTTGCAGTATGAATCCATATCTAGAGGTCTTGAATATCCATCCAAAGGTGCTACAACTTAGGCGTTCACATGCAAAATGATACTCAAGGTTAGCTTTGAATCCAAGCAAAAGATGCTTCTCAAAGGATCACGTCGTGAGGTTCAAATTGCTGATCTAAGAGAAATCCTGAATCGTACTTGTAGAAGTTGAGCTGATGTAAATCTTAAGGTTGCTCTGCATTTGATGACAAAATAGCAAGGTTAAACTTTATCTAGGAAATAGTTGCTAGGAGGAAATTGCCTCAAAGATTTCCCATGTCTGTGATGTATGCTGTAGAAATTATCCTGAACATGTAAGAAAATTCATATTTCAGTTTTAAACTGTTTTGCAAAACAATTTTGAGAAAATGATGATTTTTTTTTCCAATTATTTTTCAAGCTGTTAATGTTTTGTTTTTAAGTTCAATAAATTCAATCATTATAAATATTGGTAAAAAGTTTCTCTATAGGTCAAGAACATTAGATATCAATTAAAATATATAGTGAATATATTAATAAATTTGTTATGATTGTGCTACCTCTTTTTAATAACGGTAATTGTGTATGAAGTTTGATCCTCTTCAGAAGCAGTGAAATAGTTGAAAGTTGCCCAGCTAGCAAAACTTTGCGTGGGAAATATCCAAATTTGCATTGAGGTGCTTGTAATCCAAGTGCATCCTGAGTTCTTAATCCACTCTCTGTTCCTTCAGTAAAGTACTACTGGAACTTGTCCAGAGTAGCAGGAAATTACAAGATCTAAAACTAAAATGTACAAGCGATTGAAGAAGAGGTCCAGTGCAACAGAAGTCCTTTTGTAAGTGGTCACTTTTTCTTAAGCTATTTGTTCAGAGCGGCACAAAAGAAACATTCCAAAGCTGCCTTGGTGGTGGTCACTAGGATCCAAATATTCCCTTTGCTCGGTGAAAAAGTACTGAAGTGATGTCCAAATACTACGCATTGAAGTACCAATGTGCAAAGTCCATCATCATTTTCACAAAGATGAAATATTGGTCAATCCTTTCCTTGATTTCTGTTACTAGGCACCGCAAGATGTGTCCTGATTTTTTGCAATGAGATGAAGTAGATCGATGAACCAATATCAATGCAGTCTATTTGATCCACTTAATTTAACAGCTTCATTAATCTCTCTCCATATGTCTATGCTCTCACCTAGTTTAAAACTTTTTGAAAACATAGCTGTACATACAGAATACACCAACACCATACCCATCATTCCTACCATGGACTCTGTTCCTACCAATGCTACAATCCTGCTTTGTAAAGAATGGAAGATTCAAAATCATAGTAACAAAAGGTTTGTACCTCAGAGAATTGTCCCTGTGCAAGTGCATTTCCAGTGTAATAACATGACAGATAGCAGAACATGTCCAGAACAAGATGAAGAGAGAGAGATTGGTGTTTATTCTAGTTAGTATGGCTCTTCAGTGAGTGGAATCTAGAGGTCAGGTATGGGTTCAAATCCAAACCCCGATGGCTGCCAATTTGGTGTGTTGTTGTCAAAGGGGTAGGGAACATCCTATTTATGGAACATCATTCAATTGTGACATGAGAATTGGTGCATTACGATGAGTGCTGAAAGTTGCTAAAAATTATAGGTAAGAATGTTATTGAGCATTCATCAAGTGGACAACAAACTTTAAAGATATTTCTTTGACCTACAAGCTTATAATTGGCCTATCGGTATTTGCTGATTGCCAGAAGTGTTAAAATGTTAATTTTTGTCACTCCAAGTTGATAAGTTTGAGATGTTTAAAATAAGTTGCAACTAATATCAAAGCCTACAGTATGACCTATTGCAATCAAAGAAACTTCACTTTTCAAATAGCAAATAAAAAAAGAGCTCCTAGATACCAATAGTAATTTTGTTCTGGAGCTGACAACAAACCAGTGTTTTAACAATCTACCTAGTTAAAGTAAGCAACTAATAAGTTTCAATAAATAGCTATCATAGCAGTTGAGAACAGTTGATGAAGTGGTCTAGTGACTTTCTCTAGTAAAGATTGAGTTGACATGGATCCGGAAAGGTTCAAGACTGACCTAGCTCTCTATATATCCACTGTATCCAGGTGATCCTAATGAAGCTTGTTCTGCTTGGTTGTCAACAATTGGTATCATCAGTTCCTTTGCTTTGTACAGGTTCATCTGACAAGTGGTCCTTGAAGAAACCATGTAGGTCTTCCTTGTAGACTTCTCTTACTCTCTGCTTTACATCCTAACAGAAGGGCTGATATACAATCCACTTATCACTCTCTGATGCATGGCATGTATCAGGGATTCCATTTTTCCGGTCCTGTTGATCACTTCTCTGTTTCAGCTCTATGTGGTGTATATAGAACAGACATACAGGACTGCAATGTGTCTGGAACTCTCTGCAGGCTCATTGAATCAAACCAAGTGTTATCACTTATGTTCAACTCACCACGATGTAATAGAAGCGCATTAATGATCAATCTACCTTGGATCATCACTGCAAAATAAATCCCTTCCAGCTCGGCTAAATTTAGAAACATTCAGTTGAAACAGACAACTTTTAGCTTGTAGCTGATCGTGTCTGCTCAATAATCCAACCTGTCATACATAGTTAGCTCGCTCACATCAAAATAAACTCTCTACAAGCATACGCTTCTCATGTCCCAAACTGATCCAAAATGTTTTGCTTTTCTTTTCCAATGGTTGAATGTCATTATCCTCAAAAGAGTCCATTTATCATTGACAATGGGTCTCAAGGTCTCAGGAAATAAGAGTCAAAGATCGTTGCAGGAAGTGGAGCTTCACCTTTGCTTGATCGAGCTAGGCCTATTCTTGTGTGAATCCATACAGACTTTGTTGATATGATGATGACCCGTGTTTTCAGCTGTTAAAGACGAAGTTGAGTTCTGGTCATGCGATTGCATTGTGAAAGAAACGGTGTGGAACCGACCAGAAAAGGTTGATCATCTAGCATATAAGAATTTGTGTGTATTGCAAGGTTCTGGAATCATCAAAATGATAAGAAATTTGGCCAAGTCTTGGTAAAGTTACAAACACTTGCACAGAAAGATGTATATGGGACTACACGAACACGTGGCGTAAAAAGCCGGCCCCCCCCCCCCCCCCCCCGATTTTTACGATGTTACATGCATATTTAGAATATGAAGGCATTTGAAGAACCATGCTTTTCTGGGAACATGTCTTAACTGATGTTCTTCCACACTTGCATAATAAGAATGAGTAATGCTCACAAATTATTTTTCACCTCTTCCCAGAACTCGACCTTCTCTTTAAAAGCATAGTCAACATGTCACAAAGACATGTTAAACTCCATTGGAGTCATTGACATTTTGACAAAGTATAAATTGTACATTTACTTCCAATTAGTTTGATCAAGAGTACTAGACCAAGAACTAGATAGATAGTTTATTCCTCAGCACTATACAAGAACTAGATAGTTTATTCCTCAGCACTACATCCTGACTTATGGATCCTGCTGAGTATCGTCGTAGAAGTAGAAGAACTGTAAAAGTAGAAATATTTGCAGTACGTTAATTTTCACGGATTTTGCGCTAAGATCGGCAAGCGTGAATTTTAGAACCCACAAAAATAACAGCATTTACAGTATCCTATTACTGGTACCTACTTCAAACATATATGCTAATACTTGCACTCATATATATTGATTGTGATTTTCAAAATGACCTCACTAGACCCAAATTTCCTTCATTCCAGTTTATTATTCTCTATTTTTATGCTATTTATATAACAAGGATTTAAAAAACTCATTAACCTGTCATGTCACTCACAATCCTATTGTACTTAGCCACCATGTGTTAGAAGATCCTAGGTATGCAAAGTAAAGTATTATCTTCCCACACATGTGTACAGTAACAAAAAATGTTTACGGATAAAGTTCTAAAATGTATTCTTTTAGAAATCGCTTGTATTTGAGAGGCACTTTGCTTCAATGAAGATATTGAATACCAATAATGATGTGGTAAGCTAGCTATCAACAACCTAAATAAATCTCATCTTATTGAAACTCCAAGTGACCCCTACCAAAATATGCCACTGGACCCGCCCACTCCATTTTAAAGGTAAAATTTATCAAAAGGAAACCACAAATATTGCTGTCAAGGCCATGTTTTTTTTAATGATGTTATTTGTTTTTACCATGGCGTCTCAAAAGTCTCACATTCAAAGGGGTTGAATTCTACAGAAATTTGCCTGATGCACATTGACCCCTTTAGTATTCCTGAATCTCAGTGAAGCCCTTCACTAGAAAGTATTCGCTAATTTACCAACCAGAGTTCTCATGAAGCAAGTAAAGTCCTTGTGTGCAAACAATTGCCTTCATTTCACAAAAGTGAAGTGCAGCTACAATATTTGTTTCCATTCCACAAATTTTAGCACAGCAAAAACAGTTGTTTTCCTTCCACACATGTGCAGCACCAAAAAAAAGATGTTCTTATTCCATAAAGGGGCAGCTCAACACAATTTATATGTCCTTGTGCACTTTCTGATTTTCTGAATCCTCAAAAAGCTGCGTAGTATCCTGGCAAGTTATACACAACAGATCTTCATGTAGGCTAGGGCTAAACAAAACAGGACCAGGTCTCAATGAATCTCTTAGGGTGTATGCCTCTACTTGTTATAGCTGTTTACGTTGAAGTGATCGTGTTTACCAGACTCTGTTCATCTCATTCATAAAGTTTGGGCTATCCAAGGGCTTATCCATAGGATTTACCCAAGCCTAGCTCATTCTATTCTCTATGTTTATTGTTTGGACCAGGCTCTCTACTTTCATGCTTTGTGACTATTGTAATATCGGGGCTGCTGCTCTATTCTTCAGAGTGGAGTAACCTGAAAACCTTCACTTGAAAGTATTTTTGTTGCCATTTACCTTTTATTTTGCAACTTTAGATGGTGGGCTTACAGGAATTAATGGATTGTGTAGTAGGGGATTGATGATGATTTACCCGTAGAGGAAATATAAACATTTTCCCTAGGAAGCATGCCAACATTTGCAATGTTTAACAACATGAAATGTATATTGCAGTTTTTTTAATCATTCTCTCTATCTCTCTCTCCCTCTCTCTCCCCCCCCCCCCACTTCTCTCTCTCTCTCTCTCTCTCTCTCTCTCTCTCTCTCTCTCTCTCTCTCTCTCTGTCTGTCTGTCTCTATCTCTCCCTCTGTCTCTCTCTCTCTCTCTCTCTCTCTCTCTCTCTGTCTCTCCCTCTGTCTCTCTGTCTCTCCCTCTGTCTGTCTCTCACTCTGTCTTTGTTCATGATATAACTCTGTCTCTCTATGTTCTGCTTTTCTATAACAGGTATCTTCTTGGCCGTCCTTCACCCTCATCTTATCCAGGCACTCACCATCCTCTCGGGAGTCAACTTTCAACATCCTATCCTAAGGACAGACTACTTTGATGAGTACACACTTGGTTAGTACCTTGAGAACATTCATGTACTCACACATCAGAAGGGATCAAGATTAATCACAAAATCTGAGCTCACCTTTACATTTATCTAAATTTCTTCACATCTTTGGAACTCTATGATATAGTATACAAATATACAATACCTCTTGAGGGTCTAGCAAACACTATGAGCTAATGAAGAGGCATAAATAGTAACTTTCCCGAGAGCAAATTTATATCAAATTTACTATTTTGATATAGATTTACCTTGAGGAAAAAATCAATATTTATGCCTCTGAATGCTCATAGTTTGCTAGAGCCAAGAAAGACATACATGAAACTATACATGAGGGATATAATAAACATTATAAATGTGTCTTGTGGTGTATGAGGAATAGGTATGATGCATCTTTTTCCGACCAAAGTTCTAAATATTGATGCAATAGTCTATTTGGAGTAACGTTGCACATTTTATGGGTGTACAGTGTAATGATACACATTTAAATACCTGTGATTTGTTTCAGTGACATAATGATTCTAATTGGTCAGAATTTATGTGGGCTTTCGCAATCAACCAATCAAACATATTATTAAGTTTCTTTATCAAAAACATCCAAAAACACCAAGGCAACCTTACAAGGGAGTGTAAAATATTTATTAACAGTTTAATGACATCATTGCTCATTTTTTAATGAGCTTGAACCACAAACCAATAAAATGTTTCCTATATCATGTTCAGAACTTACATAAGAGGTATTACCAAGTTAGCATTTTAAGGGAGTTTCTTGTATTTGTCATTAGATTTATGACTTCTTAAGCCCTGGGAATTGTGGCTGGTGTGGTGGGAAGCTCAGTGGCTAGTCAAGAAAATAAAAAAATTGGCAAACATTAGTGTGTCTTATTAGTCATAACTCATGTAATTACTGGTTTTATCTATTTATAGGCTGCCAAATTTATATTTGACACCTTGGTTTTGTTCCAAAGTTACATTTAATGTGTTTTGTCTGACCATTGTAACCCAAAGGTCTTGTATTTGGCATGCAAGGAGAAAGTTAATGAAACCTGTTAGAGTGTCAGTATTCATGTATCATTCAGTCTGCACTAAGACTGATTGATTGATTTTAGTTATCAAATATATAAACATTTAAATCTTGAAATAAGCAAGAAAAAGAGAAACCTTTATTACCTTGGCATGGATGACCCATGAAAGTTTATAAATAGTTAATTTAGCATAAACCAGGGGGTAGTTATGATTTTGTTTGTATATTTACTTAAATTTTAACATACCAAACAAAAAGGGGAGAATAACCAGGTAGTTAGCATTTGATCCTGAAAAAATTAGCCAACGACAAAACAATAATCATATTCTATCTTCACACAATCCCTGAGTATCAAAATTTTCTTTTTACTTTAGGGTGCGGTGTCCTTTTAAATTCACTGATATTTTGTGAGGAGCTGATCATATGAATTGTAAAGCACTTCCTTTCCTCAAGTGGTCAGCATCCTCAATCAATCATTTAATGCATTGACAGTCAGCTTTATAAAGAGAAAGGAAGGAATGATGATTTAACAGAGACGCAGATTCTCTTCAATATTATCATAAACTTTAATCACCTGCCCTAAATACTTCCTTCTCTCTTTTCTGTCTGCTGTAGATCAATAAACATTTGGAGGGGTGTGAAAAAGAAGAAAAAATTGCTCTAATGACTCTTCTTAGTGCATAAATGTATGCTTAGATGGTATTGATGCTGATAATATATTCTATATACTCATAAGATTTTTTTCTTTGTAAATAGTAATTAGTATGATGTCAAATTCTGAGAGTTTAATAGACTGATATGGAACCAAGGTTAATATCATGCTTCTTTCCATGTAGATACTTATTTTTGATTTACAAATGATTGTTATTGTCTGTTTCCACGTACATTAAGAACTTTTGAAATATTACACAAAATCTTTTTATTTCAAGAAAATTGAAAACTTAAATAGTTCAAGTTTGCATTGCTTTAATAGTAAAAAATGATCCATGAGTTTAGATTTTTGTTCATCTGACTCAGATTTATGTCTTAATGACTTAAAATCTTGTATGAGGCTATATAGAGCTTATTTAACATAGCAACATATAATAAATGAAAAATGGAATCTATCCTACTCTATCCTAAATCACCGGTGAATGAGTAGGATAACCACTAAGGGTTCGTGGAAGATAAATACAAGCATTTGAATACACTACTAAACTGGTCTATATATTTTTTTTTTCGTCTTTTTTCTCAGATTCTACTGATCCAATCATCTTTCGACCATCCCTGGTCAGTAAACCTAGTCTACCAAGCTGGCTGAAGTTTATCCAGCCAGCTGACCGCTCTGATGGGTACCTGTATGGAACACCTCAAGGGTCTAACATTGGACAATTTAATCTCGAGGTTTGTACAAATATGAGTTCCTTTCAGGACAATCATATAATATCTACTTTTATTTCTGTTTCATAAGAATATTCCAATTTTTCCATTAAGAATCACAGACTGGGGAATTTTTGAGAACTTACAATACTAAATTATGAGGCTTCCACTTTTTAAGAAATGTGATGTTGTTATAGCAAGTGAGAGTTGTCTAATTCTATGTGAATTACTTGTTCCCTTAGTCTTTATATTTGCAATCAACTCTAGAGTTCATTATTTTCTTTACCAGGTGTTTGGCCATACATTTGTTCTTGCTATGCCTTATTGATCTCCTTCATTTTACCTCTGATTTTCCATTAGTTTTAGACGCTGCAAATCTTTAGAATATCTAGGACTTTTGGAAGATGTAACGCATTAAGCTGACACAAGAATGATGTTCCTTACAATCTTCCATTTGCCTTATCTCTCTCTCTCTCTCTCTCTCTCTCTCTTCCTTACAATTTTCCTCCAATCTTCCTTTTTCCTTAACTCTCCCTCTCCCTCTCCCTCTCCCTCTCCCTCTCCCTCTCCCCCTCTTTCTCTCTCTCACTCTATCTCTCCCTCCCTCCCTGTCTATCTATCTATCTATCTATCTCACTCTTGGATCACATCAATAATTTCCCCTTTTTCAAAGGTCAGTCACCAAGTTTATCCTGGATATGTAGGAGGAATTTGATGGGCCTCTTTGAAAATTAGAAAATTAGAAAATAATATGTTCCAGACATTTGAGATTCTCTTATCACGTTATATTTTCACTTTTGGAAAACTTTCTCACTTTTTCTGTAATTAATGTAGGTCTTGAAGAGGGGAGGGTTTTAGGGATAATTCTATCGTTTCAATTACATACCGCTCTATATTTCTCTTTATTTTTTTTATCCACAGCTATGTATATTTAACTCTTCACTTATCTGTGTCTTTATCTTTCTATCCATTGGCATGTAAATAGATAAAAGTAGAATGGGATTGAATACAGCTGGATACATCTTTCTCTCTCATTCCATTCTATAATTCATTTTGCAAAAACATTTTCCTCTTCTCTGAAATTAATGATAGCTATCAATTTGTAATTTCATCAAAAACATAGTGGTACATTTTTTTCTTCTTTGAGCGTTTATAAACCATTGAATTCCCAGGGCTGTCTCAATTGCAGACCATGACATTTAATGTATGTCAATGGTTGAGATGATGATAAGAGTGGGAAGCTCTCTTCTTTCAACGTGTAAGGAAGCGTCAAAGGAAACGTCTTCCCCAAACGATTTCATAACGCATGTTCCCTGACCAAGAGGGTTTGATCTATGGGGAAACGAAGGGGAAAACCATGAGCTTGAGTGAATGCAGTTCAGCTAGGTAGGCAGAGGTGTGCCAGCCACTGGGGTTTATTTCATCAGAATTTGATAAAAATCAGAGATGTGGTTTAAAGCAGAACAAAATGTGATGAATTTCATGTAATCAAGAGGAAACAAGTAATTTTGGTAAATAATTTGCTGACTTATAACTTCAGTCAAATCAGTAAATTATCTTTCTGGTATATGACTCTGTGTTTCATTTTCAATGTCCTGTTTCTGTTTCTATTCGGTGAGATGGAGACATAACTTCTTTTTTTTTACAGCAAGATGTTTTTACTTAGTATCCTTCCATGTTTTTTGGTCGTCCATGTTGTCTAGGCAGTTTCTATTACAAACAATTATCATTTACAAGTTGTGTGTAAACCAGTGATGCTATTTATACTGATTTTAAAAATGTCATACTTATAATTGTGCAGAATATTAATATTTTCATGGGAATAACCTGCCATCCATGGGAATACTGACATATTTTGATAAAGTTGGTAGCTGTTAACAAATGATTGACAACATTTGAAAACCATTGCTGTTGGCTAAGAATGATGTAAATGACAGTGATATCAAATATTCATTTCATTAGAAAAACAATTCAACTAAAATTCAACTGAAAATATGGGTAAGGTTTGAACTTGTACTCTTTAATTTTTATTGCTCTAATCTTCAGGCCTGATAGATGACTGATTTAAATTGGTTTCCCAATTTTTTTATTATTCTTTCCCCTGTTTTTTCTTAATTATTTTTTGCCCCAAATTTTGTTTCTTTCCGATTTTTATTCATACTTTTTTCCTCCCGATTTTACCCCTTTTTCCACATTTCCCCTATTTTTCCTATTTGTTCCCAATTTTCCTTACTCAAAAGGGGGGAATGTTGTTAGATGCCTCCCCCCCCCCCCCCAAATCCTTTTTCCTTTTTTTTTAATCAAGGGGGGGGGGGGGGATAGGGTTAGGGGTGGTTCCTTTTCTTTAGTGCTCACTATCACCCCTGAATCTTGTCCGTGAGTTAAGAGTCAAAAGGATGATAAGTACATACAAATATATGACGTGATATCTTTCTAGCTCTCAGCAGTTATTAACCTTTTTGCCTGGTGCCCCCTCCAGATCTGTTTTATTTTCCTGAAGATGGGTTGATTTGTAAGATGAATAGGGAGGAATTTGTTTGACGTGTTGCAGTCTGCATGGAAATTGGATTTAGAATCTGTATTTATTCAGCCATCCCGTACGCTGATAGATAGCTGTCTTGATCTATTCAGGATGTCTGCATAGCTTCTTCTTTCTAGCCAACTTCAGAAATAAAAAAGGGTTTTTACAAAGTGTGAGGTTTTAAAGTTATGATTTTAGTGAATGGCTTATATTATATCATTATCATAGAATAGTTTATTGCTTCAAATAGTAAATGTGCAAATTGTTTGGAACAATTTGAACATATAATCTAAGAAATTTTCTGTTCTTATTACAGAATTATTTAGTCTATATTAATGACTTCCTAAATTTTCCGTATTCTGTACTCTGAATATGTTTTATGAAAAAATGTTAATATCTGTGACATACATGAAATGAAACTAAAGAACATGAGTTTTGAAAATCAAAAACATGTTTTTGAGTTCACAGCCCCCCCCCCCCCCCTCCCCCAAGATACCACATATATCTCTATACTTTGAGTCTTTAAATGTCTATCTACAAGTATGAATAGATGAAAAACTTAAATGTAAGTATGTATTCAGGTTTGGGGTATTTTTATTTATTTTGATCAGCCGTAAAACAGCAATATTGTACAGAATTTTACAGACTAGTGCTTTTTAAATTCCATGGAAACCTATAAAAACAGGGCCCTTTTAGGAGACCAATATAGGATCTGGACTCTGGAGTACATCTCTTATGCATCTTCCAATGACTAACGTTAAGAACTAGTTGATGATCCATTAAGTGTCTTGAATTACTTGGCCACAAGATGGAAATTGTTTCCGTCATTTGACCTACTTCCAGAAGAAAAGAAGACGAGTTTGAAGTGATCTCATTTGCAGTCTGATTGTGTAGGAGTGTATCATAGGAAATAAGATGTGATGAAGATCACTTCAGGCTGCTCCTTTGGAAATGCCTCAAGTTATCTATCAAATTACCCAATTTATCTCATTTTCCTTCTCTATTTTCATGCCCCCTATACAAAGTTGCCACAGGCATTATTTTTATCTTGATCTCTTCCCATTTTTATTTAGTATATGGTTTTTAAAGTGTGTCATCATCCAGGGTAAGATTTTTTAGAATATTTGTTCATTTTGATATTCAACATATTTTTTCTTTCTCCTTGTTAGTGTCAGGAATAATCCTGTAATTCTATCTATTGCAGTTGTCTTGTCATCTGCTGAGAGTCAGAAGGGTGTTATAATACAGTTTAAAATACATTAGTTCTTACCCTTCTGGTTGTTGTCCAGAGACAATATTACTTGTGAAGGGTATATACATGTGGAAGTTGTTAAAAGAATAATCAATAATTTTTGTTATGTACTTGATCATTGTAAATCTATCTATTGTTTGTTTCAGATCATAGGACTCAACTCCAGAACGTATGAGAGCGCAAGAAAACTTGTTCCGATGACTGTAGAAGAAAATACAGGTTTGTATGGTTTTTCCTTTCTATCTCTCCTTCTGCTTGTCTCCGTCTCAAGGGCACTTGATTTTATGTTTGTTGATATTCACCTTCTATTTATCTTTCTTTTTCTTTTTAGAAACTTGTGCCTTTTTAATTTCATCTATCTCTTTTTCCCACTTTTTCAAAGCCCTTATTTCCTCCAATTTCTCCTCTAATAATAATAATAATAATATATAACATTTATTAGGCGCTTAATACAGGTGTTTCTAAGCGCACCATTGTCTTGACTTAAAATTACCAACTAAAACTTGTAATAAACACAAAAAATATAAATATGTTCTTTATTCAATAAATCAAGCATATATAGTAACAAAAATAAAAATGAGAACAAACATAAGGTCAAACAAACATCTCCGTTTGTTTTCCTTAGATATTTTAATTCCCCTATTCTCTAGTCTGTATACTGTATCCTTCTTTCTCTTTACTATTCTATTTCTGTGAATCAGAGTTGATTTTGTTACTGTTCTTCAGTTTGCAATGGGGGGAGAAAACTTAGAATGGATCTTGTTTCATTATTGCCTGTGGAAAATATCCAATATCAAATCAAGAATCATAGTTTTAAAACTTTTGGCAAGGATTCCTCTATTTTGATCTAACTCCATTTGACTGAGAATGAAATCATCTGGGTGTATGTATGATATATGATTCATAGGGATACCAATCCCACCTTTATCAGAACTCAAGGTACTAGTTCCTTTGGGGCAAAGGGAGGGGATTCAGTGTACAAGTGTATTTTTGATGTGTTGAGTGAATAAAGCAAAAAGTCATATCTTTTTGTTTTCATTTTTGTAGTATTTGAAGCAGCAACAAACATATACATTACAGGAACTTCAGTCCATTGGAATAGAATACTTTTTCAAAGCTATAGTTTTTCATTATATTCATGTTGACAAATGTATTGTATCACTCTTTTGCTCTTTTTTGTATACAGTATTTAACTTTCATTGTGTTTCTTGAAACTTTAAAATACATTGTGTATCTTTATTCAGCCAATATGAAAAGGATATAATGAATCATTTCCTCCCTGTTAATTGGAACTTGTAAGTATTATTGGCTTTCATAGCTAGTTGAAAGGAAATCATGCTCAAAAATGGTATTTTAAGATCAAGATAAGGAAATTATATAAGTGAAAACACAGGTGTGTAAAACTATGAAACATTTGTACATGATACACAAATGCAACATCTCTTCTCCACATAGTTCTCACCATTTTAATGTACTACTATTTTAAATATGTCAATTTGTGTATCATAAATACATCCTTTTGGAGGGGGGGGGTGTCTTCACAAAGAATAACTGCTCTGACTGAAATGTTGAAAGTCAGAAGAAGATTATCGCTATTTAAATCATAGAATATAACAAACTGGCAGGGATAATCCTGTTCCTAATATTATTTTAATGTTTTAGTCCTATATGTACTTAAATTTTGTAATATTCTTGAGTTCTAAACGACAGTCAGTTTATAAACTGACCTTAAATTTGTTTTTCATTTTGAGATCCATGCTGAGTATAGCAAGAAATTCATTCTGTTTCTCTCCATTGCCCATCACTGATGGAAGGTACCAATATAACCATGTCATTTACTCCCTACTCTCAGGTTCCTCTTCTAAGTACCAGGCAGATTTCTTCATCACCAACCTGAACCTAGCCGACATTCTAGACACTGAGAAACAAGATGACTTCAGGTCAGGGGTCAATGCATTCTGGGGTCAAGGGTCACAGGTCACCATTCAGTCGCTGACCTCCGCGCAGGACCTAGGACTAAGAGTACCACTCAATCCGCAGCCGGACCAGAAGTATGGGTAAATAGTCTGATTATTTAACAGACTGATGTCTGCTCGTAGTAGGTAGATATGGTTAAACCTGTATGTAAAGATCTCTCAAGGGAGGCCCAAAAAGTGATCTTTATAGGCCGATGGTCTTTATGTACAGGTATCAATAAGAAACCGTATTCAGGGAAACAAAAAATTTGGTCTTTATAGACGGTTGGTCTTTCTGTGCAAGTGGTCACTAAAGCAGGTTTGATTATACATGTATCATCTTGTGAGAGCAAGAAGTATGTCACTTTGCAGAGAGTTGTCATCCTTCTGGACCTCTTCAGATGATGTAGTATGGGTTGGAACAGTTTAAAGACATTCCCACTGCTTCTCTCCACCAAGGTGTTAAATGGGTACCTGGTAGGATGGGAAAGTCATATTAGTTTGCTCAGAATATGTTGAGCTTCTATAAAAAGGTGCCCGCTGAAATGCTTCCCAAGTAGTGGAGAAGGTGCACACATTGTATTTGGCCAAGCCTAAATCTGATGACTGGTGTGATAATATATCTGTAGATGTTACCGGTGTATAACTCAGATCATCATCATTATCTTTATTTGAATAGACTAGATGGACATGCATGTACTGTATCATGATATTGATCAAGGTGAGATTGTTTTGAAATAGGAAGGTTGATGATAACAATAACAAAGTCATTATATAGTGCTCTATATTAAACTGTTTCACAGAGTTCAAACAATTTAACATACAAGTAGCAAAATTTAATGATAACAAATGAATAGAAAAGTTTTTAGAGCCTTCTTAAAAAAACATCTAATGAAGGAGACAAGCGGACCTCATGGTCGTGGTTGCAGAGGCTTGATAAGCATTATCACCAGTAACTTTGCTGTTTGTTCTGGGCATATGGGGTATGGGGCAGCCTGAACTTGAAAGGAGGCCGGGTCTTGCAGAACTGAGATAGGTGGGAGCTTTACCTTGGAGACACTTGTATATACACTATGAGTTGTCTAATTGGCAGCCAATGCAATTGCTTCAGCAAAGGAGTGAAATGGTTCAAATTCATATCAACCAAGAGAAACCTCATTGAAACGATTTGGCTTTTGCTATTCTCAAACGAATATAAGCTGTTTTGTACAAAGGCCTTTTCTTCTTCAACACTTTTAATTGTTCCAGTTTATTGAACGCCCGCTGATCATACGTTACAGGTTTCCTGTGAGATTGTCGGCTGAGTTCAAGATTGGTGCTACAGTGCTATATCTGATTTCTCACCACCGAGTCACATCTGGACAGACACACAATTGTATGGTAGTGCACAAGAGACATGGATAAACAATGACATCATTTTCCTTATCTTAACCAAGGATTTCTTTAATTTCTTTTATTTCAAGAAAAGTCATGTGATGTATCTAGAGGAACTCACCTATTGGCTCTAGACCAACTATTTCTTTGTCTGCACCACAAACATTGGGAGGCTTAGCAAGATAAACGGAAGGGGAATACTTCTTGATACTTCACCAGATGTTGTCTGTAGAGCTCTGGTTGCTTGGGGGAAACTCTTCAGTTCTACATCCTATTTCAGTTGCACACCTGAACTATTCTTCAAGGATTTCTGTTTCCTGCCCTACTTCGTCTCTCATGCTACCTTCCTCTTTAACCTCACAGTTCTCACAATATCCATGTATGCCTCTGATATTCTCTCTTTGAAGACGGCTGTCCAGAGCATGCTGACCAGTACAGAGAAGGGTCCTTTTCTAAATCTTGTTCACGGAAGAACGTCTGTAGGGGTACCAAGTTGTTACATCATAGTTTGGAGACAAAAAAAATGAATAATTGAGGTACACCAATTAGGAGTATTCATTATTCAAATGGAAAAAATTTCGTTAGATTACTCATAGCTTTAGTTGTGCTGAAAGGGAGCATGACAGATAGAAACTTTAAAAAAATTATCAAATTATGTCTTAAATATGTGTTATTATAAATGTTTCTATTCCTGTGGTCATACAGAAAGAAGAATAGGCAATTTATAATAACAATAGCTGCATCTATGCTGTGCACGTATCTATCCCAGGGGATGTTCAAGGCACCTACAACGTATTATTACCCGTATCAGACATCTGAGCTGGTCATTTACAAAACCGTATTGCCCTAGTTTTCACTAGCAGTGGGAACGGAGGGGTATATTCTTTGTATTTTCCTTGGTCTCCCTGCGCGTATTGACTTTGCGTGTAGAGACGAGTGAAAATATACCTTGGTATTTTCCACGGTCTCGCATCCAGGCATCTCTTATTGACCGCGCCATATTGTTTCATTTTCATTGCGCATCTATTATGCGTACGAGAACCTACACACTTTGCGCGCACTCTATTGTGACGTAATAATCACACCAAATGCACACTGTTTGCAGTGTATCCAAAATTTTGTCAAGCACTGGATGCACAGTGCTGGTTTGACAAAGTTTGTTCAGTTCTTGAGATTGTCATGGTGGATTTCTGTATTTGCTCTAGATGTCTGATTTGGATAACAATAAAAATAATGACTGGCTTTACTTTCGGGGGATATCAGAAATATTGACCGCGCTAAGACCATATTGCCCTCGTCTTTCGACTCGGGGCAATATGATCTGAGCTTGGTCAATATATCTGATATACCCCTCAAGGCCAGTCAATATTATATAATTATTAACCGTATCAGACATCTGAGCAGGGCAATTTTTAAATGGTATTGCCCTCAAGGTTTTGATGGATAAGTCAACAAAATTACAATAAGTTAGTCCGCGCAGAAAAGTCAATGGGATTTTGTGTGTAATTTGGCGGGCAATATAGGTTATATAGAAAACCAATGCGCAAATATTTTACCCCGCTCAGAAGAGTCAATGGGATTTGTGTGTAATTTGGCGGGCAATATAGGTTATACAGTAAGTCAATGGACAAATATTTTAGCCCGCTCTGAAAAGTCAATGGCAAAATGCGTGTTAAACTAGTGCGCAATAATGTAGTGCCAGTTGTAATTTACATCGCGCATCAGCTATTGTAATTTACATCGCGCATCGTGTATTAGAAAATGCGCACTTTGCGCGAACTCCATTGTGACGTAACAATCACACCCTAGGCAAACTCTTTGCAGTGTATCGAAAATCTGTCAAACACTGGATGAACAGTGCTGGTTTGACAATGTTTTTGCAACTTCTAATGCTAGGAAACCCTGTGTAGCCTACATAATTTAAGAGTATAAGATAGTAAGAGTTTCTTGTTTGCTCTAGATGTCTGATGTGGTTAATAATAGTAATATTGACTGCCTAATTCAGGGCAATACGACTTGTCATATATCACCCTCACCTTCGGTTCGGGCGATATATGTCGTATTGCCCAGAAGGCAGTCAATATTACTTAAATATATTACCTAAGACACTCAGAGCATTTCAGGTATAGGTACCCATTCACTACTCATGGGTGGAGAGAGGCAAATGTAGATTAATGTCCTGCCATAGAACATTAGTGCCGTGGCAGGACTCAAACCACAAACCATGTGATCCACAGTTGTGTGGCATATCCTCTAGACCATGACAACACAGATACAAATAAAAAAGATTGTTTCAATACTGTGTATCATCATCATCATCATTGTCGTCGTCGTCATCGTCATCATCATACGATAGTGACTGAAGAAATATGGATAGGATAAAGAAGAAGGGAATGGCCATGCAGGAAGGAGACTCAGCGCATATAAACACTGGCCAATAGTATAGCTATAGGATATGGTGAATATACATATAACTAGATGTATAGCCATGCAGGTGGGAGCCGTGATTATAAACAGTGACCAAATGGGTCAAGATTTTTAGATATGAACCTATACCTGTGTCCATACCATGAAGGAAGGATACTAAAATATTAACTGACCAAACAAAGTCAGAAGGTATATGCGTGAACATATCCCTTTGACCATACAGGAAGGAGACTGTATGGTCACAGACTGACCACACTAATCAAACTCTACAAAGAAGAATAGGAACATAATTATTATACTCATACTCTTTAACAAGGAGACCAGGGGGGTGATTCATAAAGCTGTTCGTAAGTTATGCACGACTTTACGCACGACTGGTGATATGTTCTTGTGCTACATGTAAATGATTGAGAATCTGATTAGCACCCAAGAACATGTTCCAGTCGTGCGTAAAGTCGTGCGTAACTTACGAACAGCTTTATGAAACACCCCCCAGAATGTAAGCAGCGACAAAATAAATCATGCCGTGTAAACATAACTCTGTGACTACTGTAAAAATAGAAGCTTTTATGACATGAAGCCTTAACAAATTGTAAATTAAAGCTATTTCTATGGCAAGAAACTTCGTTATTTGCCCAAATTAAGTGTTATACAATGTATCAGTTGTGATTCCTTTTTTTTTTAGCATGAAATTGACACATATAAGCAAACTAGTGAAATTCACAAAGTTTTCATGCACAAAAGAGTGTCTTTAATGTATGCACTGAGGAGATGGGAATACTGACCGTACAAATGTCAAGAATACAAGGGTACCAGAATGTGAACAGTGACCAACAAATATAAATCTGAAGATATGAACACAACCCTGTGGCCAGGGAGGGGCTTGAATACATTCTGACCACATACTTACCAACATTGTATAAAATAGAATATGAACATAGCACTGTGACCCTACAGGAAGGAGACTGGGATATAAACAGTGACCAAACACTGCCACAGGTAAGCGTTCACATGTGGGTCATATTAACTCAAATACTGCCCAAAGGAAGTCAAGGTGTTAAAGGTAGACTGTTGTCATCTTTGCCTTAATCCTTTGATTTTCTCTCTCATTCAACCCATCTCTCTCTCTCTCCCATTTTATCTCTCCCACTCTCTCTCTCTCTCCCACCCTTTCTTTTTCTTTTTCTTTTTCTGCCTCTCTCTCTCTCTCTCTTCTCTCTTCTCTTCTCTTCTCTTCTCTTCTCTTCTCTTCTCTTCTCTTCTCTTCTCTTCTCTTCTCTTCTCTTCTCTTCTCTTCTCTTCTCTTCTCTTCTCTTCTTTCTCTTCTCTTCTCTTCTCTTCTCTTCTCTCATTCTCCCCTCCTTTGTCTCAGTAAGCTTCCAATGACCCCCCAAAAAACTTCTATTTTCTTATAGCAGTATCCCAGGACCCAGGATAATTTATATACGGAAGCTTTTATTGATTTCATTGTCTGTTTCTCAATCCTGATGAATTTCTAGAGGATACCAAGCACATGACTCTAGCTGAGCGGTATAGCTGATGCCTGTCATCATGATGTGTATTGTCTGCTTTTATGACCCCCTGGGGAATCCCCCTGGGGAATCTAACCCATGACCAGGTAGATCCAGTCTGCATGGTGCTAGATCAGTGCACTTGCCTTACAATGACCTTTCATTTGAAAGAAAGAATATCATAAATCATTATTAAACTATTGATTTTTAGTGCTGTAAAGCAAACAGTTGTAATCCGCTAGTGAAGATGATTCTTTGATATTGTAGTATTCCTGAAAGAAACAATTGTTTCTCATTAAAAACAATGGAGAAAGTTCAATTTGTGAAGTATACAAAAGTGTCATAGTTGAGTGGTTTAAACACTTGAGTTGAAATTCAGAGGTTGTGGTTCGATCCCCACTAGGGCACTAATGTCCTTTGGCAAGGCATTGATCTTTATTTGCCACACTCGACCCACGTGAGGTTAATGGGTACCTGGCAGGAATTAATACCTGAAATGCTGGAGCGCTGTAATGGTAGCTAGGCTAAAGCCAGGGTAATAATTAATGCGCCTTGGAATTGAATTTCTAGATAGACGGCGCTATAGAAATGCATATAATTATTATTAATTAATGTATATATTTAAGTTGCTTGCATACAAATTACTTTTATAGTCATTTATAACAATGGTGAAACTTGACTGTATGCAACCCTTTCATTTATAAACGTTATAGAGAGTCGTTAGATTTGCATATGTCTAGCATATGTAAGATACAGGAGACGCACAAGGAGACCTGCATACGTGTCCTGATTCAGACACGTAGTCATTCAGAGTGATACATTCAATTCTTCTTTTGAAAAGTACTTCCTTTTACTTGAAATAAATATGCTCCATATGGATAAATCTAAAATCAAATTATGTATTCATGGGAAACATCTTTTACTCATTTTCTTTTTGACAATAGGTTTAGTTGTTGAGGGTACGTTGTCATCATTCAATAGTCTGATTGAGTCCAATGAACATTGATAGATAGAAAGCTGAATCATATCTCAGTGGATAGGTGCTTCTCTATTAGCTCAAAATAAACATGAGTTTGAGATATGAGATCCGATTAGCGCTTGTGTAGAACCTGCTCAAGGTAGAAGCTCCCTGCTGTAGTTGGTGTGAGGTGAGCAGTCACATGAATAATTAGCTCAAGCTACAAGGTCATAGTCTGAATGAATTTTTGCAAGCAATGGCCTGCCTATTGTCCAAACTGCAGGCTATTTCACAAACAAGCCCTATGTTCCTTGAGATAATAACTCAAGCTTCATGTAAATGCAATGATGAATGAATCCGCTATTTGCATTTCCAATTCAGATTAGTTTAAGACTAGTTGTGATTGGGCTTAGATCAGAATGATACAGCAATCTTTCATGTAAACTCTGACTAGTGAAGACTGGTCTTACAGGCATGAACTGTAAGTTCAATATGTCCTTATATTTTGTTTGTTACTAACCAAGCGAGAAGCCTTCAGTTCAACCCTCTTCCTCGAGACTCCCTTGGGGTAATCACTCATTAACCAACCAAGATGGTTCTCTAGCTTAAGTTTGAGTTTTAGGAGATTCGTATGTGCCAAGAAAATCTTTGGAATATTCCTTAAATAATAGTCAATATTGCAGCAGTTTGCCTATACAGGAAAAAGACATTGTGCCAGGTTGTTGAATGCCCGCTAATCATAGTTTACCTTTTCTCCTGTGAGATTTTTTCCTAGTACAGTTCAATATTTAAAAAAAATTGTAGTAAGTGTTTTAGAAGATAATCAGAAGATCTGGGATGTATTTGTTACATCTCAATAAAAGGTCACTGTGAGACTTTAGAGTAAAAGGCACTTTGACCCCAAAAGATCACGTCTGACCCCTTGGATGGAAGGTTGCTATGGTGTCCTGGTGTAGATCGAGGAAGAGATTAGAAGCTGATGCACCTTACAGATTTATCAACCGTATTTTAGTTTACCCTACTGGGTCTTCATTGCATGTGGCAGGTTATTGTAAAAGTGAATGAAGGATTTTTTATTGTCTTTCTTCCAGAAAACTAAGTTCAAGAAGTTTTGTAATGTGATACAAGCTTGGTTAGTGACTAATTGCCTTCTAATCCAATGAACATTGATGTTTGCTGAATCACATCTCAGTGGAGTCCTGTCTAAGCATGAACGCTGAGAACATGACATCCCTTTGTTTATGTTTATTGCTAACGGAGTGAGAAGCACTCAGATCAACCCTTTTCCTGCAAACTCTCCAGGGAGCTGATCACTCATTAGCCAGTATTACACCATAGCTTCGTAGAACAGTAGTTTGTAAGTGTTTTGCCTGTATGACCTCCATCTGACATATTTTGTCAGTGCCTTAAACCACCAACCTGTCACTATTACTCCATTAGATTCACCTATACATGTATTGAAATGAATTACCCCTCCCACACACACACACACTCACACATACACAGCCAAAATGTCCATTAAGAAACATTTTGTAGAAGATTTCAAGATGCAGCAGTATACCATTGATTACTTCTTGGCATAGATATTTGTAGTAGTATTGCACTACTTTCTGGAAACTTTCTTATGGTGATTGTAGTGCAGACAGAATAGCTGGGAGATCATTGTGATAATGCATATTGTATCTAGGATATTTGAAGGGTCACCAAAAGGTCGACAAGGGTCTGCTAAGGCTACAAGATCAGGGCCCCCGTCTTACAAAGAGTTACGATCGATCCATATCAATCGCAAGTCCTCTAATCAATCGCAAGTTTGCAGTCTCCTATCTCTTATGTACATAGTTGCGATTAATATCAATTCTTTGTAAGATGGGCCCAGAAGTGGACAAATACATGTACAACATGGATATTCTGTGCTTCTACATTTAATATGGAGAATTAATGCACAAAATGTCACCAAAAGTCTTCACCCCAAAATCATGAAGTTCTTGAACTTCTGTCGTCCAGATGTGTATCCAGACTGATTGATTAGTAATCCAATGATCATTGATGTTTGCTGTATCACATATCAGAGGAAGTATAGGAACATTCATCACCGACCCTGAGAGAAGTCCTCCGTTCAACCCTGTTCCTTGAAGCTCTCTAGGGATGTCCACTCACTGCTATCTGAGTGCAGAACAATGGTACAGGAACTCCATGTGGCCGGGGCCTGGGAGTGTGAGGGGCTGGTCTTCCTGTCAAGCATTGTTCTTTTTCATTCCATGTAAACTCCTGATGAGCATCATGGTGTGGGAATGTCAAGGAGGTGTGGGATTTTGAAGCAAGTTAGGAGAAACAGATGATGTATTCCCAGGAATGCTTGACGTATTAAATGTGTGAAAGATGAAATTTGGTTTAACCCTTCCAGTGCCTTCCAACTACCAATACCAAAATTCTCATATTGTACAATATTCTCATAATTGTTTTATTCAATATAAGATAAACTGCATTAGCAAAAAAAAATAGATTGTGCAGCTACATGTATAATGTGAGATGTTTGAATGATTGATAACATTATGGCTCTTTTCAAACAAAACTCTTGTTTTTAGTGAGTGGTAAAATGCATCAATAACTTTTAAAACAAACATTTATCTTTCAACTTTAAGATATTGACCCGAAATAACAATACGCACCATTGTTCAGGGCCTTCCGTACAATATTATATTTACATGTAGTCCCGCTATAAGAGTGTTGTAAAATATATCAAGAACTTTAAAAAGAAATGAATCATTGCTCCAAGGAAAGTATCATGACGTAAGATGACTGTGCAATGTCTGAAATAACTATGAGGGGTTAGTCCAAGACTCCACCCAACATGAGAGATGTTCTGATGTGTCATCTTCATGGTGGTCCGTAATAAGACGTAGATCAATCCCATCATGCATCATGGACTCGGGAGGAGTCTCCTAATTACAGATTGTGCTTTGAGTGACAAATTATTTGCTGTTCCAGACTACATGTATCTGTATGATGGTCAGAAACTGTCCAAGGACTCGGGCAAGAAACTTTTCCAAGTTTGATTTTGTAAGACAGTATGAACATTTAAGGTCACTCAAATCTTAATGATATTCAACTCTTTTGAGATGATTACTTCTTTTCTTGCTTTTTTCCCCAAAATTTCTATAAATGTAAATGTCTTGTTTGAATACCAACACTCCTTGCATTTCAGTTGTAACACAAACTAGCAAATATCTTCTGGGGTATATCTCCAAAGCTATGAGGTAATGGTATATCTCTGATTAGACAATATTCCCTAGAATCAGAAAAGGTACTGGGTGATGTTCTAGGTAAAGACATACATGATGCCACAAACTCCAAACATACTCAAACAAACTCAGTAACAAGGCACTACTGTATAGAGAGCAGAGAGTGAGATTGCTCTATTAGTTTGGATGTTAAGAGGAGATGAGAGAAAGCAAGTGGTCCAAGAAGATAAGGAGCAAGGCTTGGTAACATGTGGAGCATAGTGAGAGAGAATACCCTTGATGTGTTCTAGATTGCTGATTAGCATCGGCATGTTCACACTTAGTGTGAAGTGGGCCAAGAAGATAAGGAGCAAGGGGTGGAGCATAGAGAGAGAGAATACCCTTGATATGTTCTAGATTGCTGATTAGCGACGGCATGTTCACACTTACTGTGTTATCAGTCTAGAAAATAGGGACAAAATGCTTGACTATCCACACAAGATGTATGTGTCTTTGACAGTGCCAAACAGTCTGGTTACATACCAATGACAATGATTGGCTGTAGAAAATTCCACCTCCAAGGTAGGAATAACTTGCAACAAATTTTGAGGATGGTTCCGTATTAAATCGTGTGAGATGTTTTCATGAACTGTGTGTCTCAGTTTTATACTTGTATAAGGCCAGACTCATATTTATCTCATTTACAAGAGGAAGAGAGTGCGTGAGGCTCTCCTTGACCATCTATCTTTGACCATGTCATGGGTTCAGTAATCCACCTGTTATAAATATCTAATTGTACGAGTACATCACTCAGAAGAGATTGATGAAAGCAATATGATTTTGAAATAAAACCCTTCCCCTTCTAAATTCATACTGACTTTCTCACATATCTCTATAATTACACTTGTACGATGCATTTATTGGCTATGAATGTCCCAGAGATGACTAACGTAAACTAAAGATTTATTTTCTGCTTTACCCGCAGGTATTCCATGATCTATTACTTTTAATGATCGGCACACAGGAAACAATGAAAGCAAAAGGATACCCTTCTGAAAGCAATGGTTTCGATAAGGAAACCAACCTTCAGTTTCATGGATATTTAAACTTACTTCATCTAACATCCCATGCTACAAACACTTAATTTGTTGTAATTTCCATTTCACCTCAGAACTTTAACCTCCTGTTCCTTGACCCTAAACCAAACCAAACCAAACCAAGCTTTTCCTGTGAGTAGTGTAGAGGAATGCAAGGAGCTGCATTACAAATTATTAGGATATATCCTTATCAAATGTGTGTGAATATGATATACTTTCAAGAACTGTGTGTCTCAGTTTTATACTTGTATAAGGCCAGACTCATACTCATCTCATTTACAAGAGGAAGAGAGTTCGTAGGGGTTCTCCTTGACCATCTATCTTTGAACATGTCATGGGTTCAGTAATCCACCTGTTATGGGTTCAGTAATCCACCTGTTATAAATATCTAATTGTACGAGTGCATCACTCAGAAGGTATTGGTGAAAGCAATCTGACTATGAATAAAACCCTTCCCCTTCTAAATCCCAAGCCAGATTGACTTTCTCTTTATATCTCTTTAATTACACTTGTAAGATGCGTTTATTGGCTAAGAATTTCCCAGAGATGACTAAAGTAAACTCAAGGTTTATTTTCTGCTTTATATACCCGCAGGTATTCCATAATCTATTACTTTTAATGATCGGCACACAGGAAACAATGAAAGCAAAAGGATACCCTTTTGAAAGCAATAGTTTCGATAAGGAAACCAACCTTCAGTTTCATGGATATTTAAACTTACTTCATCTAACATCCCATGCTCCAAACACTTAATTTGTTGTAATTTCCATTTCACCTCAGAACTTTTTAAAAAGCGGTAAAACTTCACTTTCAAAGTCAAGTCAAGGTGCTTCAACCTCCTGTTTCTTGACCCTAAACCAAACCAAACCAAACCCAGCTTTTCCTGTGAGTATTGTAGAGGAAGGCAAGAAGCTGCGTTACATCTACAAATAGAGCATCATAGATATGCTTTCATGGACATTTAAACTATGATTACTTATTAGACATTATGTGTTTTATTGTCTAGATTTAGAAAAAAGGAAGTTACCAACCTGGGCTTGTGTCATGCCTCACACACCCAAAATCAACCACAGAAGAGTTCTTAGTAAGAGGTGTTACAAGGGAGGGTTATGTAGTTTTGAGTAAACATAGAGCTCTGTGAGACGACTGAGTTCAGCTAGGGTTGCCAATATGATTGATTTTATGGCATCCACCTTTGATTCCATGACCATGTCAGTTTCCTGTCTTGCTCGCTGGCTTTCTTAATGGAACATTTACATTTGATCATAAATCAGGAATTCTGCAAGATTTTCTTTTCTTTTATGTTGTTGCATCTTCAAAGTATTTTTTTTTAATCTTCTGATTTTAAGGTGATCACCGGTATATAGTTCGATATGGAAGATTTTGACATTGAAACTGACATAAAGTATCCATTTTCCAATGGAAAATCGTTTTTCACTGCATGAATTTTACAAATAATGAATTTATAAATTTAGTCAGCTGTATATTGTTTTTATACTTCAAAACATGTATGAGATCAAAATAAATAATGTTTGGCTAAGGTACATTATATGCCCTCTGACCCTACAATATGTACCGTATTTGGATGTTAATCTTTTATGCAAGTACTATCTTTAATACTAAGATTTGTATGGACTGATAAAGAAATGTTCACAACTAGTCATGAGTTATGAAACTACATTTATTTATTGTATTGATCTCTTATCGTCTCAAGCGAAAGAGAGATGGACAAGGTATTTCCTGTTCAAGTTAATCCAAATTTATTATCTTTTAAACCTCTTATCCTCGTTGAACTGCATGAATAGAGGAAATAATAACTATCTTTCCGGGATGATAATTGAAACAATCTGTTCATGTTTCAGAGCCGTTTTTATCAACATACAAGCTAACGATATTCTAGTCTGATAGAGATAGCTGAAATGGTCAGCTAGGTTCAGCCACAAGTGATTGAACTTTGGCTAGTTTCACAAAGGAACTCATCATGCCTTTGTAGTAATGAGTGGAAATAGAACAAATTAGCGCATCCCCCATGGCTACAGATCTAGCCAGTGCAGATGTGTTCTGAGAATTCATGCTATTTAACTTGTCAAAATGTGGTCAATTATTGGTTGTTTAACAGGCTATGAAGCAACGCCAAGGCTAGTTGTTGACTTGTTTCACTGACACTTGCATTTCCTTTTCCCTGTGTGCTTCATCTCACACCTTGTAGAGAGATAAGATCCCTCTTTGAGTTGAGTGCTTCTGAGGAAGATTGCTACAAGTTATACAATATTCAGGAGAAAGAGATATATGCTATAGCACAATCTTTTATTTTGCAATTCACAATGAGAACTTTTAAATAGAATATTCATAGGAAATAATTTTCTTATTACCAACACACAATGAAATGATAAATTTTCTTGCAGGATGACACTATACATGTACTTGCATATATTGCATTGGTTTGTTATCATGCTCCATGAATACTTAAAGATAATTATATGCATAGTTTTTTTTGCAATCTCTGTTTATGCTAATATACAGGGTAAGAATCACCATTGGTGCGCGACAAGAATCAGAGACTCTAGCCAAGGTGATATCAGATGCTGTCGGTCCCTGCCAGCAAGATAGTACATACACCCCTACTGACATCAATGGATTCTTCCAGCCTGCATTTACTATTGACTGGTGCAATGTTTCCATGGTAATGCTAATACATTTATTTATTTAATTTATCATCTCAAAAGAATTTCCAAGTGTTGTTTAAGTTTATTGAAAATGTATGTAATGCATTTTCTTCCAAGATCGTTTTGGCATGAAAAACTGAAGATGGTTAACAAGATAAGCATTTTTACTGGTCTTAATAGACCCAAAGTAATTGGCTAGAGAATTAAGCTACGTGTAAGCTTAGTATATCGAGAATATCCTTGTTTTAATTGAGTTGCTGTAACTTTCATTTATCAAGCATTATTTGTAAGGACATTTCTTTTATTGATGATCTATGTTTTTTTGCTTGATTTTAGAAGATCAGACGTCTCTGTTTTTGAGAAGTTTGCAAAGCATTCCTGGCAACTTTTTCGTAGCTTTTAAGACACTTGTAGTTAATTGTCCCTGTAATAGAAGACAATAGAATTATTGTTAAATGTACTTTGATCTTGGGGGATATTTTTAAATAATCCTGATTGTAATAACTCCACCATTTCCTGACATATCTATCATACTCTAATTCTTTTCTATTTTCAATAAAAGATGGAAGTAAGTCCAACCCAGCTCCAGAACGAGTCGACTCCTGTCTTCTTAGGAGGGATGTATGAACCCCCTATCATGCAAGTGGAAGATTCCGATCGTTTCCTTGAGTTCCTACTACTGGTAGTGGTTCCCTGTGCTATCATGTTCTGTTCCATTCTGGTTTTAGGGTACCTGATGTGCTGCGGGCGGAGTGGACGGTAAGATAATATCTTGTCTGACAATTGTTATGTTCACTTTGTGTAAAGCTCTTTTTCTCTTCTGGTTTGAAAAAAAATAGGTTCAGTTTGTTTGTTGTAGCTTATGTTTCTTGTATGTTTTAATTTAATATCTGAAAGGAATGTAGTTTGAAGATATATTATCAAATATGAAAGTGAAAAATATTTCAAGTTTACATTAAAAGAAACGTGAAACATAAAAAAAGATATATCTCATTGAATAGGAGGACTGATATTCCAATTGAAAATATTGATTGCTCTGTGGATTGGATTGTCATTAGATTACCAAAGAGGTAATAACATTTGTGTGTGTGTGTGTGTGGGTTTGTTTGTGATTTTAGACAGATAACGTTACCCAAACCCTTGCTTCCTGGTCAAAAATAAATTTCATGATTGAAATCGGAGAAATAAATAGGAAAACTTAAGTAGACCATATGAAATAATCATCAAATGATTAGCGATCAAGTGTCCAGACATATATTTAGTTATACCTGTCAAAGTAAGCTATTTTGCCGTGCACCCCCTTTCTGCTTATCTTAAGATCAATATATATGATCAAGATATCTTATTCTTTATAAGGTCAAGATTTATAAGGTAAAGGCCTACTTGTAAATCTCTTTTCAATTTCTTTCCATTTTCAACCCTACTCAAGGGATTACTTTATCATTGAGTGATCCAAATTTATTTGGATGTTTTTATCAACACTGCCCTCAATCAGTGTCCACCTCCAGCCGGCCAGTTTAATAAGTGCATCTTAAGATTGATGTTACCATAGGAACAGCATCTAATTCAACCCTGATGAACTTTCCAATTGCCCACCTCTTTTCCTCCAATCCTGATTAGATGCATTGATTATGTCGATCTTTAATCCATGAGATTTATAAACACTTGATGTGGTTTGTGGAATGGTTGAACGAAGACCAGCCTCTTATCTGATTTATTATCGAGCTTTTATCATGAAAAAGCTTAAGAAATGAAGATTTGACTAAATCAAGACATCAATCTGTCTCTCCCTTGGTTTGAGGTGTTTCACATGACTGTGAGTTTAAGGGTGGTCCATGAAATATGATAATCCCACTTTCCTGAGCCTTCATCCTGTGGTAGGGTGATCAGCTCCCGATAGCCTCTCAGAAATAATTGAGGATTTAGATTGAAACGAGGCAAATCTCCTACTACTTTCCGCCTAAATATACGCCTTTGGTGTTTGCACTGCCATTTTTCATAAAGAGATGTTTTGAGGAATTCACCAACTTTCTTCTTGTTACTCAGGTTTTGACATTTCCTCATCAAAACTTAATCTTTTATCATGGTACCTGTCGTTATGATCATTTTTAATGGACAACATTTCTTGCATACCTTTCACTTTCGGTCTTAAACAATCCAACAAACAGAATCTGCTAGATTTAATGATCTAGATCTCCCTCATCAGGTAGCCAGGTGATAATCTTGACACAATTCATAGAGAAATTAAAGGAAGGTTGTAGCGGTAGTAAAGCCGGCTTCACAACATTTTCTGTATGCATATAGTCCTCTAAACAAAGGGTTATAATCAAGTATAGACATCAGTAATTATGGAAGCAATGTTAAGGAAAGACAGCTTTGAGGTATGAAAGTAAATTTTAAATAAAGAAAGTTTTTGATTATTGTATAATTTTTTATTCTTAAACAGTATAAACCAGAAATTATTCCAAATTCAATTTCATAGCTACTTTGATTTGATCACACAATAAATGAGAGCATCTAAGATTGCCTGCAACTATTTTTAATCCCTTGCTTCCTTCTGCATCCAGAGCAAGAATGATAGGTGAACAAGAAATGATGATAAGGTGAAAAGATTAGCTGCTCTAATCTAGCCCTATATCTCGTATTAATATTTTATCTTGCCCTTGTGATTCTCATATTACCACCCAAGGAGTTAAATATAATCAAACAGATTTCCATAGAAGAATAAAAGATGTGCTTGGCATTTATTACCGGTAATTGTCTGATCAGGATTCAGCAATACTGCAATTTGACTGTAACTAAGTGACCTTAACCCTACATTACATGTATTTATTTAGTTTTAGTCTTTTCTTGTGTTGTGTGCTTATATTGAGTAAAATTGTCTTGATTTAGTAAAGCTAATGTGATTAGAAGAAAACTATTATTGAAAGATCATGATGCCATATTAGTATTTTGTGAAAACATAGTATATATTGCAGATACAGAAAATTAAAAATAGGTGAAGGAAATTAAATGTTAGGTGTTGGGAGAACAGATTAACGTTTTTAAGAATAGGTCTTTGTTGAGATCCATTTTGTTCAAAAGAGTTCTCATAGAACCATGAACATCATGCATCAAGAACAAAATAAGAATCAGAACAGAAACCGAATTTTCAATACCATAAATAGTTTTATTTGTATTTAACACTTCTAATTGTTTTAGCCCTCCGGTATTACATTTCTTGATAAGAAGTCCTTGAGAAATTATTTAATTTATGACAATTAAGCAGATTTCCTTCAGAATATCCCTCGTGTGAAATATCGCAAGTTTGAGCTAATCTCTAGCTAGCAAACCTGTCTACATTTCTCTTTCTATTTCCTCTATTTCCTTTCAGACCATTTACATTTTTATATGGTTCCCTCATGGATTTGTTTATTTACATCTTTATGATTTTTTAGAGAGTAATTTATTTGTTCTTTGACATGCATTATTTGCTGTCTGTATCACTTTTCATGTCATTCTTAATTGATTTCCTCTCATATTCTTTCTTCCTCTCTCTCTCTCTCTCTCTCTCTCTCTCCCTCTCTCTCTCCCCCTCTCTCTCTGTCTCTTAGTTCATTTACTTCATTTGATAACCATATTTCTTATCAACCAGCAATCTCTCAATACATTCAAACAATATCGCAAAACTCACCTTTTCTGTTCAAAACGTAATTTTAAAGTGCATTTGAAAATGTATATGGAAAATATGCTATGTAAATACAATAGTAGAACTAGTAGTAGTATCTATCTTTCTTCTTCTTTATTTCTATCATTATAAACTGATCATGACCACACAAAAAAATGTACTAATACTTGTGACACATTTAAATGGGTTAACAAGCAAAATGAGAGTCTGTCAGATTAGTGATTGCCAAATGGCATTTGACAGATCACATGACATCAGTGTTTTAATGTGTTCACCATTTTCAGTTTTATTCAATCTACATTTCCAACAGGTATCATCTGAAATTTGTAACCATAAATATTAAATAGATTAATATAATCTTGCTTTTAAAGGAAGACTTGGAGTACAGATATAAATTTATTGCATTTGATTTATCAAGGGATTTGAATTGTTCAGCCGAGTAGCATGTTAAAGGTTGTTGACCCATAGAGGGCTTTAGTTCTACTGGTGTGGAAAGCAGAAATGTTCAGGTCTAGCGATTGTCCTCCATGCTGTCTGTCACCAATAGAGGGCTTCAACTGACCTTTCAGGATATATACAGATTCCAGCTTAGATTGAGAGATTCTTGTGGGAGGGAGATCATCAGTGATATAGATAGAATCAAAGAGGCAAAAGGCGAGAGAAAGAGAGAAAAAGAAACAGAGACCAGGAGAGAGAGAAACAGAGAGAAAGAAACAGAGAGAGAGAGAGAGAGAGAGAGAGAGAGAGAGAGAGAGAAACACATATCTGTAAGAGTTTCAGAGAAGAATGGCTGAAGCAGATATAAAAGAGATTGAAAATAGATAGGACGTGTAATTACTTCAAAAGATAAAACTTAACTCATTCTGTTTCATTCATGTTTTCAATCTTAATGTATATTTCATGTTGACATCTACCACTTTATAAATGAATAATACATTATTTCAATTTATTTTTAATTTTAAACACATGTGTAACATTGATTTTGTTCTGTTTCTTTTATTTCCTATCTTGCAGGAAAGAAGTTGCCAGTACATCTGAGTAAGTATGTTCCCACACTCTATCCACCCAAATCATATCTAAACATTCCCCCAGATCTAAGATAATGTAACCAGCCTTCATTTCCTATGAAACGCAGCAGCTTGTTTCTTAGCAGGAAATCTATTTGATTTCATTTAAAACATTCAGGTTAACAGGTACAATTTCATTATTTCATTTCTCGCTTGTGAAATGTTCTCCTAGTGATTTGAGAATTGAAAGGAGGCTGTGAAATTTGAATTGGTAGGAGGAAATTTGATTACAAGTTTGGGGAGATTTTTGCAGCATCACGGAGAGTGTTTATTTTGGTTCTATGATTGATGTGATGTAGATTTAAAGCAGGGAATATCAGTGACAGAGACCAGTAGAATGTGTCTTAGCAGCTGGTTGGAATTTAGATATTCATTTTAATAGTGTCCAATGGCATTGACCAGGAGGATGTGTCATGATGCTGGAAATAAACAAGTAAATAATTGTATAGTCCTTCGAATAATGGAGTAAAGCGTTATTGCAGAACTCACGTAATCCATCCTGTGTTGGCCAATTTTTAAAGATTCCAAGCCTAATTTGAGCATACATTCTGAACATATATAGTAGGTAATAGGACCTAGGTAGTGTTGCATTTGAAAGTGATTTGTCATTAAGTCATTCTATTTTTTGCTTCACCTCAATGCAAATGTGTTTTTTTCTTCTTCTTGATGCACATATTTCTTGGTACCAATTTACTAGAGAATATAAGTGCAGATTTATTCAAGAATGATACGTCATTATGAAAATGCTAATGTATTCATAATTTGACATTTCTTGTCTTCATTACCCAAGACCATGTAACGGTTGGTTACATCGTAAATTAATTTAATTACCAATGTCATTTTTATCTTCACTTCATATCTTTCAGAGCTTCTGATGAGTGATAAGTTATTAGAAAACTTTCACCTAAATCACTATTGTTTTGTTGTTGTTGCTTTGTTTGACCACATTTCCTGAACTTTAAATGTATTTATCTTTTATTGCATTTGTCAGTTGGGAGCCCAAGAAGGTCATTAGCTCATATACTTTAACACATAGTAAATGCCCTTGTGGCTAGGAACTGTATTTGTATGAAATATGACGTATGAAGTGAAGATATAAACCCATCCTCCTATGAAAGGTAAAGTGAAAGTGATTTTTTAGCCTGCAGGTATGGAACCATCTCCATAGAAACTGATCATTCTAAACACTGTCCAGATGGTTAGAGTCTAGACCCTAGCATCCTTACAACAAATCATAACATGGATTAACCATCATATTTCTCTGACAGGTATGAAGCCTGGTTTAGATTGGTTAAAAATGATAGTAAACTGTGTAAGTAAAGGTAATCTTGAGTTTTTTTAATGACAACGTAATGAAACTTACACTTCATATTCAAAACTACAGATACAATGTAAATGATACCTGCCATATGATATTGATAGAAAGTATGATGATATGTCAGGAGTGAGCAATGGAGGATTAGAACATCTAGCATGCATGCAAAACATTTGGTTTTCAATTATGTAAATATGACCTTTGCTCTTTAGTGATGTTCTCCAGCAAGCTTTTATTAATTTCTCTATTAAATATTTTCTGGTCTACACAACCTCCCTACCGCATTAATAACAATTTAACATTATTTTGAGCCAGTTTCTCTCAAAATAGAATTCCATTACCAGAGCTCAATCTTAGCTTTCAACTCATAGTGTGATCTGATTAGGATATTAAGGTAACCCCTGTATTTCTTTATATTTCAAATTGATTGAAGAAGATTAAATTCAAGGACATCTTCTGTACATGTACCAGGTAAAGATCATAGTATGAAAGACATCATGTATTCTGATGCTTTAAAGATGATGACTAGAGTGGATCAGGTACTCACTGGGCTCTGGGGCTTGTAGATGTAGGAGATAGTAGAGCTGATATTGATCCCTTCCTTACCTTAGGATATGTATGGGTTGGTTTGAATCCAGTTCCCATTGCACACAGAGAGTGGTGTGCAACCCCATTCATTGTGTATCATTCTATGCTAAACCAGTACTGCAGCATGTTAACATTGTACTGGTCATCAGTTGTATTGGTACTATAGCATGGCCATGAAGACACTCTTCTCAAACTGTGATGCTTAACCTGAAAGATTTCTTGCCTAAAAGAGGATGAAATTTGACATTTGATACAAAAGCACAGCGATGAAAGTTTTTTGTTTGAAAAGAGTTGAGTTGCCGTCACTGCAGGAGGAATTGCTTCAAGCTATAACCCAACCTTATTTGGTGCTGGAGTGTTGATGATGTGATAAAAGGATCCTTCACAGTTCAATGGTCTTCAGAGAAGGGGAAAGAAGGAAGGGGAGGGGGAAGGGGGAAGGTCGAGATCTTTATCAGTGTGCTATCAGGACGTTACTCAAGACATAGTCCCACCTCTTAACAATCATCAATGTCTTGAGTCGGTTATGTGGCTGAGGAATGAAAACATGTGGCGTATGAAACATTTTACTGGGATGTAGCTGATGGCCGGACCATGCTCTGATTCAGCTAAATAGAATTCTCATAGGTATATACTCAAGCTATATCAAAGTAACTGTAATTTTCTTTTAGCAAGATCCTGGGTGAGATGACTGGAGAAATATAGTCAAATTTGTACATTACATACCGATACATTAACTTATTACCAGTACAAATTCTTGATATGAAGACAACAGATGAAGATGTCCTGCTCAAAGTCTGATTTCATATGACTAATTTGACTACCAAAGTGCTTTATACACCTGAGGTTATGGATCTATTTCCAGCAACAAAACTGAGCCAAATTCAAACAAAATAAGCCAAATATATTAAAATAAGGATTCAGTTTTTGTTCTGTCGGCCACATAGAGGTAATATCACAGTTTGTGAAATTTTGAATTAACTTTTGATAGAGAATTAAACCCAATTATGCAGTTTATGAAACATAATAAATATGTTTGTAGCATTTTTTTATTTTAATTCACACATTTTTTTCTTCTCAATATACCAGGGATCAACACAGACAGGCACCCAGGACATATGGACATCCAGAATCCAAGTCTAGTCCCCTCCCCCCCCCCCCCCCAAATATAAAAACATTCTCACATACCGGTATATCTCATTTATACAGCCCCTACAGTTTACAATTCGGCCCCTACTAAAGTGTTAGTGTTGAGCCCTGGATATACATTTATATTGTCTTAAGAATGCAAGCTTGATAGAAAATATTTCTATTCAAATCTGATGAGGCAGAATTATATCACTCTAATCTTTGGAATATTTATATGCCTATCTATGGGTTGATGATAAAAGCATTCTTCTATGGGTAAGAATGCCCTTAGTCTGTGAGCGTGAATAAGATCTATGATCCATTGGTCTTCAGAGACCTGGATGCGTGGAGGCATGGAAACAATCACTTCCTTCTCAACAGATCCTGGTGTATGTCTGCTCTAACGAGGGCAGCAAACCGATCGTTATTATCTCAGCTATGGTGGAAGTGATTATGGAGATGGTGTTTTCTAAGACAGCAAAGTCTGTAATTTGAAACCGGTAGTTTTGTGTCACATGCCATCAGTCGTTCTCCTGTGGTCCATAAAGAGATTTATCATCAAGAACAATCTCCTAGCCCTAGGGTAACCAAGAAATCAGTTTTACCAAAGAAAGACTAAGCTTTGGTGTAAAGTAAAGCACCTTGCAAATTATTGGTGCTTTATGACTAAGTAGGCAGCTATATATGGAGCAATTTATTGCATATCCTCCATAGAGGATGCAAAGAATTTGATTTGTTGCTCCAAAAAGAAGTTTTTTGTTGTTGAAAGTGTTAATTGTGGATGAGTCTGTGAAATCAATTGATATCATCAGTCTGTATCAAAAGACAGTACTAATGGTGTTAATCCAGTATGTTATCTGTCATTATTGAAGAAGAAGGAACTCGTCGTTCCTCAACCAGCAATAGCCAATATTTGAAACAGACGTACTGCAGGACAGACTTCTTCAAGTTCTCCTATTTCCCTCGTACGTGCAAGGACTGGAATAAGTTACCTGATAGCGTTATCAACACGGGATCAATTGATTCCTTTAGGTCCCATGCGCTATAAGATCGCTCCATTCCATGACCACGTGCCTCGTTTCCGTGTCTTTATATGGACTAACAAGTCTGTCGACATGTATTGAAGAAGAAGAAGAAGTACCACAGTAAAGCGATTCATCCACTTGATATTCAATACATCAGTACAGAGGTTCAAATCTCTACCTGTAAGATGTCAGAACATGAGGCATTTATTCTACAATTGCCTCTATCAACCCAAGGGTATCTAGCACTTGGTAGGATTTCTCCTTGACATAATGCAATCTGTACTACAACATTAGAACTTTGTTCCGGTTAAGTAGTATGTTTAATTTGCAGAAGCAGTTGGAGATGTAAATTCACTGTGTTAGATGCAATAAGAAAATGAAAAGATATACAAAGAGATCTCCTATACCAAAAGTTCCAGATTAGATTAGATTCCCCAAAGCATTGTATCTCAGATAAAGTAGTCTACTGCCCTCTGTAGGGTCAAATACATCATTCACCTCAAGAACCTGTTCTAAGAAGACTAGCAGCAGATACAAGAGAGTGGAGTTGAATTTTGTTCATAACGTCATTTCTCGCTTTGAACAGTTATAAACATGTCACATATATTTTCTACTGAGAGCCAGAAAGCTGTTAGCTCATATAAATCGATATACTTTTACATAAAGAAAACACTCATCTGACAATACGATACATTGATTTGATCTTACACTGTGTAATAGAGACTGACTCCAAAGCTTACTGATTGCCTGGAGGTTGTATCTTGTCCACTTCTAAGAGTTCAAGACTCTTTAAATCAACCAGGAAGTAACAAAATATACTCTTTCTTCCAGGGTTAATATCCTTTCTGTATGATACATACATGAAAGTACTTACAGAATGTTCTGATCACAGGTCATTTGAACTTTTATCTTAAAAATCAGTTCTCAAGACCCAAATGTCCCTGAATCTACCATCGCACTTTTAACATGATTGATGATTACCAAGTTAAATCAGTATCTTGAGGGTATATCATCATCTGTCAACGCACATCCCGCCCAGCATTACAGCCAAACAATGACTATAAATAAAGAGCTTTGTGAGATCATGCAACTCGATAGTAGTGGAGCCCTCTACGAATCATTCCCAATTTCCTCAACCAATAACTTTGGAGCGAGCTATCTGACCGCAGGCAAAGTTACGTGCCTTTTAACTCAGGAGGCCTCCTGTTGTATTCTTAATCCCATTTCCTCAAATTTCCTTTTTGAAATCTTGTCCCTGTTCACTCCATGGAACGGAGCATGTTTCCCTGGTCCTATCAGTGTTTTGTTAGAGCTAAACACAGCCCTCGGTTAAGTGGTACATCGGTTATGATTGGTTGGTTAAATTCTCTTACCTTCGGTATGAGAGCTAGAACCTGGGACTTGGAAACATAACCTCTTAATTGTCCTTTTTCTGCAACTCATTCAATATGGTGTAGTCGATTCTATTCATTGAGGAATTTACATGTATCATTTTGGTCAGTCCATCTCCCAGCTGTTATGAAACAGTTAAATCCTGTAGATAACCTCTTCTCCATACAACATGTTTACCTTGTACGTTGTGTCTTTATGAGCTGACAAGTATATACACTGGACATTTCAAATCAACACCAAATATTTCAAAAATGTTTTCTTTTATCAAATTTTGGTTCAGTTGCTTCATATTTGGCACAAGGTTTGTATTGCATTCCATTGCTTTCCTCTCTCCTCTCTTTTCTTAAATCCATCGATCATTTTTTGTTTCTACCATAATGCTCATAATTAAAGAAAAAATGCACCATGCCTTTCCTACTTTACCAAGCTCTTTCATTGGAATGACCTTTATTCTTTGAAGATCACCGTCATATATGTATTTGTATATGGGAACACACAGAATGTTCTTGTAGATGTAGAACTAGAACTATGATGTTGCTTGGGGTTGCATGAGGAGGAAATATAGGCCTAGTCCCAATTCTGTGATAACTACGACTAATGCCTCCACGAAGTTAAAAACATCAATTATGTATTCTTGTATTTTACTCATCAATGACATTGAACCAAATTATGATAACCAGGATAGGATGTGTATTTTTGACAGTTCACATTTATTGGCATTCAAAGGATGGGACCAGGCCTAAGATTCATGAAATGGCTTTTTTGTACATCAAAGACTAAGTATTAGATGAATTTAGTTGACAAAAAGCTGTAGATCACCGATAGAGGGCCGTTTGGTTGTGAATACAGGGTTCAATGGAGCTGATAGGAAAGCTTACATCACAATATAAATAATGTTTTGATATGAACTGCCAGATCATGACATCATACCATAAAACATACATGTAGATGCATTTGTAGTTTAGGGCATCTTTTCATGAAACCATCATAAATACAAGTTCAACGACATCCCATTGAAACTTGTGTTAAATTAAATGCACACTTTTCATTAGGCTATCGGTGATCTTGTACTTACAACGATTTCATGAAACAACCCCCAGGTTATTAGGAAGAGAAAGACGCAAATAACATGCACTGCACTATATGGATAGATGTCATTCTCATTGGCATGTTGTAGTGGATATAGAGGGAGAGTAGTCTAGAAAGATATTATTGCTTCAATGAGAATTGATCTGCATTTAATATCACATGCAGGTGGTTGGAGTTAGTCATAGAACAGTCATTCTTTGAGCTCAAGCTGTCTAGTACATGGATATTAGGTGCAAATTAATAGATTCAAGAATGAATACTTTTACCCATTCACCAGTGGAAAATAAAATATGCGTCATCCCTTTCCTTTCTCCTTCTGTCTCTCTCTTTCTAATGTGTCTTTATCTCCTTTCTTTCATTTTCAACTTGTATCTCGAGTTCTCATTCTCTCTTTTGCTCTCTTTCTCTTTCCTCTCTTACTCTTTCTCTCATGCTCTCTCTCTCTCTCTCTCTCTCTCTCTCTGACCTTCCATTTCCCTGTTTTCTTGTACTATCTTGCAATCTCTGCATTCCATTCTCCTAGAAGTTTGAAATCAATAAAATTAATTTGTCATTGTCCTACCTTTCTTTCTCCTTCTCCTCTCCCGCACTATGTCTTCCAGACTGCAGCTGACCCATCATAGGACGTTACGTCAGGCGTGTCGCGACCTCCGTACGATGTCAAACCGACGTGATGGTACTGCTTCCGTAGCGACGCTTACTCCAATCGGCACTCCAACTGTCGGAAGTCAAAGGTCGCACTCTCGTTCTAGGTAAAAACTTTTTGTAAAATGTATTATCCTAGGATGATTTAAAATTCTATTCAAAGTTTTATCCATCCATCTTTCCAATAAATGGTTAAATCTCTGCAGTGTCTGATAAAAATGCTCTCAAATTCACTCCAACCAAAGATATATTTCCTCCTTTGGTAAACTTTTTCTTCACACTTCCTTGACTGATTCCACTCTGTTGTAGATCAATGAACCTTGCAATCCTTAGACAGTCCTTCATCTGTATCTCATGATCGTCTGTCTCTGCAGCGTAAATCCTGCTCAAAACTCTTTTTCCTATTTGATCAGTAGAACACAGCAATCTGAGACATCTTACATCTGTGATACATGATATGATATCTGCTAAAATTAGTTATTTATTTCAGATCCTTCTGCTCTTCAATTTATCTTTTTTCTCTTTTTTCTATCAAAGAAATTATGAAGTTCTTAGTCATCGAGAAGAAGCTCTACAGAATTTGTATCTTTTAATTTCCGGTATATTACAAACAAACCAAATTGCTCTACCTTTATGGTACTGTGTGCATTCAGTCTAAGAGTAGGCCCTACTGTACTATGTAATTATTCACTGACATTGCAAGTTTTTAGTTGGTTTGTCAGTGTTTTTAAGAACAGAACTTAATTGAACCTACTTGTATGTATTAAGTATGAATAAATTAAACATTTGCCCATAATATACACAGAGGTATGTATCCTTGATTATCTAGTAATGATCTTGACCTGAGGAAAGCCCTAATATTTAGAACGCTTTCAAATAACAACTCTTTTTACCCTTGGATAGTGAGAACCAAGCTAGCTTGCCATGATTCTGATCTTCTTCATCTACTGTTGATCCAAAGGAGATTTACATACAGGTCTTTGTTCGCTTCATGGTAACCCTACCGTGCGTCATATACTTCACTAGTTTTACCTATGAAAGCCAATAGTTTCGATGTGTGTGTATTCATACTCTCAGATTTATCAGAGATATCCCAAATATCTCTCTATTTTTTGCATATCGCTTAGATTAAAGTAGTTATTTAAGTAAATTGAAGGTTTTTAAATGACAAAAACATTGAACAATATCACAAACTTTTATATTGTATCTGTGGAGACATCACTAGCCATATCTCAAAATTGGCAATTCTTTCTTATATGCTTTTAAAGTTCAGAAAAGTCATTTGATAAATACACTGGACATTTATCAACTGTAGGGTATATTGAAGTGGATTTGTTAAGAGCTGTTTGATTTTGCAATTACATGAAGTTCACTTCTCTTCCCTTGCCAATTAAATGACCAAAATACTCTGAGAAATCACTAATATTGCATTATCGCCCTGTTGATAGCAGCACAGATTTAGATAATGCAAAAGTTAGACAAAGTTCTGTCTATCGCTCAACCAGACATTGGTTTATAAGTAGCAATCAGGAGCTCAATGGGACATCCAAAGAAGATTTAAGGTCACAGCGAAGTCACTACAACGTTCATATTCACCACATTACTGCTATCACTTTAAGTGGTTGATGTACCCACAGGTCTACACAAACTCCTCCGTGTTACTATTTGTAATGTTGGTTGATTTCCTGGAAGATGTTTGTTTCCATGGAGATAAGGTTGTCCATGCTTGATGCTTGTCCACATGTTTCCTTAGCTTCTGCAATCCATCATGACATTTCTAGAGACCAAAGAGAAGAAGTTGCGTTGTAATAGCAGAAGATAGATAAATAAGCAAGGATTAGAACCAAGAGATCCCAAACTAAAGCTTGAAGTACAATTTTTTGTCTGGTGTCGCAGCTCATAATTTGAATAAAGTTATGATTTCTGTTGACAGAACAATAATTTTCCCCAGATATTGATATCCAAATTTCTTGCTCAATGATATAGGAACACATCACATAGCTTGACCAACAAATGCTTACAAGGACATATATATATCTCTCTGTTAAAATAATCACATATAGATTGTGAATTATTGCAATGAGGCTCGTTTTTTAAGCCATTGGATCCCAAGCCACATATTTCAATATTTGTTACAGACAGAATATGATATTACTCAGCAATGATAGGATTAACATCACGGTAGGCAGGAAAGGATGAAAGCCTTGAAAATGAATTAGAGATAAACCGAATTGGGATTGATTTAGGGGTAACCGGGAGTTATTCCCGGGCTGGAAAGGCCATGAAAGTTTGAAAAGAGATCCAGCTCGTGTGGTGACTTCCTGTATGTGGATAGAGCAGTTTGGAATATGGGAGTGTGATGTTGAGACTTCTGAGGGGGAAGGGTTCTACAGGTACCTGTTAAAAGTGATAGAAAAGATACCTCTAATTGTTTAATGAGCAAAGACAAAAAATAGTCAGAAGCAGAGTCTATCATATTTCACCTGTTAACTACTGTGTTCTCTCATTCTCATAGGCTTGATACAGGGACCACCTGGTTTCTGTAGGCAATGGATTTATAGATAGCCTTTATTGTAGCAATGGTAGTAAAAGTTATTGTTAAAGCAGTCTCAGTATTAGTTTGATAAATGCCAGCATTTCAGACTTCACTTCTCTTTTAGTTCTAATGAGTAAATTCTCCCTAAATGAAATACGGTCATCAAGTAAATAACTGAACCCCTATGATCATGTCAAACACCGTATTGCTTGTAAGCAGTACTGACTTCTTTGCACAAGCTAATTTCAGTTGCAGAATATTGCCATTTAGGAGGTTTTACTCATCACAATATAGTTTATGTATTTGTCTAGCCCCTAGAGGTAAATTAGAATTTGGGCTAAGATTTGAAGAATCTTGGAAGGAGAAGATAGAATGACAGATATAAGCCAGGGTAACTTCCTTCTGTGATGTAATGTGAAATATATCAGCTGGTTTGGTATTCATAGTCAATAAAAGTAAGAATGAAGATGATTCCTAGCTTTATTTGAAGGTAAGGGATTTGTCTGGCCTATGAAATGATTCTTTTAAAAGCTATAGCAAGGATGCTTTTAGTAGATCATTTCTGTTCACAGATTTTTGTTCATATAATATATATAGAATAGGTAACAGATATAATGAATTGATCAGCCTGATTTTCATGTTAGAAGTTCTCTCTCTCTCTCTCTCTCTCTCTCTCTCTCTCTATCTCTCTCTCTCTCTTTCTCCCCTCTCTCTCTCTCTCTCTCTCTCACTCTCTCCCTCCTTTTCTCCCTCCCTCCATCCCTTTCTCTCTCTCTCTCTCTCTCTCTTACTCTCATCTCTTTATTATTCTCTCTGTCTCTTTCTCTGTTTGCTCTTTGATGACTCCTTTCATAATCTCATTCTCTCTTATCCTTTTTCTTGTATTCTAATGTTCTCCTTATCTTTCACATTTTCCCTCTCTGCACTCTTTCCTTATCATTCATTGATTTATAGTTTCACTTATAGGGATCAGTCCTGTATCATCAGTAACAATAATATAAAATTAGTCCAAGTAGAAAATGTGTTGAATCCTCAAAAAAAAATGGTGCGAGAGGCTCATTAGTGTAGATCAGACAGCAAATCTGATATTAACTTTTCCACATAACTTCAGGACACTGATTTTTATGTTCATACATGTAGTTATCAATGATGGTAATGTGGAAATGGTCCCCTATCTCTTTGTCTGCTCACTCTTCTCCTCATTTATTAATGTTGAAACAAGTGTATTTATCCTCTCAACCTTGTAGAGCAAATTGTTTATTCTGTGACTATTTATATCCAAACAACAAATTACCGTTTCATGATAATGAATCGATTAAAGGACATCAAAGCAGATGATTTGTCAAAGTATGAATTTCATCTTCTTTCAATTAATGATGAGTGTACAGACATTTTTCCCATAAACACATCTGGTCAGCTGGACCATCTTTTTTCTGTCTTTGGACGTTTCCTTCACTTAATTCCACGTAATCTAATGACTCACTTTGTTTGATTGGGAACATGCCACTATATCAATACAGTGTAATGAGTGTTTCTGAAATATCCCTATGTCCCATCAGCTGTATCGTGTATAAATGTTTATGAAGAGTCACCTGCTCCGGTCACACTTTCCTAATTACGAGGCCCAGCTGTAAGGATTGCTACTCTTCTTTTGAAACAGACATTCATGGCAGCTAGAGCCCTTTGTATCTAGTGGAAATGAGGCTATGTAATTGCTTCTGTTATTACTTTTAATATTAAACACATCATTGTTGCCACAAAGCTGCAAGAGATGCTGCAAGATTGCCTTGCACCTACCACATCAGTCCTTCTAAAGACTTTGTCAGAAGAGTTTCTTGTTCTCTCCCTTCACTCGCTTTACTTACCTATCACACATCCTCTCATTCTTACATTTTTTTCTACCATCTCTTTCTCATTACTTCAATATTTTCTTTGTTCTCCTATATCTCTTGCATCGCACAATTCTCTTGCATTCTCTTTTTCTCTCTCATTCTCCCTTTCAAACTCACAAGTTCCCTCAATTTTGATAGAATTTAATCAATTTCAACTTGGCAAAGCTGAATCCTTTACAATTAGACCTTGGCATATAACTTTCAGAATAATTGAGTGATTAAAAGAAAATTAATTAACACAGTTTGTGTTCTTTGTTGATAAGCATACAGGTGTTAATGTTCCTGTGAAACTTGTTTATGCCATGTTACTTGGCTTCACACCCAGGGGCGTCGCTAGACCTTTTTCAGTGGGGAGGGGGGTGTAGAGGCCACCGATTACTAACAAAACTAGCCACCAATTACCGACAAATGAATTAATGCCAATGTGCCAATGTCTACAAATTAAACCCTATAAACCTGGGCCTGGGACTAATTTCCTACAAACTATCTATACCTGTGCATGAGCACATGGTCATTTTCCTTGACCTCATGAATACACGTTTTATTTTGTCAAGACTAGTCAGCATCATAGCTATAAACAAATTTGCATCCCCAGAGTGCAACTACTCGGTGTGGCGTGATTGGAAAGAGCGCTGCGTTCGTACACAAATAACCCGGGTTTGAAGCTTGATGGAGCAATTTTTGAACCCCTTTTTTCTTTTGCTGATATTATAGTAAGGTTGTCAATGACAATGATTTTTAATGATTGCTGGTTGCTGAGTTGTAGACTCTCGAAAGTCATCACAGCAGATAAAAAGTCACAGTTTGAGGAAAAAGTAATTCACTGGCCGACTGACATTGTACATCTCACCGAGTTAAAACTTCTGCATTGATATAGTACACGAGGATCGAGCTCAACCTGACACAGCAACGTATCTTTGCATATTTTTCTTGCTCCCCTCGACGAGATGAGTCCACCCAACAAGCCCTTTTCCTTTTCCTTTCTTTTCTTTCTTTTCCTTTCCTTTTTTTTTCTCTTTTTCTTTCCCTCTCATTTTTTTCCTTCCTCCTTTTTTCATTTTTCCTGATGGCAGCGCAATTTTACCAACAATATCCTGATAGGCACCCCCCCCCCCTCTAGTCCCCTCCTCCCACCTGACATTGTGATATTTTAAGTAATCTTTAAAGGTCAACAACAAAGTGAAAAACCTGTCCACAAAAAAATACCTTCATTTACTTTGTCTTTGTCTTTTGAGTATGATTTATGCAGGTTTAATATCTTACATTTAGTATAGCTAAATTATTTTTCCAGAAGACATCTTTTTGAAAATAAAATGTCAACTCATTGCAAGTTACATTCTGAATTTAATTCAATATCATACCTCTGTACATGACCATGCATGTATACCACACACACACTCACACACTAATGAATACATAATTATAATATCTCAACAATAAAACACTGTATTATTTGTGCATAGTCTATTTTTTTCAAGATGACTTGACCTCAATTTGTTCAAAAAGTTCTAGAAGATCAGAAATGTTGATGAAAATAAACCAACTGTACATGGTCAAGTTCCAAGTGCATGCCTGATATTGAAATGAACTTACTTTGTAAAATCCCACCATTCCAATGTCTTAATCCACATGGCTCTTATCCCTCAACTGTGAAAATATCTTATGCCACTGTCTCCTTGCGTTCACTATCTACATACTAACTGTCCTCTTCTAAGAGTTCACTTCATATTTCTTTCTCGTTAGCTTTTCTATTGTCATCATGGTCTTGTCCATGAAGTCCGAATGACCCAGACAGGATGTCATCATTGCTTCACACTCTATGCCAAATTATTGGGTTAATTTGACAGAAAAATAGTTGTTGATGGATGACCACTGCAGCTCTAGCCATCTGTCCACTCTACACTGCCCCTTAACTAGGGTCCTAGCTAGAAATGAATCTGGAATGATGTAATGTGTCCTTATAAATTACTTCCTTTGGCATGAACCAGATGAGATGTATCCTTGATTATTGTGAGGTGTCTTCATTCATTAAGGACATGATATCACATTCAAATGAATACAGGTGATGTGTAGATACAGTTCCATTTCTCATGACTTTTCAAGTGTCTTTTCATTAAGGAACATCTGCATTTTTTTGTCATTCAGATACTTCTTACACTTTAATGTAAAGCACCAGTTTGTGACTGATTCAATTATCACTTAAAGTACTAATTATGTGAGCTACTTGTGTACTGAGTTCCTTACTGATGGAACATGAAGCTAATCCCATGAATAGCTCAAGAATAAAGCTATTACACACAAGATAGTCCTGGCAATCAGGTAATATTCCCTACATGTATATTTTATAAGTATGATGTACAAGTAGTGACTTTTTAATTGTCATTTACCTCAATTTATTGATGAGTAGAAATAGAATAATTAGTAGTTTGTTAATGTTGTCAATACCATTTTGTTTTGTTGTTGTTTTACAGAGGATATGATGAGTACCCATGGGCCAGCAGCACCCCTCAAGTTAACCATCGTGGTATGGCTACCCCACCCCCCTACAGGACACCGCCCCACCCTCACAAACATCGTGAGACAAGCTTCAGGTGGGTCTAATATTATATTGATTTCTTTCTGTTTATTCATTCACCATGTTAATAATCATTGTTAATGACATCTCTATTGCAACTTCTACATCTTATATTGCTCAATCTGAAATAGAATTTATCAATATGGATTGAGTCCATGTATACTCTAGACCTAGTTGATTATTGGAGACATTTGAGCGTCACTTTATGAGATCATATAGTTTTTGTAAGCACATATATTTTATACTGATCAAGATTTGGACGGTTCTTTTAAAAAGAAGTCATTCAGTTGACATCATTGCTATTTGCAAAATTCTAGTTGATTTTATTAAAGTAACTACTAGAGGATATATAATAACATTGCATTCGATACACCTTAAATGTTTGCTAATTGCATGCTAACTCAAGGTCTAAGTATGTCACAGAATGGAGAGGGATGTCACAGTATATGACTCAGCATGATCCATGTATACTGAGAGAAAACATCCATGTGCCTCACTACTCACAGACTCAATTAATCCTTCCTCTTACATCATACTATCATTGTACTATCAAAGGTTGTCAGTCATAAGATTTATGCATGGAATTCAGTGAGTGAATTCAATGTGAGTAAGAATGATTTTGAACATTTTTAAAATCAAATTTGAACATATACACTCTTCATATGAATGAATAATTTCTCACAGACAGTAAACCAAGATCAAGATATTCCTTGGTTTTTATCAAATGGGTTGTATCATTGATTTTGAGATACTGTCAAGAACTCAAGATTATTACAAATGTTTGTCACTTGCAGCCTCTCTCCTCAAGTTCAAAGATATTCTTAAACATTGCTTGTTACACATGGTACCCTAGGAAGTAGTGAATCTTTGTGTTAATCTAACGTATGTCATCAAGCGTTTGACCGATTGGCTGGGACAGGATGAAAGGATTAGACTTGCAGTCTGGACTCTGCCTGTCATCACCATGACGACAGCATCAAACTTTCTTATGAAGCTAGAGCTAAGAAGGGGGATGGGTGTTCAGGCACAGACTCAGAAGTTTGATTCAAAGCATATAGTGAAGATATTGAATGATGTGTAGAACTTCTGTAAGTTTTACTCTAGGACCTAGAAATAGCTTTCGGAAACATACGTGCGTAACATCATATGTTGTGTACCCGTGCACCGCCGCACACCTGGGGGGTGTTTCACAAAGATCTTAAGTTGAACTTATCTCTAAGTTGGACTTAAAAAATATGGAAAGCCGTTAGCATCTTTGAAAATATTTTGTAAAAGTTATTTTGAAAGGCATAAAATGTTGATTCAAATCATTCATATTTTCTATCATCAAGGAGATTTAATATTCTGGATGTGGAATTTATAAAAAGTCTAAAATGCCTGAATTTCTGCTTTTGAATATATTTCACTTTAAGGCTCCAATGGCTGTCCATAATTTTTAAGTCCAACTTAGTGTTAAGTTCTACTTAAGATCTTTGTGAAACACCCCCCAGGAGTATGTAAGTCCCGGAAGTGGCTTGAAAATACATCCAAGAGGCTACATCCGGGCATATTGGCGATAGCGAGAAATTAGGGCCAAGAAACAAATCAAAAGAAAGAATTGATGATGTAATCTTGACCCATATGTCTTGACTTGTATAAGGATGAGAGGGAGGATGAGAGGGAGGATGAGAGGGAGGATGAGAGGGAGGATGAGAGGGAGGATGAGAGGGAGGATGAGAGGGAGTCACAGGGGAGGATCAGATTAGTGAGAGGAGGAAATGAGCGCTGGATTTACCAATCTATAGAATCGGTTCTTACCTCGTCCTTTTTATCTAACCTAGATCTTCCAATCTAGGACTCTATTGATTGACTAATTATGAAAAGCTAAGCTTAGGTGTAATTCATTCTAAACTTATACAGGACATGACAAATGTATGTAAAAGTGAGGTGTATTGCTTGGGCTGCATGTGTAGAGATAACAAACTTGCCTAAGGCTTTCCTCATGTAGCAACATAATACAGTGTGTCTATGTATTTCACCTAATTTCACCTAGGGAATGCTCTATATATAGGCAATTTTAACTTGCTTTATGAATTGTTTTGAGAACTAGGAATGGCTTTTAATCAAATTTACTTTAAAATGCTCTCCTCATTCTCTTCCATTTTCTGTGCTCCTGTCAGTTGAGCCTCAGCTCTGTTTTCCGCTTCACTTTTGTCCCCGTCATAATGGTCTTAATCTCTCTCACATTATCTTCCTCCCATGTGTGTCCTCTTCATGTGTTTCTTCTCATCCCCCTCTGGGCAATCCTCCCACATAGAGTAATAAGCAAGAAGACAAAGAAACTTAAAGTGTTTGCCAAAGATTTGAAAGAGACCTGAATGAAAATGAAATGATAGCAAAGCTATGACAGTCATGAATGTAACTACTTTATGATGTAATAAGGAATAGCTTTCAATATGTTTGTTGGTATATGCAATAACCCATTTGACTCCTTTTCGATCTGTGCATAAGGGCTATAAATTTAGAATACAATGTCTTTCATGAACATCATTTTTGTGTCCTGCAGGAAGATTATTTTCTTCATAGAAATTTTTAAAAAAATATGAATTATTTTAGTTAGTCTTAAAGCTGATGAAGAAATTCTAAAAGATGTATCACTCAAATAATCATGATTTTCACTGATTTGAGATCTGTATCTGTAGGCCTCAATTTTGTAATATACATGTATTTTATACCTGTGTCTGTGATGCGTGCTACCAAGTTTAGATTGCCCTTTAACTAAGCTACAATCGAAGAGCTTTAGGGCAAGGAACTGAGTACTGAGTGTTAAATCTGACTCAGTTATTCTACCCATCATACATCTGTTATAGATTCACTAGTTTCACAAAGATGCCCTATTTATTGTCTTATCATAACACATCTTAAGATGTTACCGCACGCCCCCTTCCTTCTTCCCTAATTGAAACTCATTCGCATTAACATAGTTTCGGTCTTTTTTTACTTCATGTGCGTGTGTGTGTTTGTCTATGCAGTCATTCTTGGGCTCACTTTTGATTATCAATTATAATGATTGTTTTTGTCATAGTAAAAAGACAATCTGCTTTTTGTCTTTGATTACTGACAAATTTTATCAAGATGTTCTCTTGAATTCATTTGTGTTAGGGCCAAGTGATCTAATATTGTCATCTTTTGTTTATTGTACTTTATTAGCAACAGGTTTCACTGTCACTTAAAATTATGGGTTGGTTTGCAATCTGTTATCAACCGAAATACAGCAATTTCAAATGAGGAACAGTGATATTTGGCCATGAACTGATTATTAAAGTTGATAACTCTAGAGAGAGATGCAAAGTCATATTTTCACAATTAGATTTTCTAAGATATTCAAAGAGTTTGAAAGGAAACTGCACTCTTTTATATCAAACTTGGTACAGCTAAAGCATGAAGCTTTCACTTACGTCATGCCTAAGAGTACACCTTTCTGGAGTAGTAAAACCAAGCATAACCTCTCCAAGCCTACAGTTATACCTGTCTCAAGAGCTGAAGAAGCTCAGACTATTCTCATACGTATGATTACACCTGTCATCCTGACTAGACACTTGTCTTGGTCAGTTGGGTCTTCCTTAATCCACTCTCACTTTTGATATAAACTACAAATAGAAGAATTGATAATATCACACCAAGATAACATCGTCATATGTAATTTACACCAACTCGATGACATTTGATACTCTTTCTCTCCCATGTTTTCATGTGAAAAGTTGATGTCAGGTAATTTGATCCTAACATTTGGTTTTGTAAGGGTGACTGATAAAATGTCAGTTTACTCCAAAAGAGGTTGGCTTAAACCCATCTCTTCCCATTTTCCATTGAATCCAGACCACCAGAGGATTAGCCCTCATCCCTTTGCTCTAGAAATAGCCTGTCACATCTCATTAGTTAATCTCTATTTTTTCTTCTGTCTCAGTCTCCTTTCGTTGTTGTAGACATTTGGATTCCAGCATACTTGTCTATTCTTGAGCCGAGTCCTTGGTCATCGACACATCTCAGACGACAATCGCTCCACGGTCAATACCCTATTCTAGACAAGTTCTGAAGTTCAACCCTGAACCTAACACACAGTACCTTACTCTGAGCTCACTTTCTAAAATGTATGAATCAAAACGCCCATTTATTAGCGAGATTTTGATCATCATTATTTTTGTTATAAAATGCACCTCCATTATGTATTTAATGCAACCATCAGTAATGTTGTTTTGTTCTTCTAATTTCAGTAATCAAGCATCGGACAAGAGACGATTATCTGAACCTTCCAACGCCCGAGGTAAGATGTGGCGTCGGTCTTTTTGAAAATTTGAAAATTACATACATTTTTTAACATCTATTAAAACATTCTTCTCAACTAACTAGCATGTAGGATGTGAGTTAAGTTGTAAATGTTTTCAATTGTTCATCTTTATACAAACAGTATTCACTCTGTATCTAACTTTTGATGGGAATGTAATTTAGCAAGAATTAATGACCTTTTTGCTTGTAACCAATGATATACATACATGAAAATGAAAGGAACATCCAATGTTCTGTTGCACATGGAATGGGAATGCATTATATAGAGTAAAGTTCCTTGTTCAGTCTTGTGTTTTAATGTATAAAATTTCTGAAATGTGTGCATACAACACAGTGTAATATCTCCACATTGAGATAGAATTACTTTACAATGTACAGTTAAACCTGCTTTAGTGACCACCTGTCTACAAAGACCACATTTTTTTTGTTTCCCTTGAAAATGGTTTCTCATCGAAACATGTACTATAGGCACCTGTACATAAAGACAACCTGCCTATGAAGACCACTTTTCTTGTCTCCCTTGGGTGGTCTTTATAGACAAGTTTCACTGAATATGTTTGCTCCGGTTTGCTGTAACCTACTTGCGTACTAACCATCTAGATTTGTCTTGTATCTTAAAGGACGCAAACACAGAGCTGGACCACAATCTTCAATCCTAACTCTTTAACAAGTAAAACACCTCATAGTCAACACATGTACAAAGCATGAACAATTTTTATTTATTTTATTTTATTTTCTTTTATTCATTATCAAAAGTTATTTTATTTAATATTAAGCCTCTTATTGTTTCCTTCATTTTCTTTTTTGTTATAGACGAAGTTTAATCGTAATATTTCATTTAAGCATTTACATTACACCCTAATGCAAGCTGAACCACCTCTCTCTCTCTCTCTCTCTATCTATCTCTCTCTCTCTCTCTCTCTATCTCTCTCTCTCACTTTCCCTGTATGTTTTGTTTGTGTGTGTGAGTGTGTGTTTGTGTGTACTTGTATTTGCAATTTTTCCTTTTGGTAATTATTTATCATCTTGTTTCATTGAGTGTTTTTTTTGCATAGTTAAAGTTTGTTTTATTTCATTTTCTTAATTCTTCATATCTTCTTTCTTTCTCCATATATTCTGTCTATAGGTGTCTCTCTATCTCTATCTCTCTCTTCCTCTTCCTCCCTCTCTTTCTCTCTATCTCTCTCTCTCTCTCTCTCTCTCTATCTCTCTCTTTCTCTTCCTCCCTCTCTTTCTCTCTCTCTCTCTCTCTCTCTCTCTCTCACTCTCACTCTCAATCTCCACCCCTCCCCCTTCCTCCCAATTTGCAGTCTTATGTGCCATATTAAAATCCAACTATAATCGAAATTCCTGCCTCTCAGCAACCAATTTGCCTTTTTGTTATTTGCATATTGATGATGCAGTATTCACATTTAACTTTTAGGGGATGCAAACTGAAAGAAATGTTGTAGTTTCACTCCCAATTTGATTATCCATTGGAAAAGATCCAGCCATCTGATCCACTGATCAGTGATTATCTGTTTGCATGCCAAGTGCATTTAAAAAAACTTACCGTATGTAGAACAAAGATTACAAAATACAATCTTACTAACAACCTTTCTGTTTCGTTCACATGTGTTACATTCAGAATTAGATTTGTCAGTGATAACAAATTTCATTTGATATCTAAAATTAAAATTTATTCTGATTTTAAGATGATGGGGATGATTTTGTTTAAATCTGTTACTGTAGTAAGTCCTTAAATGTACTAAAAATATATTCTCTTTTGTCTGTTCTTTGTTTTCTTTGTTTTTAATTTTTTAATTATTTTTTCTTCTTCATGATTTATATTGTTGTTCTATGTGTTTGGAGTGAGTACTGTTTCTGTATCTTTCTGTTGTATCTTGCTGTTATGTTTGTTCTTATTTTATTCACATTTCATATACTCTTCTTTCTTTCCATAAATCATCTTGTGATATATAATTCTAGTTTGTTAATCTGTATGTGACTTTACGACTGTCTTGTGATATTCATTGTGTTCATTGTAATCTATCAATGTTTGTCATTTTGTCCATGTGGTTTCAGAGCTTTTCTTCCTCTTTTTTTCATTACTTCTATCTCATTCAAAACTTCTCAGTAATTTTACTGTGAAACTACCTACAAGTATACTCTGTTAAATTATTGCTTATTTGTTTTCTTTTTTATCTTTTGTTTGCTGTTTTGCAGGTGGAGAGTCACCATCAATGCGTCCTGTACCACCTTTCATGGGTAGCACCACATCAGATCGAGTACGCCCAAGACATGTGTGAAAGGGTCTTCACTGTTGCACTATCAAGAGATGCACTTTAAGGGGTCATTCACACTGCATATAGTACTGATATGATCTAATTGCAACTCCATTAATTTGGTGGTACTGTGAAAAACAGTTTTGGAAGGTCCTAACTTTTGCAGAGCAATTAATGTTGTATAGTTGTTTGTTCACTATTTCTATTTAATACGCCATTGAGTGAGAATATATGAATTTTGAAAAAGCACAAAACATAGTACAATAGACTCTTCTTCTTCTTCTGTACATGTCAACAGACTTGTTAGTCCATATAAATACATGGAAACAAAGCACATGGTAATGGAATATTGACTCACTAGACTGTATACAGAACATCAACATTTTTTTTCTAAATATTGTTGCAGTAGTCTTTATTCCGGTGTATTATCTTCATTATATGTCCCAATTCTTTTTTCAACTTCTTTACAATGTGGATCACCAGGGTGTCTAGCCTGACAGACATGAGTGCTATTACATTTTAAAAGCCAATGTAAATGGTAATATAAATACAGCAAACATCTGTTTGTGTTAGATTGTTAGAAATTGTAACAGCTTTTTGCAGGATTAGAGTAACTGTAAATAGATATGCAGCTCCTTGCCGTATAAATAGGCTGAATGATGTTAGCTTACAGTACTTGTGCAATGAATCTACTTTAGTGTGACTAAGATTTATATTCATATTTCCGTTATTATGGTAGCATTTATTTTTATTTATTTTACGAAATGTTGTACAATGATTTAAAATATGTGTTCTGAAGTTTGATAATGCTTCTTTCATACATGAATATTTTTTATTTTATTTTAAGTATATTCATAGGAAAGACTGAATTTGGCACATTAATGTTCAGAATTAATTTTGAAGTGACAAAATTCCTTGAAAGTTATTCTGAGTTTGGGAACTTTCTCTGATTAGTCTCCTCTCTCATCCTATTTGATTTTTGATTGATTTATTCTCAAGATTTGTTTCACTTTTTTCCTTCGGTTAAAGTTTATTCATTTTATTTAATACTAATTTCTTTACTTTAGACCAAATGTGACGGATGACATGTCAAATGTCACAATTATGTTTTAAAAATCTTTTTTAGCACAGTGCAAAGCCTTTTATGGTGCAAAATTGCAAATGAATTGTATATCAACACTTTGTGCAAATGTAGATATAAACACGATGATGAATGGATCAAATTATGTAGGTAGATGTTTGGTTGTGATTTGTGATATTTTAATAAGTGCTGACAGTATATTACTTGTATTCATTTAATTTTATTAACATGGCACTAAGAATGTATTCAGTAATGCTAAAACATGCTTTGCTCAATGTATTATGCTAGATGCTAGCTATTGAATGATTGATATTTATATTATCAGTTTTATATCGATATTAATATTTATTATAACGTGTGATAGACCTTGATTTGTGTGTTCTGTCTGAAGGAGAAGGCATTGATTCTCACATTACTATTAACTTTTATCAGACCTTTAAAATTAGCTTCGTGGAAAGTTTGTATCACATGATCCAAGAGATGACACCAGTACAACTTACATTCATTTGAGAATTAACAGTACTAGCTGTAGAGCTACATGCATGAAGGTATTCAATTGGTTAGTGCTCACTTGTGGAAACCATCTCAATATGAGTATCATATTAGCTCCAGTATCACAATGAGCAAACAAATCAAAACAAATTTTGGGAGTCACAAAAGCAGCATGGCTCATCAGAAATCATTTCCTCTAAAACTAGTTGGATGTCTACCGGTATCTATGAATGTACTTGACAAAGCAATTTTGTCTAGTTGATCACGGTGTGGAAAATTGGTCATGGTATGCTGGGTACCCGGTAGGATGCGACCGTCATTGTTGGTCAGTTTTTGAGCATCAAGTAACGCCTGGCTGGAATGCTCCCCAGGGAGTGGAGATTGTACACACAGTGTGTGCGGGCAAGCACTGAATCCAATGACCGGGTAATAGTATATTTGTAAAGCGCTTAGAGACATTGTATTAAGCGCTATATAAAAGCTAAATATTATTATTATTATTATGCATGTATCATACTGCCAACCAATTTTGGAGGAATATCAGTTGAATATTAAAGCTTATACTGCATATCACGGAAAATATGTGTGTTGTTATTTCATACAAAAGTGTACCGTTTTTGTTTTAGAACAACATGCTTCATTGACAATTGCTCTACAGTCAATTTCCAGCACTAATAAACCAAATTCTTAATTTCCAACCTTGGACCCAATACTATAAATAACCTGAAGTCCAACCTTAAACACAATCACAAGATTCTAGTTTTATTGTACAGAAATCAAAACCCTAACCCTTTAGCTCTGACAAAATAAAGGTAGAAGCAATTGTCATTTGAGAATAATTGCATCACATATTTTCCTCATTTACATACCCCCTCTCTCTCAAGTCCAATGTAATGTAGATACATGAATGTTTGATAATTAGTTGCATCGCCTCGACTCTCAGCGTCCCTACCCCCTTATTTATCTCACTCTCGCTCTCTCTCTCTCTTCTAGTTTCTCTCTCACGGTCTCCATTGTTCATTCCTTGTCATCTCTCTTACCTATACCATCCCAAGATGGTAATTATTTGCACGTTTAGAATCTATACATCAATGTGAGGGGGATTTGTTTCACTTTTCACAGAGGTCCATCTACAGTCAAAACTAGCAACCTTTCAGCAAATGACACTTTGAGAATTTCACACATGGTTCAGATTCAAGAAAGTTTCATTCAGTAATGAGTAATAAATTGAGTAACTGACAGAACACTGATTTTTTTTTGGTGCAATTTGGAAGTCTCTGGTCATTAAAATCACTCTTGTTAATAAATCTTGATAGTTTCATGTTGCAAGAGTTTCTGGGTCTACAGTAGGTTCTTACACAAACACAAAGCTCAGCAAATGTTCCTTTCTTCTTGTTTATTGTGATCACCTGGCATTTACTTTTATTTTCTCCTCGTTTTCATGAAAAAGAACATAAAGATTGAGAATGAAAAAATAAGCAAAAGACCACAGACATGACTGATTGTACGGTACCGGGCAATCCCCCATCCCTAAAACTACTCAAATAATTCATCATCACATACGTCATTAAGACATAACATCAGATCATACAGATGTGCCCATTGCCTGCAGAAACATCGCCACCAAAGACGGTCATCTCTTCAACTAATTCCTAGATTTTTGTCAAGATTTCCTACTTGAAAAAGAATAGTTGAATACACAAATGATATGGGTCATAGTTGCTTATTCTACAAAAGCTATCTATAAATGATACCAATGAGGGCTTAATCTAACGAAGCAATTAATAATTTGATTACATAATCACTCTTAGAGACAAACGATACATAATTCATGAACACATATCCTTCAGAATTTACAACTTCTTTTCATACATTTCACAAGCCATTTGAGAACAAAATAGGGAAAACTTAGTAAATGGTGGTCCCCAATTCCTTGATTTATTTCAAGTTTTAAGGTTCTATCTACAAGTAGTATTGGTTTCACAGTGATAACTCATAAACCACAGCTCATACCAATCGTATTAATACAAATAAAAATCTAAAAATTATGAGTAACAGGGAAATGGCCCAAAATTAAAAGATAATGACCGTCAACAGCAGATTGTCTTGATGACAAAAAAAATCTGTTAAAATTTAAAATCACATGTTGGTGCAGGGGGGGGGGGGGGGGGACTATTTCCCACCCCTTAAATTGTCAATGTTTTCATGTGGTACGACCATATCAAAATTAAATATCCTTTTACCTCATTTTTCACCGTGGATCAAAACCCGAGACTGCCACATCGTGTACAGTACATGAGCACTGAATGTGTGACAAATGTCAAATATGGCAATCTCACTTTCCTGAATGGTTGACCAAAGCAGGTGACAAGTTAAAGCACCAATAAAGAAACCACAAATTCCAGACAAATTATTACAGAAGATACTTTTATACAATTTGTTGAGGAGCACATCTACCTTGTTTGGATAAAAATAAAATTCTCTATGGATAGTTTATCAGAGAGCTTTCAATTAATTCCAAGACCACATAGCGAGGATTAATTCAACAAATTGAAAATGTCCATTGATTGTTTTACACTTTGTGGGAAAAGAATTCTATATTTTCAGCAAATTCTACAGATTATGTTGGGTCTCCTGAATATATATATGAACTTCTGGCTTTCCACAAACATAGGATCTAAAAACTAAACTAAGTACTACCAAACTCTTGGAAGACTCTAGCCATTACTTGAACCAAGTATTTCACATGATCAATAATTGGCCAAGGAAAAAGAAAAAAGCAATTCACACTCATTACTAAAAACATCTTTCAGACTGGCACACAAAGATCCTTCATACTAAATATTCTAGTTGACATTACAAAACACAACTACAACTGCGAGCAAGATTTCATAAAGCTTGTATACAAGAATAGTCTGTCTTGAGGCCGTAATAGGTTTGATAAAAAATTACACAAAATATGAATTTTGTCCTACCAGGGCACATACTGATATATAAGAGCTTGGCTCATAGAGCAGATATCAAGATCTAAATCTTCATCTCTTAAAAGGCTCTTATTAATATTTTCAACATTTTTTGAGTCTTTCTCTCTTTCTCACGTCACTGCATGTAATTGGACCCAGGAACATCGACCACATGTTTTTTAAACTGAAATAAGAAACAATGATTTCAATTATCTCTATGACCTTTCCAGATCTTAAAAGCTTTTTCTCTCAATCTCAAGCTATGAAAAGAAGAAAATCTTATCAAATGACGTCAGTGTTTGGTAACAGTCCTTACAATCATCCTTACAATCAGAAGAATAAGCTGACATGACATAAAGAATCTTGGAAACAGAAATCAACAATGAGGATACAAAGATAATAATTACAGAGTTGCCTTTTCCAGTCGCAGGCTTTACATTTCCATCAAAATATCTCGCTTATTTTTTCTTTAAAACTTTGCCCAAACCCATATCGGCTGATATCTCAAAATCACAAACACGTCAGCCAAAGCCCTGTCATTCATAGCTAATCATAAAACATTCGCAAAATACTCGGTCCCAATTCTATATGTTGGTATAAAAATCATACATACTCTTTTTTTAGTTAAACCATGATTTTCTGGACTATAAGATATAGACTCTCAATGATTTCATATCCCTCTTTACTTCTTCTTCAAAGTATAATTGCTTAACATATCCATGTCTAAACATTTTTTAAATTTTATCTGTGTGGTTGTTATTTGCTCTTCCCTCATCTAAGGAATCTTTTCAATCTCATCCTCACCCATGCCATCCATTCATAGACAATGCCTCCCACATGAAGGCTCAAGTACAGTCAACACTTTTAACCATCTCTATGGCTGTGTTCATCCAAATCTTTCTTATAGCCTGTTTTAATTGACCCTCACCAACAAACCTCAACCTATATCTTCTTCATTAAACTATCAATGGTCCCAAATGCATAAGATGATGAGTAATTCCACTCTTGCTTCGTGCAGATACTCTGCACTTTCTTACAATCCATCCCGGTAGAAAACTGTGGCTTCCATAGAAATCAATAATAATTACAAGTAGAAATAATACTTGTAGCAGGAAATAATAAAAAGAAACTAAGATTTAAACGACGATAGGATATGGGGGAGAGGGAACTGAAAACTACACCATCTTGTCCGCACACGTTGAGATGATGGTCGTACACACAATACTGTCCTATACACAGATATGAATGACTTGCTATCATTTCTTCTCCTCCTCGACCAGGGTAGGTTTCTTCTCCTCGACCAGGGTAGGCGCTTCTTCATCTTCAGCTGCCTCGGCTTGCTTGGCCGCCTGCAATGACAAAAAACAAACATAGAATCATCTTATAGAATAAGTTTGGTGGAGTATCATCATCATCTAGTGCCGTCCCTTCGGAAGGGGTTGGCGGCTATGCACCTCCATTGCTTTCTGTCATGTACCTTTGTTCTAACCTCTCCGTAGTGTAGTATATTCTTCTTATTATTATTAAATATTCTAATCAGGAGCGCCAGGAGTGTCAGGTCTGACAGATATGAGCACTTTACAAGAACCCAATATTATTATTATTATCATTATTATTTGGTATCACCTGTGCCTGGGAATGGAAAAGCAACCTTAACCACTGTAACTCCCAGGTCTCTCCTGCTATAACTGATTGGGGTGTAAAGGTGCACATTTGTTCATCGCCTCCTTTATCACTTATAAGAGACAAATCTAAACAAAATTGACCATCTTGTCTTTAAATGTAAGAATGTCACCAGTGGCACATCTGACTTGAAGACATAAAAGATGTGCATATTGTCAACAACTCTGAATTTGACCTCCTGGAGTGGCATGACGTTAATTATGCTTCCACTACACTACAGAGGGCAGTATTCCATTAACCATGACAAGAGGGATCTATTCTTGATGGCAGAAACCAACAGTAAGACATTGGGTTACAGCTCACTCTACATGTCATTTATCAATACCCTTCTTATCAATATTGTCAAAGGACTTTTTTTCTGTGATTGATCGACTTACCTTCTTTTTCTTCTTCTTCTGAGCCTTGCGACTAACTGAGGAATTAAGCAGCTCCTGAAATAGGCAAATTGAATTTAAAGTGAACACTTCATCGGTACTTTGCAATTCCTTCTTTTCAATGAATTTAATTTCAGAAGATTATATGTAGGCATAAAAAATTATGCTTCCAACATTTACTTTCCTAGTGATCAGCAGATCGGAAGAAATCAACATCATTAATAGTGAAAACTGACTATCAGATCAGATCATACACCCAGAAAGTCCTTATACAAATCAAGTTGCTATCAAAATGATAAACTGATTGTTAATAATTGTACAAAGCAAAGCTTGAAAAAATCAAACACATGTTTTCTGATCTTGAACAAATACCAACTTTGAAATATTTTATGTAGCATGGTTATGGGGGCAGACACATTGTCTTTCTCAATCTCTGAAAAATATTACTTTTGGGGGGAAGGGGGGGGGATTTTTCTCAAATGTAATTATTCCTCTTATTTTCTGATTACATTGAAAAAAAATTAATATTAGAGTGGGAAAATGAGTGAGGTATATCTGACCATGCTTGGGTCTTACCTTTAGTTCTTTGTCTTCAACTGACTTGTCTGATGGATAGAGAGATAGATCGACCGGTAGACCTGTTATCTTCAAGGGTCCGTTAGGCATCAAGAGCACTGTGAACTTGAACTGTGCCACAAACTCACCTGAAATATAGAATCAAGGATGTGTTACATATCAGGTTAAATAAACAAACATTTTCACACCCTCGTGATAAAGCCAAACAATTTTTAACATTGTCATGATTTATTATCTTTCTGTTACATTTAATACCTCAAAACAACTATTGTCGACAAAACAACTATTGTCGACAAACCAACTAATATTGAATATCTATAATTTTTACCATTATCTATTATACCATTATCTATGATCAGACTTTTCTCTTACCGTTGTATCGTTTCATTTTATTTTGCTTCTCTGTATTTGTATATATTTGTTTGTTTTCTGTTAACTATTTATAGGCAGCATTAATAAGGCTCTTGCCATTATAAGCTGTCTCCTCATTCATGCATTAGTATTTCGTGATCTGTTCCATACATTTTGCAAATGCGTTTTTTTTTTAATAAATGAAATACATTTCAACGTGAATTTGATCAATTAGATATATTCAGTAATCCATCCTAAACCTAAACCTAAACCTACATGCTCGAAGGCGATTGTGCATGCGACATACCTGCACAAAGTTGTTACACTTCGTCATTGTCCTTGTTAAAAAAACTTGTAACTACTCCCATGTGTAAGTGCACCATACATGATGTATCTCTTAAAGTTATGTGGTTCAAAGGGCAAATTTCCCACGGACAGAATTGATCAGGGGATGAAGTATTAGCTCTACAAACTTTATTTTACTTTCCCTGGGGTTTACTACACACCATAACATGGGCTGTTATGGCATGCGAAAAAACCCAGGTTCACTATGGGACTGAGATAATATGCTACATGTATATAGAAATTGTGTATCATTTTTTTTATTTGTAATTAATTATTTTTAAGTATCAGGCATAATTGTTCACTTCTTATTCTGCCCTTTCTCTATTTCCTTTTTTCCTAAGCGGATAGGGACTTCTTTTTGTTAGTGAGATGTGCTATGAAAGTAACGTTCATTATCATTATTATTATTTGAAGTAAAAAATAACCCATGACAATGTGCATGCAAATAAAGGTTGTATGTCATATCCTCCAATAACAACTGGTCTATGTTTAACAGGGCAGTCCACAAGGGTTTTTAACATGTAACAGTGACAGACTTGAATGTTGAAAATAAGTTTAACTAGATGGAACTTTGACTGCGCGCAGTCGAAAATGATGCCTCTGTCATAGAGCAATTTTAGTAACCAAAACAGAACCAATTTTCAAATTCAAGTACGACTGTAATCCATTGACAGGTTCTCAGAATATTGTGATTACAAGCTATTTCTGAAATACATGTATGACCCTTTGATCCTTGACCTCATGACCCCAACATCTACTCAGTTCATTGGCTCTGCAAGAAACATACTAGGCCTGAGTCAAACCGTTTAACCGACGGTTATCCGACCGCATTCATCAAAACCGTTTAGCATTTCTCGCTCCGGTTAACCGTTATTTGCATACATTTTGGAATGTGCTAATAGCCGATGATAAAGATAATCAAAGAAACCGCAGTGTAATGTTACACCCTGGCCGCTGCGCGCCAGCTTTCTGGCAGCAGTAATCCCCATGAATGAATTTGTAAACAATAAAACAACCAGCCCCCTTCTCTCTTTTCTCACCCTCTTTATTCCCTTCTCTCTGCAATGTGTTCATCGCTCATGTACCTTTTCTTATTACTGCACTCTCAGCTCACAACTTTCTAAATGTTTACACATTCGATGGTCAGTTCCTCTCACATCCCTTCTCCCCCGAGTCTCTCTCTCTCTCTCTCTCTCAATATTAATATCCATCCCTTGCCGACTCGCCCCCTAAAATAATGTTCATATATAAATAAAATACAAAAATATTGATAACAATAATAATTGAAGTTTTAGAAATATCAATCAACAAAGTCTTGGATATTGTGAGTAATTTAAGTTTTTGATCATTCTTCAATTCAGCCGATTAACACAGCCACCCTTTCTATCTAGTCTCACTTGTTTTACTTCTTTACTCTCTCGTGTCCCTGCCTCGTCCATGCAGGGACATGCAGGGACATGCTAGCCCATGCATGCTCTCTCAGTCACACACACATGTACACACAAACCTCCGGCGCCCAAATACACTGTACATACACACAGATGGAGAGCTCATGCTTGTCACATGCACACATGTGGGCGTGGCTTCTTGACCTCCCACAGAACTGGGTACGGTGAAAGCACGCGCGGTCACCAACCTGTAATTTATGCTGGTATCAAACTCCACCCACATAGCTAGAGAACCTTCCTGATTGGTCACTAACCTGGATCAGCTCATTGCAGGGTGTGTCTTGGGTGTGTGTGATACACACTTCCACATAATTTCATATGGCAATGATACATGCAGGGAGCTCTCTCCCTGACCATGTGCAAACATTGCATTGCAAAGGCATATATAAACACGTCACAGATCAGCAATCTTCACAGAGTAACTTTGCAAGGTTAATCATGATATCAAATTCAGATGAGGAATAATAAGACATGTTTTATGTTGTTTATTACTGGTCTCTGTTTATCAGGATGACCCAATTTGTGCCATAGTCTGGGGCTGGGAATGCTCAGCCCGACAGTCTGAAGACCAGCAGGGTTCCGAGCTACAGCACTATTACAAATACTGTATTTTCACTTTTTCAGATTATTATTAAACGGTTAAACGAAACCGCCCGTATACTTTTAACGGTTAACCGTTTAGCACAAAAACCGTAATGACTCAGGCTTAAAACATACATATCTTGAGTTTGATGGTAATCCATCCATAGGTTCCAATGATAATGTGATCACAAGAGAGAGAGAGAGAGAGAGATAACATATTTGGTACAGGTTACCAATTGATTGTTCGATGGATTCTTGGACTCTCCCTTGCCTCTAGAAGAGACTTTCATTCTGTGGTAACATTGGTCTAAACTAAGCCCATTTTTTTGTTTTAATTAGATAAAAAAAAAATTAAAATGTAAATAGCTTACCATCTTTCTCATATAGAACTGGATAAGGTTCAACAAGATTGTGGTTCAGACATTCTACGATACCCATACGAGCCTTGCCTTCATCCTCAAACGACCTGCAATCAAAAAAGAAAGTTTTATTGATTTTCTTGCAAAAACATTGACAAAATTGATCAGTTACTTCCAAATCACTTGTGACAAAATAATATGCCGTCCCTTTCAACAATTAGCCTGACATTAAAATCTGTAATTTTTAATATCATTGATACAATATAAAAGAGAAGTTCTAAATGAAATTCCACTGTTGAAATGGCATAAACTTCAGCAAATCATCAATTCATACTCTTCGCTTTATCAGATTAATATTAATGTTGGATTGTTTCTGCACTCTATAAATGTATTATTATTATTTTGAAAAGAAATAAAACATCAAAATTTTGGTTGATCCTATGTTTTGGTAAGGAAATTTAGAGGAAAACTGACTTGTAATAAATTCTAGATTTCATGTCGCATAACAGTGGCACAAATAGTTTTATTTCCTTGTAGACATTTCTTTGCCCATTACTTAGCAATCAGTTGCTACCAAAATATCTTTGTAGTCATTTATTTGTAGTTTACAACATTTCTGTGCACATTTGTTTGATTTTTTTAAAGAATATATGCCCATCATTACTAGAAATCAAGATAGGCATCCAGTGAATCAGTCGGAAAATATATCTATACAGATGTTTCAAAAGAAATATTCATTAATTGCATCCCTTTTACCAACAGTGATTCACTGATAGAAACAACATCTAAAGCTTTCCTTCCCTACCACTTACTGTAAAATATACGCAGAAATATTTGTGGTACATTAATTGTCACGGATTTCACGCTTAGGTTGGTTGTCCGCAAATTTTAGAACCCGCAAAAATATAAACATGACTTCTTGTGTGAGCTGAATTTGATGCAACGTGAATTTAAGAACCAGCGAATATGTTTTGGGGTCGCTCAGCACGAAAAATTAATCGCGCGAAAATAACAGCGTTTACAGTAGTTGACTTACCTGAGTGAGAAAGGCATTGTGGTGAATCTCTTGGTCAGCTCACTGAAGAATGTTCTCGAGGTACGCATCTTGAGCTGGTAAGTTTCATCGGTCCTCTTGTAGACCGTGACCCTATTCTCTCGTTCTTTAGCCTTGCCTTCTCCTGTACTCACCAGTACATCTATAGCATAAACCTCATGAACCTCAAAGGTACACTTGGAGTGCTCTCGCCTGGAAACAAAACAAATAATTTAGAACATTTCTGACCAGAATATGACAAAAACTTTGTCTATATCAATCTAGAATTCACCTACCTTAATATTTAATACGTTTTTTTTTAATCCATAGTAGAATCCCAATCGCTTGTAAACCAAACTGCAGACTGGCAACACTTTTTCATACTGATGGTATAGAAGACAATGTAGTACAGTAAACTGGAAGTAGCACAAGTCGAATTTTCCTAAGTCAATCAATTTTGTCGACCAAACTATGAAAAACATGTTTTATTTACACTTCCTACATGTAAGTTTAATTTTGCATTTAAGGCAAACTATTTTTGCTGTTCCAACAGATATGACTTGAGCAGAGTTACCTGTAAATACTGGTACAACTCCTCATGTGTACCCGCCACTCATCCTCTCCAAGCGCTATAGTTCTCCTTAGAACTATAAGCTAAGAAAGATAACCAACAGTCTTTTTCAAGACTACACCAACAGTCCTTTTCAGGACTACACACCCTCAAGAAAGATTACAGAGAGTCCTTTCCTTTTCAGGACTCCTCAATCCTCCGTCTCTCACATGGTGCACCCGCAAGCCTACTGTATATCTACATCACCATGCAAGCCGATACTTACAAGCAGCATCTATTATCAGTAGTATTGTTCACTATTTATTGTGGCATTAATTCTAGAGGAATGACACCACTTGTACAACAGGCTTAAAATCCTTGTTCAGATAAAACTTAGTATACCTCCACAAAATAATACTGTTGCAAAATAAATTCTTTTACGTGTAAAATAGATAGCGAGTGAAAAAAAGTAGGCAACTAAGGGTGGAGGCACAAACAGCACAATGCACCTATATTGTTTAAACTTTTAATTATTAACTTTTAATTTATGGCATAATATGCAAGTTTGGAGGGTGCAGGGTTGGATAACTTACAGCTGTTCTTCTGTAGGGTTTTGGATGATACTCTTTTCACCATTGATGATGTTTCTCTTGAGTTGATGAGATAACATCCCTGAGACTGGTTTGCAACCAAAAGACTCAGCAGCCTTCTGGATCATCTCTGTTACTTCATTATTCTGAACAAAGATAAATAAACAAGAAAACATTGCAGATGCATCAAAAAAAGCTAATATTCAGAGAGAAACTACATTAAGAATGAAATCTCTGGGGAACCAACCATCAAAAATACTTTGTTGTTCAAAGAAAAATCACTCCCAATGACTATGCACAGAAATTGTTAGGACGAGCATGAGGAGGAGAAAAAATGTATCAAGGATTGCATTAATACTTGAAGCTGCAATATATTACCTAATAAATATAGAGAAAATTATTTTGGTGAATGGTCACCATTAATATCTGTAAAATAGACATCGTTACTGATATTAATGTAAAAGAAATATTACCAGACCTCTTTTTAGCCAAGGTACATTTATAAAGTCTGCATCTCAAGTACTCACCACATTCACTTCATAAAAGTATTCTCGGAAACATGTTTGTGAAGTTCACTTCATATTCACATCGAGTCATCTTGATTATATTGGCTCAAAAACTTTACATTGTAACATCCTACATACTCTAACTCTCTACAGAAAATATTAATTAAATATCCTACCTGTGTGTCTGGCTTGACTTTCCTTAATGCTGCTTCAGCCATTGTGTGTGCTGCCCTGAGAAGGTCAGCGTTTCGACCTTTGACCTTGTTGTCTGACGATGCCCCGACAATCAGGGTGTGTGCAACGACGCCTATGAAGCCATCTACATGAGCACCAAGATCGCTAGCAAATCAAAGAGAAACCAGGGGAATAATAGTGATCACCACTGACATTTGAGCCAAATCTAAACCCATACCCAATTAACCAATTTTTCCAAAGATGGTTAACAAAAATGACAGAGAGAAACAGTGGAAACAATTTTCTTGTCATGTGTAACCAAAAATCTTAATGACTGAAACTTGAGTATTTGAAACTTGAAATAAACTTCTTGCTACAGATCCTGGAATGATGATGGCCTGGAATAAAGAAATGTGTGGGTGTCCTTACGATTCCTTAGTTCTTCAAAATTTCAGATTAGGGCTTGCCGATTGAGCAGAGATGATGTTGATGTTAGCATATGACAGTCAGCCATGCTTCAACACCTCTTACATGTATTATCTATCTCTGGATAGTGGTAACCAATTGATGTAGCAGTAATGTAGAAACTACTTCTCTATTAACAGGAGCTCTCTGATAGATTTAAAAGTGGGACCACCTCACAGGTTTTTTTAGGAGGTTGTTCCTCTTTTGTTCAACCAGAAATATTTTTTCCAGAGGTCTTATGGAGTTTTGATAACATACTTGCTCACTACTCCTATGTATTTACTTTCTTTAATTTAAATTTTGCAGTACACTGTCAGAACATACAGATCAAAGCTACTCCTCCCTACCCACAACTTCTCCACCCTCCAAACCTCAGACACCCTCTTGTGTCATGTTATACTTACATCTTGACAACATCTCCGTCCTTCAGCTCTACTTTCTTATCGCTCCGTAGCGGTGAGAAGTGACATACACAGTTGTTGACTGATATACATGTTGGGAATGCAATACCTGAAAACAAACAAATAATATTCACTTACTTGCACTGGTTCCTATTATGAATCGGAAATAAACAACTAAAAAATCTCTTTTTCACTCCTTTATTTCATCATCCAATAAAGATTTAAAAGAAAAATGCATGTTTCACGGACTAACTAGTTACATGAGACAAGGAAAGAAAAAGATTAAAGTGTGATGAAAAGTGGATCAACTTTATCTCCTCCTGTCCTTCCAGTATTATCAGTGTTTGCTTTCATATTAATCTCCAAACAACCTCCCCAAAATAACTTATATAATCTGACCCATCAGCTTTACCAAGCAGAAAATTTACCATGCAGATAAAGTATTTACATAGACAAGCTTACATCAGGTCCAATAATAACAATGATAATAAATAATTTTCTTTCTAAATCAAATGCAAATTAAAGACTGCATTAGACCATTTTGGAAATGAAATTGCAAACATAGTCAATTATATTGTTTGCTCTTTTCAATACCATTTCATTTCATTCATAAATTCTTTGTACCTTTCTTCATTTCTTTGTCTTTCTTGTAGACCCCGCCTGTCATCTCTTCTAGAGTCTTGTCTCCAAAATCACAGATCGAGACGACCTCTGCACCTGTCACACATTTCACCATTACCTGCTTCAGGACATCTGAGAGAAACAGAGAGAAACAGAGAGAAACAGAGAAAAATAAAGTAAAGACTTGAGAACTATATTAGCTCCTACAAAGAATGGGGTAGCAGAAGCATATTAAATATGTCTTCAAGGTATTATTAAGTATGAAATTAATCAGAGTAACCTTGGTACCTGCTTTCATAAAACGAATGCTCACAGAATTCGAGAGGAAAAAAGGGAAGGAGTACGATGAGAGTATCATGTAAGAATTGCATTTTCCTTCATGAAGTCAATTTCAGAATAATTTTTTGAAGGTGCTGCCATCTTGGATATCAAGTTAACATTTTGGATTAAGTTAATAGCCAATGTCACACAAGTCCAGGGCCCCATAGCACAAAAATGATTTGGCATAGGACCTATAGAGTATAGTAATTAAAACACAATTTTTCAACGTGTCATTAAAACATAACGTGAAATTCATCAATCGTACGATCAATAGTCAAGCTTTAATTAGCCACAGGACTCACTTTATTGTTTTAGTTTAAGCGGTCGCCCGTTTGCATCACTTCTAATTTTAAGCTTCTTGTGTGTACCAATCTTGTCTTTCTCTTCTTCCTGATGACCAACCCACAACCAACAAGCTGATTATTCTGTCAGTTTTAAATATTGATTCAATCTTTTTATTTAGATTTCAAGTGAAATAAAGAAAGGATTTCACAACAGAATTAAATTTTTACACACAAAACAATATTTATCAGATAATCAGCCAATCACTCAATGCTCTTTATCATTTTAACATTTCATAGTCTTTGACTTTGAACTCAAACTTTTAAGTCAAGTTGGGTCTCAACAGCTAACACACTACAATTTTCAAATTTATAATTAAAATCATGTGATGTGCTCAGGCTCAGCTCACATCATCAACAGATCAAATTAATACAATAGCAAATTCCCTTCAAATCATAAGCTATTATTATGACTGCAGGAAGAAGTATATATATGCCATAAAACATTCTGACTCTGTCTATGTAGATCTACCTTCCACAATCGAGCATGCAGCGCATTGGACATTGGTAAAAATGAATGAATGAATATCCATACGCACACAACACATGCATACACCACACTGCACTGCATTGCAATCTGTACATGCAGATTCGTGAGTGATCCATCTGGTACAACTTTTCCACCGATAAATGTTTCGTTTTTCTCATCAGTCATTTCAATAACGTCATAGACAACTCGTCCAACTTACCGTTGACCATATCGCCAACCATTTTATACTTGGTGACGACGACGTCTGAAGCTATGGTAGGCTCTTCTTCTGAATCTGAGTCAGGCATTTTGAAGAATTTTCTTGTCTTCCCACACGAAATATAACACACGGTGCGATTCTGCGTTGAAATCAATAGGCCGCCGTACAAATTGTACTGCAAAATTACGGTGGCGTTGCAAAATGCGTTGAAATGTCTCCACACGTGTTCAAGCAATACAATAGGACAAGCGCGGGGTTTTAAAAGGATTGCGCGCGAACGTCAATAAGTCCCATAGATAAATCCGTAATGATATTCGCCATCACTTCTTTCATTAATTTCATGAAATTAAAAATTCTTTGAATAAACATTACACATGTAGATAAACGAATGGCGATCATGCATCATTATGTTTAAACAACAACTTTCAAATCTGAAAGCTCGATCTAAATGAGCTATTTTATTTTATTAATCACTTTTCTATAGTAGACCCTAGTCTATATCATTTTAATTACATATTAGATAATTGTAGAGAAAGATACATCAACGTTATGCAATACTATGCAAAACGCAAGGGACTTTGTATAAATATGCGCTACGAGAAAATATCATCATCAGAATCATCACTAGGGTCTAGTAGTAGTTTAAATAGTAGTAGTAAAAAAATATGGTAAGAGGTAAAAGTAGCAGGGGCGTCGCGCGCCTTTTTCACGACTCTGGAGCCGAAAGCTAAATTGTTTTTCATATGAACTATCTATACTTTCTATAATCTACTTGCGGATGCGCAAATGGTCCTTTTCCTCGACGACATAAATATACGAATTATTTCGTCAACTTAGTCAGTATCATAGCCAGTAGCGTACGCAGGATTTTTTTCAAGGGGGGGGGGGGTTCAAATTTGAAAAAAAACGACTCAGCCAGCCGGCCGCTGAATGAGGGGGGGGGGGGGGGTAAGAGCACATTTTTTTTTGTCCCGAAAATTGGAAAATTATGCCGACCGATTTTCGTTCAGTGGGGGGGGGGGGGGGTAAGGTCAGTTTTTTTTTCTTTATTTGACAAAAAAATGAGGGGGGATTAACCCCAAAATGATTCATCTACCGTTCACGACTCTTAACCCTAATTGTCTGAAGTCAGTTTTTTCCCTCCCTCGCAAAGCGCGAAATCTTTGACGTTTTATTAAATTATCATAGAAAGAAGGCCATTTGTTGTACCGTTCTCGACTCTAATTGTTTGAATTCAGTTCCCCCCCCCCCCTGGGAAAAAAACGTGTAAACGTGATTTTTACCTTTTTTGGGCGATGCCCCCCCCCCCCCCCCCCCCCCTGGCGCTCAAGGGGGGGGGGTGCTAATTTTTAAATTTTGGAGAGCCAAAGGGTGAAAAGTTGGGCCCCCTCCCCTAAGAAATCCTGGATCCGCGCCTGCCCCCCACCCCCCCCCCCCCCCCCCCCCCCCCCCCCCCCCCCCCCTCCCGCGCAAAGCGCGGAATTTTTGACGTTTCATTAAATTATGAGGAAAGCAGATGATTCGTTGTACTGTTCTCGACTCTTTATCCTTGTCTGAATGAAGTTTCCCCCCTCCCGCGCGAAACGCGGAAGCTTTGGCGTTTCGTTAAATTATTAGAGAAAGAAGACGACTCGTAGTACTGTTCTCGACTCTTTATCCTTGTCTGAATGAAGTTTCCCCCCTCCCGCGCGAAACGCGGAAGCTTTGGCGTTTCATTAAAAATAGAGAAAAAATACTATTCGTTGTAACGTTCTTGACTCTTAATTGAATTTAGTTTACCCGAAAAATTTAAACCTCTGATTTCCTTAGCTGATATTATATGAAAGTGAAACTTCGTGAAAATACAAGTATTATATTTGCAGTCTCTCTCGAAGTCGTCATAACGAATAAAAAGTCACAGTTCGTAGGGAAAAAAACTTGTCGGCCGACCGACATTATACATCTCACCGACTTCAAACTTCTGCATTGATATATAGTACACGAGGATCGAGCAAGAATACCGATACAGCTGACCCGACACAGCAACATACTTATGCGTGTCTTTTTTGCTCCCTCGACGAGACGACTCCACCCAACAACCCCCTCTCTCTTTTATTCCCACCCCTCCTGTCTCAGGCTCCTACCTCCCCCTCTCTCTCCTCTCTTTCTCTCTTTTCTTCCCCTATTTTTCCTTTTCTCCTTTTCTTTCTTTTCCTTTCTTTCCTCTCCTCCCTTTTTTCTTTCTTTTTTTCTCTTTCTTTCTTCTCTCCTCTTTTCTTTCTCTCCTTTCTATTCCTTTCTTTCTTTTATTTTTTCTCTTCTTTCCCTTTCCCTCTTTTTTCCCCCTCCCTTTTTTTCCCCGACGGCAGCGCAATTTTACCGACAATATCCTGACACTGGCACCCCACACCCCCCTTTAGAGACGCCTCTGAATAGTAGTAGTAGTAGTAGTAGTAGTAGTAGCACGGTAGTAGCAGTGGCGTGGCTAAGGGAGCACAGGGGGCATCCCACCGACCCGCCTAAACGAATGGCAAAACAAAAAAGATGAAGGAAAAGGAAAAACAACGTGATAGTATGGTATGGTATGGTATTCACGGTTAAAAACACAATACATTATTGTGCCCGCATTCAGCAAAAGCTGTTTTTCAGCGAGGCCGTGATTACATATAACAGAATATAAAACAATGAAAATACAATTTACAAACAAATATGCAAGTTATAATAAGTGAACATATTGACAGAAATTTAAGTACAAAATAGAATCATAGTGATAAAGTGAGGGGGGGGGAAGAAAAAAAATTATAGTAATGTAGGATTGCTCATAAACGCTCTTCAAAGATAACTTATATGTGAATCAGTAACGTAGGGACAACATGATAAGTCTCAAATGAAATGTTCTGTAAGAAGTGCATTAATTTTATTTTATTATAATTTTTATTATTATACGTCGCGAGAGTAGGCATATTTTTAGTTAGACTATATCAAAAGCATACATGTATTTTGAAATAACGTCAATTTCAGAAACTGCAAGATGCGCAAAATATATAACGAAATCTCGCTAGGTTTGATGAAGAAATAACATTTCTGAGATATAAAGTATACTTTTGTCTTACTCGCTTCGCTCGCTCGCAAAATTTAGAAACGGGATACTGTCAGAAAGCGAGGGCCATAACCATTCCCATATGATGATATGATGATATTAGGGCACCTAGCTGCCCGAATATAACCGGGGAATATAACCTTAATTGTTGTATTTTATATCGAAATGAAATTAATACCGTACTGCAACAAAGGGTCTTTTATTGTCCTCGTTCGCTTCAATTCTCGCAACGTTGATAACTCTTCAATTTTATCTAGTGTATATTGATGACTAAATTACATTTTTTCCACAATAAAAGTACTAAAATTTTACTCGCTCGCAATATTTCAGATCCGGTTAGTAAATTTCGGGGCAAAAGGCCCTCACGTCTATGTGTACTGCGAGGGATGGACAACGAATCCTTTTTGACGAATTCGGATTTAGGGTCACGCGAAACTTTTCAACTCCATAAAGATGCCGTGACTAAAAAAGATGAGGTTGAAAAACGTTGATATAGTAGACTAAAGACTGTTGTCCCCCCCCCCCCATGACTGAACCCACGCTATGCCACTGAATAACAGTAAGAGGTGGCGTTCCGGGGGAGACCCCCCCCCCTCTTTCCACCTCTGTGTTGATTCCCCCAATCCAAATCTGATATGTGCCACTTCTACTTTGACAAGAGCCCATTTTCCTTTATAATAAGTGCATTTTCCATTCTAATAATTTCTGATAAGTGCTCCTTTTTACTTTGACAGGTGCCCCCTTTTCTATTTTAATAAAAATTAGTGCACTTTCCCTTTTGATACGTACCCATTTTCTTTTTCTAATACGATCCCCTTCCTATTATCATAAATGCCCCTTTTCACATATAATAAGTTTTCCTTTCAAATTTTATAAGTTTCCCTTGTTACTTTTGACGTAATTGCCCTTCGATAAATATGTGCCTTTTTTATACCTATGTCCCCACTGTCGCTTAATCCCATTTTGCGGTCATCTTACCTGTTTAAAGAGCTACAATAGTTTGAAAGAATCGGAGCAGCTTCGTGTAGCAGTAGAAACTTTTTTTTAAACACCACAATGCAAGGCAGTGGACCCAGGGCAGGGGCACAATCATTTCATAAGAGCAAAAGGCTGTGCCCCTTTTAGAAATATAATCGTGCTCGTTTTCAAAGCTACCGAATGTCCTTTTTCTAGATATATAAGAAGCGTGCCCTTTTAACACTAATCGTTGCCTCTGTTATTATCATGGCATTATTATACTCAACTTCTAAAAGAGGCATCTTTCACACTATCATCCTTTAAACCCCATGCCCAGTGGCGTACGCATGATTTTTCAAGGTAATCAACTGCCCTTTGTTCGAGAATATACAATTTAGACAATTTCGGAGTTTTTGAATTCAGGCAACTGCATTTAAATTACCAAATGACATTCGTGTTAAAAAGACTGAGACGTGATTACCATACGTGCTATGTTGTTATCACCCCCTCTTCTCCTTAAAAACAATAAATTTCTCATATAACAACCTCCCTGATGTTTGAAGTTTGAAGCTTATTTGTTTCACATTTACATCAAAACAAGTACAAATTTGTTTTATTTTTATACAACTATATAAGCGTAGATTACACCCCCCCCCCCCCAAAAAAAAAAATCAAATCAAGTATAATGTACGGGGAAATAAGTACGAAGTTTCGAAATATATAGATATGACAGGCAAGGTAATACAATGTAAAACGTGGGGAGCCTTAATAAAAAGCAAAGCTTGTATGTGAATAGTCTCCCGTATTGATTAACACAATATAGTAGGTCTGAATTAGAAAGGTATTATAGAAGGCGAAAACGGAGTAGTATATAGTAAGAGATTGAAAAAAAGTAATAATAATTATGTGCCCCTAATTTAAAACGACTAAGAGCATTTTCTCTCAAATTTCCTCCAAAACTGGCTCGCTACGCTCACTCGCTCACATTTATTGTTTATCTCATTAAATTATTATTATGATAATTATTGTCATGATAATTATAATAATACTACTAGGTTCTACTACATGTACTAATAAAACACAAGACAATTTATAATTATTGACTGGCCTTGTCCACTAGCACTCGCTGTGTTTTTAAACATAGCCCCATCTACGTTGACGGAGAGATATTCAGGAAGCAAGAAACTCACTTTGCGTGTGTAGTGTTTTATTGTAACCCTTCCGCGATCTAGTTCCTTGTGCGGAATCCAGATAAGTGGCCAAAAACACTCCTTTTTCTGAAGGTTGTGGACCGGACTACAACTAGAATCATGGCTAACAGGTTACCGGCATGTGTTATTGATCCGGGGACAGGGTAAGTTAAAATATTCTTTCTATCAGTATTCCGTAAAGCTTCATTTTTATCGCACTTGTTACTGAACATGAAAGGGCAACTCCCATCTTTATGTTCATTCGACGCTAGTGTGTGTGTGTGTGTGTGTATTGGGTTTTTACAGACGTGTATCAATCAGATATGATTATTTACGTCTGGGACCGACCTTTAAACGTCACCATCCGAAAGACGTGACTCAGTTTCGAACCTGCGTCCTGGGCTGAATCAGTTTGTAACTTCCACTTTTTAGCTGGATTACAGGCGCACGCCACAACGCCTAGTGCTATAATATCCTACGCCAAAAGGAAGTGCTAAAGACAAGAGAATTGATTGTGTTTTTGTGACTTTCAAAAGCACGGCCAATTTGACTAATCTTAATATGGATTTATATAGAACAGTGTGAAACCAGTTGAAAGAAAGGCAGGGTGATCTTGGACATATTGTGGAACAACTGGAATAGGAAATCACTAAAATCATGATCATCACATTCACAGATATATCTGCTCAAGTTATTTTGAGTGCCTGTGGCTGTGCATTGGCATTGGTGAAAATGAAAGAATTAGTGGTTTCCTATTTTATGACCAAGTCATAATCTTTAGTTAAAGATTACACGAAATTGCATGTTATAGTTTTCAAGGGCTGTATTAGAAGTAGGTCTTGAGTCTGACAAAATTTGGTTAACATTTATGATTAAATCATGTTATAACTATAGGGTCTTGGTCTTGGTCTTGGTCTGACTCTGTCTCTGAGCTAAATTATGTTAGAAAGGGTGACACATATCTAAGCATCTACACAACTCACAAGTGTACATATTTCATCTATAGAATATAAACAACTGTAATAATAACCTAGGCTATGGTTATGGTATGGTTATTAAAGAGGGAAGTCACCCTAAGGTTTTCTTGATTTTATAAAATCTGAAAAATGAGAGATTCAGATTAGACTCTAGGGAAAGTTTAGATCAAAATTCAGTTAAAAACTGGAAATCATGAAAATTAAAACAGTTGTAACTTGTAATCCATGAATTCCAAAGTGGCAACTCTCTCGTCATATCTGGCCAGGTCCAAGTATATATATCCAAGTGATAGTTTCATTTACATTACTTATAATTTTCTTAGATGTCAATGATGGAATTTATTTATCTCATAGAGGGGTTGTTGTGTACAAACATATTTGCAATGATCATATCTAGAGTGCATGTATGATTGCATTTTTTTTAGAGAATTCAATAGTTGTTTATTAATCCAGTTAAAACATGTACATGTATATCATTTTACATTAAAAGCAGCAGAAACTTGATTTTATGAAGTGGATATATCACCGTACTGGATCACTCGGTTTGTTATTCGCGTCCTGCCATGGCACTAATGTCCTTTTGCCAGACTTTCATCTGCTTTTGCCACTTTCTACCCAGGTGATGTAAATGAGTACCTGACAGGATGAAAGTCATTGAATGCCAAAGCACCTTGTTGGGGTAACTCGGTCAATCCCAGGTTGAAAATAGTAATGCTTAGAAGCAGTAATAAGTGATATATTATTATTATTATGTTTATTTTTTTCCACCAGATACTGCAAGTTAGGCTTTGCAGGAAACACTGAGCCTCAGTACATCATTCCCTCAGGTGAGCCGATAATACTTGAATTAAATCCATTATAAACCCATTACCTATGAGATTGAGTGGTCCATGTATGAACCCATTACCTATGAGATTGATTGGTCCATGTATGACGCCCATTGGAATGAGAGAATTCAGTACCGTATCTGCCGGCGTAAAGGCCGCAGTATTTTTGGAAGAGAAAATATCAAAAAGTCGGGGTGCGGCCTATGCGACGAAAGAGTAAAAAAAAAAATTTTAAATAAAAAAAAGTAAGTCAAAACCAGCACAAATTTGCACACATGGCCCTCGCGTACACAGATAACGCGTGGCGCGCGCGCCACGCGTTCCTGATGGGCCCGACCTAGCGCCACGCGTTCTTTAAAAAAAAAAAAAAAAAAAAAAAAAAAAAATCATTTTTTTTTTTTTTTTTTTTTTGAAAAATCAGAAAATTCCGGATTTTCTGGTCCTAGAAATCCCCAAAAAACAGAATATTCTGAATTATTCGTAAGGGTTGGCAGGTATGGTATTAAAAATTCATCAAATTACTTGTAATACTTGTAAAAAAATAAATTTAAATTTAAAAAAAAAAAAAAAAAAAAAAAAAAAAATCAAATTTTTACTTTTTTTTTTTTTTTTTTTTTGGGGGGGGGGGGGGGGGGGGTCAAATTTTCCCTCGGGTCGCGCCACGCGTTTTTAATTTCTTGGCGAGAGGCCTGCTTGCACATATAGGACTGGATCTACGAACGGTACAATAACTACACATTTCCACACATCTTACCGACGATTTTATCTTGCATTGTTGACAAAAAAAACTTCCAAAAACAACATCTGCCGATAGATCTTGATCTAAGTTTGTGCCAATGCATTGCAAAAGTAAAAGAAGGGCCTGTTTATCGGAGCTGCCGCGAAGTATCCAGCACGCAAAGTCACTATTTTGAATCCATTTCAATACACAAGAGAGAGGCGCAATGTATACATCACTAAAAACTACATGAGCTATCATCAGTGCGTGATGGCCGAGCGGTATAAGGCAGTGATTTTAGTCACATGAACATTTGTACGCAAGAGATCGAATCCCGACTTTGGCAAAAGATTTTTTTTATTTTTTTTAATTTTTTTTTTTAATGTCAAAATCGGGGGTGCGGCCTTATCGCCGGCAAATACGGTAGTCAATATGTTGAAAACTTGATATAAGCCCTGAGGTACACCAAAGAAAAATTAGTGATTTTTTAAATTAGTGACTTTTTTCAGGAACACATGTCACATTAGTGCTGTAGCCGAACCGCCGAACCGAACGGAAGTTCGCCGAACATGGCACTTCCGAACCGAACCGAACCGAACCGAACGCAAAGGCCTGGTTCGGATGTTCGGCAAAAAAAATGTAAACGTTTTTGCAAGCTAATAAACTTTTCATTTTGTACCTAATTTTCATGTTATGATTGCTCATATTATATTTACTTTTTTTCCCATTTTCCGCCCTTGTGATTTATGCCTATCCAGTGGTGGGCGCAACTTCACTGGCGCCATTTAAATCCCAAATCCTGACCACGCTACGTCGCGATCGCAAGCCATAAACAAGAATACATGTGCGTGATCAAAACAAGTTTAGCTCAATTTGCTCAAACCCGTTGAACAAAACATTAATATTTTAATTGTAACCATATCGGACAAATTTTACAATATAAATAATGAAATAAATATTTATTATCGTATGGTATTTATTTATTCAGGAAAAATAGGGATTTTATATTTTTCCTATTGAAAATAAAAACTTATAAAAAAACAGTTCTTGGCGAGCCTGAAAATTTCTATTCAAGATGGCACCTTGTATGACTCTAACATTAGACAACAACCGTCTCGGAAAATCTTTTAAAAATATCATTGATTGACAAATTGAAAACATGATTCTTTTAAAATTGAAAATAAAACACGATTCAAGACGGAAATACGAATGTAAGTAGTATTTTTCTTCACAAATAATTACGTTTAGAGCAGTTTTTTAATGTGAAATTTGTGCTGGTCGGAAGCAGTGTGCAGAAGTCCTCTGTGCCGGTCGGGCCCGGCAGGGCGGGCGGCCTGCCCAGTCCCGACCGCCGTGGCTATAACGCTGCTTGCTATTAAATTACCGAACCCCGAACCGAACCAAGTTCGGGTGAAAAATTGCCGAACTCTGCCGAACCGAACCGAACACGAACATAGCGTCTGACTTACAGCACTATGTCACATGGTAAGCAATTTGCTCATATTTCTCTATACATCTGTGAAGGGAAGCTTTAAAAGGTATAACAGAAGAATGTTAGTACTGGTATATGATTTTTTTTTAAAAGAAGGAAATAATGGAAAACTGGTGCAATACGATGATAACTGTTTTAAAGATATTAATTAATGCTTTTAAACATGTACATTAAAGCAGACCTCTCTTCCTTCAGTTCATTGCACGTATCCTTTATGTTCTCTGTATTCCTCCTCAGATATTTATATATGCAAGGCTCTATTTTTCTTCCTGAGAACAGCACAAGTTTCAGAGTGTGTGGTACAGTAAAAGTGATGTGGTAAAACAAAACGTGATTTATTTTAATTTTTCTTTTCATCACCAGCCATTGCGATCAAAGAATCAGCTAAAGTTGGAGATCAAGCTTCTCGAAGATTAGGGAAGGGTGTGGAAGATCTGGATTTCTTCATTGGAGATGAAGCCATTGATAAACCAAACTACGCTTGCAAGGTATGTGTATTCATCATTCTACAGGCCTGATAAAACCTGATTTTAATAACCCGATTTAAATCGGTTTCCTGATTTTTTAGATTTTTTTTTCAATTTGTTTTTCTTTATTTTTTCCTGATTTTCCAGATTTTCCCCTTATTTTCTTTATTCTTACCTATTTTTCCCTATATGGCCCCCAATTTTCCTTCCTCAAAAGGGGGGAATGTTGTTAGATGCCATTTTTTCCCTGAATTCTTTTTTTTTTTTTTTTTTACTCAAAGGGGATGTGGTTGAGGGGAAAACCCTCCCCCCCCCCCTTTTTTGTGCTCATTATCACCCCTGATTCTAACAAATGTTGTATTACTTGAAAGGATTCACCTATTGAATGCTATGATGCTTCTTGTAGTGTAAGTACTGAGTAGCATTAATCATTAAATGATCTTCTCAAAAGTATTTTGTCACTCAGTAACAAGCCTGCTACATTTATTGACAAGTTGATACTTTCAAAGGACGACTATTTCTTTAAGGAGAATGGCTTGTCTGTGTTCAGTGGCTCAATTGATCTTTTAATTACCACACTTGACTCAGGTGATGTAAATAGGTAAAGTAGGGACTAATTTATTAAAGCTTCTGTGCCTTCATTAGGTTGAGGAAGCTGAGCTAAGTTAATAATTCAGAGCTCTTTTGAAGCACATACCTGTATATGTGTAGACTTGGATAGGTAGTGATATGAGCTTTGCAAAAACTGAGTATTATGGTTATTGTTATTATTATCATTATTATCATTACTGTAATATATATTTCCTGTATGATTCTTTTGCCTTGCACACCAGTATCCTATTCGTCATGGAATCGTTGAGGATTGGGACTTGATGGAGAGGTTTCTAGAACAAAGTATTTTCAAATATCTGAGAGCAGAACCAGAAGACCATTACTTCTTGCTGGTAAGTTTCACATAACCTCGATGTGACCATTGGGTACTTTTTATGCGGTGTTCCTACCATTATTTTATCCTTAAGTCAAGAGATTTTTTTGCTTTTAAAAGAAATAAATAGAAAAAACAGTCATGTCATATGAGACACATTACATAAAAGAACCATTACAAATCATAAACGATACTTCTACTCTGATATCACTGGTTGTTAATGAAAAGTACATGTGTGTTTGTTTAAAGACAGACATATTTATATATCACTTTAATTAACAAATAATAAGAGACTGGGCATTGATGAAAGGGGAAAAGTGATGTAGTATAACTTGTAAAAGTTTTCTTTTGGAAAGGAAAGTCATAAGGTTTTAGTGTCACGTTTGATTGAAATATTCTTCTTTATTTCATGAATGTATGGGATTCCTAGATTATATGTTTCATCACCTGCATTTAGTAAAAAAATGTCTAAAAATAGAAAATGTTGGTTAGTCCCAAGTTTTCAAAAATGCTTCCATAGAAATCAAGTTATTTGACATATATGTTTTGCACAGACGGAACCTCCCCTGAACACACCAGAGAACAGAGAGTACCTCGCTGAGATCATGTTTGAGTCTTTCAATGTTCCAGGACTCTACATTGCTGTACAAGTAAGTAAAAGATTCATTCAGTTGAGGATTTTTACTGTTTGGTGTTATTAATGTTTTTCATGGACAAAAAGGATATAAACTGGTAATATTTGTATTGAATTAATCCTTTTCTTTGTTTTGTTTTATTTGTTTTTTTCTTTTGTTTAGTCTTACATATCCTTGCAAACTAATTCAAAGACATGTGTCATTTAATGTTTTTACAATCAAATCATGGGGGTGTAGCCTATCTTATTGGTCTTACACCAATTTAAGAGTGCATGTCCATGCAGTTTTATGATTGAGATTATATCCATTATGTGTACACCACAAGAAAAGGCACAGACCATGTGAGAGCATTTCAAAAGCTGATTTAGAGATGTGACCTCTTCATGAAGGGACAGGAACTGTCATCCAGCATGTATACAAGTATGAATCTATAAGACACTAATCATTGATGTATACCAAATATAATCTATAAGAAACTAATGATTGATGTTTTCATTCCACTCTGTAGGCTGTGCTAGCCCTAGCAGCATCCTGGACATCAAGGCAGCAAGCAGAACGTTCTCTGACCGGTGTCGTGGTCGACAGTGGTGATGGTGTGACTCACGTTATACCTGTGGTATGTTATCTTATCTATCCCCCCCCCCTTCCATATGAGGGACAGAATGAATGCATGCAAGAGACCCCTCTCCTGTAGACCATTCCTAATGATATTCACATGAAACGTGACTGTTTTGTAGTAATATTTTAATCAATAGGTGAAAGTAAAATTTGTTACTTACAATTGTTTAAGTGACCCAAACATGTGAAGCAATGGAAAGCTATATCAAATACATTTTGGATTGGATTGTGAATAGACAGAGAAGTATGGTTTTGAATTGTATAGCTTGTTGTTTTGGCATGTATAGCATGGAAGAGACCATGTGTGTGTTATAAATATTGCTTGTCCCCTGTAATGATTATTATTGTGCTCATATAAGTTTACATTGTTTGTGACCCTTTAATGTTGTATTTTTCAGGCTGAGGGTTACGTCATCGGCAGCTGTATCAAGCACATTCCTATCGCTGGTCGTGATATCACATACTTCATCCAGCAGCTTCTAAGAGAACGTGAACCAGGCATACCTCCTGAACAGTCCTTAGAGACAGCCAAGGCAATCAAGGAACGTTGGGGATACATCTGTCCAGACATCGCCAAGGAGTTCACCAAGTACGACACCGATCCATCCAAATGGATCAAGAAGTTTGATGGAGTCAACTCTATCACCAAGCAGAAGTTCAGCGTTGACGTGGCCTACGAGAGATTCCTGGGACCTGAGATCTTCTTCCATCCTGAGGTACAAACAGCGCTCATCTCAAATCTGTATCGAAATACTACCCTAGGGAGACACCAAGAAAAATACTGCCCTAGGGAGACACAGAAAGTGGTCTTTGTAGGCAGATCGTTGTTACACAATGGTTTCAATTAATATATTTAAACGAGAAATTTTGTCTTAAGGGAAACAGGACTGATTTCAATCTGCCGTCAACTTGTCACCTGTCTATAAAGGCCTCCTGTCCTGTCACTTATAGGCATTTTGTTAGAGACCTTCAGTCAATAATATTAATTATGCATAGACAATAGTATGATTGACAGATAAGCCACACTTATTCAAACTTTTTTTTTTATAGCAAGCAGATATGTGTTAAATTGGGTCTTTTTTCCATAATTACGTGTAACAAACAGAAGTGTTATTAATGAAGGCAAGATGAGAACATTCATGAGATAGTCAATGATGATGCCGACTTGATGATGAAGATGATGATGATGGTGGTGGTGATGAAGATATGTTGATTATGTTTAAAAAGCAATATATTAATCATAAACATGGGTAATTTGGAGATAAAAATATTGATAGATAGGTAAATATTTATGCTTCCCATAATTGTGTCAGGAATGATGATTGTCAAAGGTTTACCTGCCATTGCTTTCCTCTCTAGTTCTCCAACCCTGACTTCACCACCCCCATCTCTGAGACGGTGGACAACGTGATCCAGAACTGCCCCATTGACGTCAGGAGACCACTCTATAAGGTAACCTACCGTCTCTCATTCAAGTCTACCAATCTACAAAATAATACATTTGTTCTGCATGTTAGTAGAGCCATGTCATAATACTATATTTAAAATATGAGCTTCAAATATTTCTTCTGTTAAGAGATTTTGAAAGTTAAAATACACCCTCAATGAACATAGAGTTTCCAACAGATAAATAGTTTTTGACAAGCATATTTTGTCAAAATATCTAGTTTTTGAGAATTAACATGCAGAATGCAGTATATAAATCAAATATAAACTGCTTATATTGGGGTCAAGGTTATAACTATAGCTCCCCTGTGACTTTAGGACTTTACAATATGCCCTCGACTTTGTCTTCAGGGCACAGTACGGTTTCGAGATCACCGCAGGCCATAGTTTTAACCATGCCCCTCATAGCAGTCAGTATTTCTGTATTGTGTATGATGTATTATAGTAGAAGGAAGTATCATGTATTATAGTAGAAGGAAGTATCATTCTTTACACATTATATTATAATATTGTATTAATATTAAATGTTTGATTTGTTTGATTAGAACATTGTTCTGTCTGGAGGCTCCACCATGTTCCGTGACTTTGGCAGGAAGTTGAAGCGTGATGTGCAGAGGATTGTGGATAATCGTCTCAAGCTTAGTGAACAGCTCAGCGGAGGCAAACTCAAGGTGAGATACCTCATATCATGGCTGCAATAGAAGCCATCTTACTCCTTAATGTTGAATTTAATACAAGTATTTGTATATCATATAGGCTGCTTTATTAATTGGTACTATAGGCATGACATTTACCATTAGATGCCATGTCATATAGTGCAGTGGAACAAATTATTGTCTCAGCAATCGCTCTTCTTGTACCTACATGTTATTAACGCAGCTTCCCTTTTTAAGGATTCACATACATGATAGGTTATCAGAAATAAGATATACCGTCATCTAATTTGGGGATTTAAAAAAGAAAAATTTAACCCTTAGTTGCCTCAAGAGTGTACTATGCCCCATACTTTGTCTCAGGTCACAGCACAGTTTTGAAATCACCTGGTGCCCCACATACCAGTCAATATCTGTATGATATACTAACATGATTACCCAGATCAACTTCACAATTTGGACTTTGTGTATGTTGACTATTCAATAAAATAAAATAGGCAACATTACAAGACTTTAAGTAAAGATATAATGTACATCATTATGATGCTTTAGATCAAACTAATACCTTTTGTACATGTAGGTTTGTTATTATTTCATGATTTGTGAGAGTGATCCAATCCAATCCATAGAGTATCTGGTAGAGCGCTTTCATCTTGCAGAAGGGGATTCACAATATGCTCCACAGAGTAATATGAAGGACATGTAAACAATGATAAAACATTCCAAAAGACCAGCAGAGACTTATAAAACATGTTCTCTGACAAAATAAGTGATCATTCAAATATATCTTGAACTGGTCCAACAATGTAGCAGCATTCAGAGTGAGAGAGAGAGAAAGTTTATTTGAATTGTGGATGTGTTAGAATCTAAATCTGTGATATCTTGTGAGGATACCAACTTAGATGTGTACTTTCCATCTTTGACTTTGTTTTCAGCCCAAGCCCATCGAGACTCAAGTCATCACACATCACATGCAGCGATACGCTGTTTGGTTTGGAGGCAGTATGCTCGCATCTACGGTAAGTCTCTAATCATTGTGCATCCTCTCTTTGGATTTTTTCCCCTTCTTTTTTAACAAAGATATTTATATATTGATTCAGGGACAACTACCCCTTTTGATTATTATCCTTGGACATTTTTGCCCCTTGATACTAACCCTCTTGGACAACTAACTCTTGGTGAATCATCACCCCCAGACAAAAAGTACCCCTAAATTTTTTACTGTGGACAATTTTTCCCCGGGCAACTTTACCTGGATACAATTACCCCCTGGATTACTATTACTGCGTCAAGCATGCCTCTGTAAACTACATTCCCCCTCCCTCCTTCCCACATATACACACACACACACACACACACACACACACTCCAAAAGGGAAAAAACTCATTACTGCATTGGGTAACATGAACAATGTCCTGTTCTGTATGTTATAACACAGAGCTACTCAGTGAATATGCGCAGGAACTTTGTAGCGCACAGTAGTTATTCATTTACACAAATAAATACAAATTAGGCTTTTTTTAAATTGTGGCGGCTTACTGCATCATATCTGAATGAGCCTAAACATGGATTTGGTGCACCCACAAGTTCTTACTTAGATCTATGCAGGCAAACCCCTGAAAAACCTTGATCCATGCGTCTTGGGAACATCATTAGTATGTAGCCCTGCAATGTAAGATCAATAGGAGATTATGAAAGGATTGAAATCAGTAACCATTTTATAACGAGTTGGCCTTAGAGATGATAGTGTGATATTATACAAATGATTCATGTTTCCGAGTGCATTAGTGAATATGCACTGTACACAGGTTAAGTCTCGTTCATTGTCCTGCTCATTGCAGCTTAACCGATCGCAGTTCATATCACTAATGCACAAGCTATTTTTTTTTTTGCACGTTAGGCGGAGCAGGAAAGAATACATGGTTACGTGTTTTCATCCGACCAATTAAATTCTAGAAACCGGTTTATTTGCAGATCTTATATTTACCAATCAGGTATTTCAATTGTATTTTTTGTACACTTTTGATATCATGATATACATATCTGTTTTTATTTTGCTCATTCAGCCGGAGTTCTACACTGCTTCTCATACTAAGTCTGATTATGATGAGATTGGACCCAGCATCTGTCGCCACAACCCTGTCTTTGGAGCCATGGCATAGAGGGCGACAAACAGAGAGAGAGACAGAAGTGATGGGAGGTAGAGAGGAAATATATAGAGATTGTAATGCTATTGACAACCATGGAAAGATTAAAATAATCAACATCATCACTTTGAAAATGTCTTGGTTTTTTGCCAATAACAAGATCACCACTTTAAAAGCATCATCATTTTCATAATCGCTATCTCAGTTATCATCATCAACATTTTCCCCTTTGTTTACCGTGCCCCCCCCCCCCCCCCCCCCCCCCAATAAATTCTGTATCTATCACAGAATGTGATAGACTAGTTTGATGACCAATCTGAGATGAAATGAATCATTTTTCAATTCAATTCAAAATTATTTCCACAATCTGATAACCATGAATGTATGGTGATGATGGTGATATTGAGAATAAGATGATGATGACAGTGATGATGATGATTAGAATTAAAGAGGAGATATTATTCCAGTTTCTTAGCCATGTCTTGAATGCTTCCCTCTTGTGGCAGGTAGAAAGACAGGGAGCAACGTAGTGATATTTTATATTCATGCATATGTAGATGATATTCTCACCAACTTATCTATCATTACCAAATAAAGATCAAGATTATTAGAAACTTACCAAGATTGTGATAAAATTGTATGGGATAAGTTTGAATTTTAATTATAATGTATGGATTGGCTTTATATTTGGATATAGATGTATGTTACAAGCCACCTTGTTTTATTTCAAATTATGCATCAATCTGTTCCTTCTACTGATTATTTTTTGTTGTATAGTCTTAATCATTGTGGCAGTATGTTGTAAAAATCTAAATATGATTTACCTTACTGTACATGTGATGATTTTATACATTTTTTCTAATGGATAGAGCATATACGGTAGTTTAATTCATGATGTAGCATAAAAAACATTGACTTTCACAATTAGTTTGGAATAATGCTTGTGTACTTAGGTAAATATTTAATCTGAAGTTTGTTAAAATGTATTTATTCTTCATTTGAAAGCAGCACATTGATTTAATCCAGTATCAAGCTGGCTAAATAATCTCTTTAAAAAGCACTTAAGTTTGATGAACAACCATTTGATTTCCGATACAAAAATTCCTTGTGGTAGAAAGAGTTGTGTTGTAAGACATGGTATGTGAACTTTATACAGGAAACTTCATGTTGACTTTTACAATCCAGGATTTGAATAAAGGCTACCGTAATCCTGAATGACAGAAACCATTTTTTCTCCAGTTGTTAAGAAGGAAAGAGCATCCAACATGCTTTTATTGAGATGAAAGCTGGGGGAAAAAGTCCCATTTATTATGACCACTCCATAAAAACACCTCAAAATATGTACAGATTTGTTTGGTTTTTGTTTGGAGGTTGATATTTTACCTACATCCACGTTGTGTGTTACTATGTAGTATTATAAGTAAAGAATAGTTGTTCTGGTGGAATATTTGGTTATGAAACTCAGGCAGCTTCTTCTTGCTTTTCTTTGGGAAATTCATCATCAGTAGATAGCCGAGTATGCTTCCAAAGTATTTGTTCTTTCTACGGTATATCATGTGCAGCTTTTCTTTGATGTCCCTCGTTATATGTAGGAAACGTAAAAAGTGCCTGATTTTAGAGAAAAGGAAGGAGTTAAGAACAGCATGGTTCAATTTTTCTCATGTATTTACATAATCATGAATGTAGTTAAAAATTGCTCAAACCTTTGAGGAAAATAGTGCATACCATTTGTAATGTCATAACGATCATCTGCACTTGTATTTGATGAGCGGTATTAGAATGCATTTGAGTAGTATTCCTTGGAATTATTTTGCTAGGAAACAAAAAGACAACACCATGCTTTATCTCTACTATTGTATAGACATTTGAATAGAATATTTTGCAAATTGATACCATGAAAATGATTTGGATATTGGACCAAGTCTAATCAGTATTGCATGATTGCCTAGTACTGGGTAAAGGTTACATCATCAATTATAGTTACTATCGTCTTTCCCAAACCGAACCTAGTAGAGACAAATCTTTTCTTCTGAGCTCCGTTAGATGAATGTCCATCATGAGGTTAAGATATCATGTAACCATTGAAGAGCCTTAACAAAACTTGTTAGAATATCCTTATTGGTCAGTCACTGTTGCATGTCTTTTAGTATGATATATCCACAAATCAGGTCATTTCCTTTGATTTGATGCAAATTAATAAATACACTTTTATTATGCCTACATGGTTATTGTGTATGGTGCTTTCTTGCATTGTAGCTCCTGTCTGTTCAAAGTGTTAGAAATATATTTCTTTCATTTGTGCTTGGTATGCCTCTTGTAGATATTGTGAGTTTGGTATGCTGGAGATTGTTTGTTGTTTGTTTTGTTGTGAGAATTATTGCAATAAGAAGTAAAAAAAAAAGTTGAATGCATTGTGATTGGAAATGTTAATGGTTTCCATTTCTCTTTTTGGAGTTTTTACATAAGAGAAGCTAACTAAAGCAGAATCTCCATTAACAACTGAATTATTCATACCCCTTGTAAATTTTATGTTTTGTTTTGTTTTTCGTAACTCGAGAATGAAAGGTGGGCTGGTTGAATTAGGGCCTTTGTTGAATACCTTTTAATGTCACATTCTCAAGGAACATGAATCTGTACAAATCAATTTTTCACATATTTGGGTATGAATAATTCAGTTCTTAACTGTATATACATCTACAGGTATATTTTGATGCAGTGCACCTCTCTCTCTTTCTCTCCACTGTATACTTCATTCTCTCATCTTTGTACCGGTATATGTACGCTATCCTTATTCTTACTCATTCTCACATCTCACAAGCTACTCAGTACTTACAACACTGAAACCACTTTGATGTAAATCAAACGGCAATAATTGAACACAAATTTCATTTTGGCATTTTAATCTCAATTTGTACACATTTTGGTATAAAAACAGCCATCAAAACGATACATCTTTGTAACTCGGTATGTATAGTTTGTTGATAGTTGTCTAGAATGGATTGAGGTGTTACAATGACAAGCAAAACATGGAGAAAATTCAATCTGCAAAATGCTTTATGTTAAGCCAAATACAGAATGCATTGATTTTAGACTGATGATTAAAGGGCAATCCAACCCTACTAGGTTCATTAATTCATTTGAATGAAAGCAAAACAAATTAGAGAAACTCAAAATGGTGAAAGTTTGAAATTAATCAGACCAATAATAAGAAAGTTATAAATGATTGAAATATGAGATCACTACTTCTATGCGAATCTCAAATTGGAATTTTGTAAGTGGATTGTGACATAGACATGGATAACTCTCCCGTTTGTCTGTTTTTCTCACAAGTGCCTTCACCTTGGGGCACTTCTCAAATTATATTATGGAGAGTACATTATTACAGATCCTCTAAAAAGAAAAGACCATCCTGAGTCATATATGCTTGAATTTTTACTTTTTAAAATTTTAGTAATTTTTGTTTTGGAACAAATGAGAAAGTTGTCCACACCTACATCACAGAGACATCACCAATTTTGCCAATTCGAAGAGCCCATACCTTTAGTAGTCACAATGTTAAAACATGTGTAACTTTCTCATTTTTGTCCGATTTCATTCAAACTTTTACCAGTCTGCTTCTCAAATATATCCTGCTTTCTTCTAGAGTAGTTTGCTCTTAAGGTTGGATTCCCCTTTAAAGAACTCAAAATATCAGCCCAAGACTACTTTTCTTACACACCAGCCATTATTTATCATTATGAGTCAATATAAGCCCACTATAATATACACACTGAACTTTGTACAAACCAATAAATGTATATATAATCATATACAACATCATGAGCTCTTGCGTTGCTATAGCAACAATTCTTACAAAAAATAATTCTGGAATTCTTCTCTCTTTTATACGAAAATGTACAATAATATGGAGTATAAATAGTCATAATATTCTCATACACTAAGAATATAATTATCTAATATGATTTTTTTTTCATTTTCATCTTTATAAGAAATAAAGAAAGATATAATGTACTTAAAGAAATTAGCCCAACCAATCATAATTGAGAATGTAAAATGAATACTGATACAAACAAGAGACACTGTCTATGATTGGTGGATATGGAGTATTAACAAATAGACAAACAGGTACCAGTCATTTCCCCCATATGTTGAACTTCATTCGCAAATGCTTGGAAGTTGTACAAGACTGCAGTGTGAAAGTTCAACGTTTGTGGTGGAAACATTCCTTTAATCTTGTCCAATAATCACATCCCGTTGCGTAAGTAATGCTCCAAACTATTTCATTTTGATAATGAGAACTTTCTTGTAAAAACATAAAAAATAGGCTATGACTATTTAAGTCCAAGACACAACCGTTTTCCAAGCAAGCAAGAAATACTTAAAGCAATCTACTAATGAACTGCCCAGATGCCCTGAAAGAAATAAAATCCTGATTTCAATGTGACCTTTATAAACGGAATTGAAATGGGAGTGTAAGCATGAGAAAAATTTCCTGTTTGGAGAGAGCAGATATCTCTAAAGTAAATCCTTGCTAAATGGGACCAACATTTCTAACACTTCTTCGCCTAAGATAATGCAGCATAGTATGGACTAAGTAAATATGTTGTTTTCAGAGATACCATATATACTTCAAAACATCATGCATAGCTAATTTTTGAACCCATTATTTGAAACCAGTTACCAGTACTTAACATCAACTGCACGAGGCATAGCATGGGTCCTTTCATTAGGGGGGGGGGGGGGGGGGGTACCTTAACATGGGTCACAAAGGTGAGGACAATTGTTACAGGTTCTTTGAAATTCTGTTCCATATCTTGATGTAATGGTTCCTGTAGACATGGTGTATCTGGTACATACCAAACGTAATGCATGTATTATTAGTAAGTTAACGTAAAACATATGTCAATCTTTATAACAAACATACACTAAGTACATTTGAAACAAATCACAAACACATGTTACTTTCTACTCCTGAGTCCACAGGCAGATATCTTATCATTTAACCCACTGCCTGTAGGAAAACAATGGTTTCTGTACTAGACATATGGGAATTAAAGAGTTCAGTATTCAACAGCTTAACCAATATAGAGACTAAGAGATAAATAGAAATGTTTTTGAACATATATGACAACCTTAAAGGAGATTTGACTCTTACAGTAATTAAATCTGCAAATATACCTACAAAGTTAAGATGACATGCAATTATTTAAGCACTGAGATCAGCAATCTACATGGACATTCAATGATGTGACTGTCATCTAAGGAAGAGAGAAAGGGAAAGAATGATAGAGGGGAGATGGAGGGGGAAACACAGGAGGAAGAGAGAGAGAGAGAGAGAGAGAGAGAGAGAGAGAGAGAGAGAGAGAGAGAGAGAGAGAGAGAGAGAAAGAGAGAGGGAGGAGAGAGGGAGGGAGGGAGAGAGGGAAGGAGGGAGGGAAACACAGAAGGAAGAGAGAGAGGAAGAGAGAGAGAGACAGAGAGAGAGAGAGAGAGAGAGAAAGAGAGAGAAAGAGAGAGAAAAAGAGAGAGAGGGGGAGGGAAGGAGGGGAGAGAGAGAGAGAGAGAGAGAGAGGGAGAGAGAGAGAGAGAGAGAGAGAGAGAGAGAGGGAGGGAGGGGGAGGGAGAGAGAGATGATGAATGGAACAAGTCAAACGACTGTATGGTAGAAAGAAAATCTTTAGAAAGACCAGAGAATAATTAAAAAAGAGGGAATAACTAATTTGAAGCATTAGCAAATAGCTACTACAATGTATCTCATTTTGTGCAGACCAATACCAATCTGTCTCTTTGTATACTGAAGATCAATGTAGATTTGGACTACATGCATATTGTAATGAATGCTACATGTAGTTACAGAGTAGAACCAGGGACTTATCCCAAGTCCCTGATAGCACCATGACAGGCTTGACAATTTGCTTATTTGACAGGTTGCTTTTTTGTTTGTGGGGGGAAATGGCTACCATATTTTGAATAATACCCGACTGTTTATGGGCACTATGAGCCACTTTGCTTACACATCATGGTAAAAACACTTAAGAAATATTAATGAGAATCAGAGATTCAGAGATTGAGAGAGAGAGAGAAAGATATTAAGAGAGAGTGAGAGAAAGAGAGAGCGAGAGTAAATAGAGAGAGATGTAAGGCTATACATGTACCTTTGTACACTAACAATTCAAGGTTTTTGCAAACAGGCACTTAGAATCTGACGTTCCCTCAGGGGATAAAATCCAGAAAAAAGGCCGGATATTCAAAAGAATTACTAGAAAGATTAAGTTATTTGCTCCAGTGACTGATAAACAAGTAACTTGACTCACGTATTAAAGACAAACAATTACAACACACTACATCACATTGACACACAATAGACTCTAATGCACATAGGCACATATGTTATATGTTATACTCAATCATACTTTTGTTTAAAGTGTATGCATATATATTTGTTATATCTATATATAAACGTATAGTACAGGATTCTATACACATACACAGTTATATACATATACATGTACAAAAATGTACATACATGTATCATAGTAGTTTGACACACACACAACTATATCCGATCACATATTGAGAGATATAAGACCCTTGTTCTATGCGCATAAAAAATAACAATGTGCTCTATGTATAACAATGTGTCCTAATAGGCTATATGCTACTTCATTCACAATTTTAATGCCAAGTTAATGTTATTCCCTCACAAATAGACACGAAGAAAGAGAAGTAAAAACCTTTGCAGCATGATCTAATGCATTGAAAATAAATCTATATTATTGAACTTATATTTGCACCTTTCAATTTCATCCTTAAATCATATAAACAGTGTAGATTACTTCGTGTAACATTCTACAATATTCATACTCTAAAAATTCATTATTTGTGTACCTTGGGCTGGTATGTGACATATTGAACAGAGTTTTATGGGTTAGAAGAGAAAGGTTAGAAGATATAAGGTTTTATCAGCCATTTGCATGCATCATAAACTCTTGCTCAAGATTGCTTCTAAGCTGTTATGCATTGTACATTGTGACTCCGTTGAAATGGCAGAATGCATGGTAGTGCATATAGAAAGCAATTTAATGGTTTTCTGAGCAATGACTTATGAGACACACCTCAACTTCATAACATGTATATACCACTGGCAACACGTCTTATGAATATTCTCCCATTTTTCTAATCGATCAAAATATGTGGTAAATGTTGTGCGAAGTAATCTTTCCTACATAAACATCACATGAATGTAATGATGTATGGAAGTCATTAATGTGAGCATTAGAATGTACCTTAAGACTGCATCACAATATTTCAAACTGTGTAAATGAAGAGTTCACATCAACCCTGTCATGATAATTTAGTTCAGAGTTTTAAATAGTATTTAGATGAAACTTTGCCTCCTACTTAATGAAACACATGATGTAGTATACATGCATACTACATTTTTTTTTAAAGTCACAGTAACATCACATGAAATACCAGTAAGAATGGTGAATATTACAAATCTCAATCCACACAGTCTAGTGATTATGCATGTCTTTATTTTCCCCTGGATTTGTTACCTTTTTTCTTTCTTTTGCCCCCACTTGACTTGTTATTTATTTATGTATAAAATCATAACAGTTTTGCTCTTTTGAAGCAGTTTACCACTTAATAAGCGAACAAAGCCTTTTATAGAAGTTTTTTGATAAGCTAAGATAGCACAGGGTGAATAACTATCAGTACAGGTATACAAGTATTCTATTCATATTCCCCCCATAGCATAAGATATGTTAGTAACAAAACTGAGCCCAAAAGAAGAAAAAAAGGAGATGTTATTTTATCCACAAATGAAAGAAGATGTAATAATGACAGGTTTCACTATTCCTCATCAGAGCTTGCATCAGATGAAATGCTGTTTACATAACATGATAAAAGGATGACTATCAAATATTGAAGGTAAGGAGAGTAAGAACGATAACAATCTAGGGATGACATCAATCGACTAGTTGAGTTGATAATCAGTGTTTACAATGATGGTTGAAGCTTGACTGTATGCCGGCAGACACCTTGTCCTATGACAGCCATTGTTTTCCTCCTTGTTTGCGATTGATTAGTACCATAAAGCTGCTCCGATAGATATCATAAAGCTGCTCCGACCAACCGATGGATATCTGAAAGCCAGGCTATTCATGCTTGGCTTGGCGTAGGTTTGCTATCCTGAGCCATTCTCATCACCTTCCTTCTCTAGCTGCAGCTTCCCCATACACAGTACACACCGTTAAACACTCTAATAGTCCACGCTATGTGTTTCTTCACCGTTTCAGTTTCTATACAGCGCCCTCTATGTCAATCCATGGGGGCAGTCCTTACAAAATTGTGCCGTAAGAGTTCAGCGGCCGAGGGCCGGTCGGCCAGGATTTTTTTGAAGCAGAGGGTGAGAAAGTTTCTTGCGTCTTGAGACACACTTTGTGGAAGTACAGGCTCGGTCTCCTTCGTAGCAATCTTAAAGATGGCTGCCATAGCTTCGTAGTCCGCCCAGGGGGGTTTGGTGGTCAACATTTCAACTACAGTACAACCGATACTCCTGCAAATAAACAAACAAACAAATATCTTAGACAATACTGGCAGATATACTACAATCAAATAGAGCTTATAAGTCATTTACATATGCTTACTTTCTTTATTTAATCAACTTTACAATTGTTTATAGTGCTGCACTTTATTCCCCCCTCCCCCTAAATACAAACATTACAATACAAACAAAAAATAAAGGTTCATTTCAATATGAATAACACATTTTGAAGGGAAATTAAGGTGAAGATTCTGCCAGAGTGCTGATAATTTGAAAAAAATTCATTGGTAATATTCTTTTGAAAAGTCGTTTACATCACATATCATCTGATAATTGATCCAAAATGGGCATTGATTGGGCCTTATATTTGTCTTTCTGCTCATGCATGTGATAAATTCTTTAGGAACATGTATCAGAACTGGAAGTGTACATTAAAGGGATCCGGTAACTTTGTCTCAGATTCTGAAACAAAATCCTGGATTAAGCTCATGCTGCAATGATAATTATAAACCTTTAGGTCTGCCAGGAATTCCATTACTTTTACAAGCCAATCGCCTGTCTGATTATCAAGATATTTATGATTGAAATTACACATTTTGAAAACTGTTTGCCCAACGGTTTTCATAACACTACAGTTTATTGGGGAAAATGAGTTTGGTAAAACCGGTCACTCAAAGATTTTTACTTTTTTGAGGCAATTCTTGATCATTTTGAAGCGCAATTTTTTTTTAGGGCTTCAATATTACACCATATCACAGACACTGATAACACATAGGGCCGTGCATCTCAGATTTAACATTGTTAAACGATCCCTTTAACTAAATTGTTGATGAGTTTCAGTCTGTACTCACCACACATCGGCTCTCCTTCCATACCCCTCTCCGTTGATGATCTCAGGGCTCATCCAGTATGGGGTACCAGTCACTGTCTTCATGCCTGTGATATGACTATGTATAGTCTGTAACCTGGTAGAGGCACCAAAGTCTGCTAGCTTCACGTTACCACTCGATCTCAATACATTGGCACCTGGGTGGAGAATAGAGAACATTAACATGGTTACATGAGCTGGTTGACCCGATGGACATTATTTGAAAAATGTAAATGAACATGTAAATATAATCAAAAACATTTCAATATAGGTATATATATGTACATGTAATAATAATAATAATAATACATGAGATTTATATAGCGCCATTATCCATTTTTATTAAATGCTCAAGGCGCTTCAAAATATTGGGGAACACATTATATCATGACTAAGAATCGTGTACATTTACATAAGAAAGAAAATGCAAAAATGAAAGAATGAATGAATGTCTGTCTTCAAAATGCAAAATTGAACAAATGGGATTTAAGGTCACCTGAAAAACTTCTCTATGGAACTGAGTATACAAACATCAAATTTCAGAATGTTAGAAAAACATAATTGGAAAGATGCAAGCAGAAAGATTAATATTCAATTCACAGAAAATGAATCATAAGAACTTTTTTTCAAATTCAAAATGGAAAGCAGCACTACACCATCCAAGAGAGAATGACAACTCATTGCAGAGCTGTTGTCATCAAATTTGACAAATGTCATCAAGGTGACACATGAATTTTTTTATTCTAAACCCCCTGTGAAAAAGAAATTGTGTAAATTCAAACCTTTGATATCTCTGTGTACTATATGATGATCATGAAGATAAGCTGTCCCTTCTAAGATCTGTCTTGTATACTTCCGTGTCACCGTGTCTGTCAATGGACCGTAGAGTCGAAGTTCATCTTTTACCGATCCCTGCAAAGACAACCAAAGAAAACTCAATTATTCACTTGCATACCGGTATCTCTTCATGACCTTGATGTAACATTCTTCAGGTAGCCTACATGAGTTCTCTCAATAAATGATCAAATGGAGAAGCAAAACATGAAAGATATATGTCATACTCATGGTTCAAAGGTTGAGTCCATATTGGTCACATTAATGGATTTGCTATTAATGCATACTTCTTGGTGCATTAAAATCATCTAATAACTTAAGATGAACTGATTTCTATAAAATAGAGTGCACACATTTTTTTTTCACAATGAAATTGGAAGAGGAACTGAAATAAACCATGAGAACAAATAGTCATGTGACCAATACAATCACCATTGATCATGTGAGATGTCAAAGAATGCAGGTATTCAACAGCAAACTTACATACAGCAGCTTCTATTCAATTCTTTCAGTACGGAACCCTAGCTACTAGAAAAAAACACAGAACCCAAGTTCCTTTTTTATGCCATGAATTCTAATTACTGCTATCAATAACATCTTACAGGGAAGTAATATTAACATGAAATTCAAAATAAATGCAACATCAAGCACTATGATGTATGTACCAGCTGTCTGAAGATGTATTACATGTACATAAAATACAATGATCTAAAGCCACTGAAACAGAAGGCATCACAATATATCTATTTTCAATCACTTCTTTTGCTAAAGGGCACGCCTGAAAGGCTGTATGCATGGGGGAACTGAGCCTCTAATAATAGAGAAGCATGCACTTCAACTGTAACATAACTCAATGGATATTGGTGTCCTTGTGAGACTTCTCAAGCTCTATACCTGAAGACTAGACCGATTCAGGTCAACGAGTAATGACAAAGCTTTATTCATCCAATCATTGTTTAGTAAAAAATAAAGCAGTCCTCTTTTATTTACTTCCTACAATAATCACATCTATCAATTAGCCTACTTATATATTCCAGGTCACTTCTTAGACAAACAATAAATGAGATAACGCAACAAATTGGTCAATATCCTATATGCTCTAGTAAATTTGTAAAAATTAATCATCATTTATGGTTCTCATGATTTGTTTCAACAGTCATATTTACATTTTGTTTTCAATTATAAAGTTCACACATCAAATGATATTCAAACATAATTCATTTACAGATAGTTTGTTGGATGATTAGGCAAAATTACAAGCATGCCATTACAGAGTGTGAGGTACAAAGGTCATTATGGACATTAGTTTGGTGATATGTAGAGTTATCACTGCATGTAACTCAATGGCAGAACTCACCCCTGACATGAACTCCATGAAGATGGACAGTGTTCCATTCTCTTCAAGACATCCAAAGTATTGCACTATCCTAGGGTGCTGTAGGTTCCGCAATAACTCAATCTCTTGCTTCAGCGATTGCACCTCCTACAAAAGAAATCATTTAAAAACACACTTTATAGCAAGACATCTGAAGCATTGGCACAGTTGACTTAGGAAACTGTTGTACAAATGATTAAGTAACTACAATCAATATGAACATAATGACATGTCATGGTTTGCGTGTATTATTCAAGATCAGTATTCTAAACAATAAATCAATGAAATTATGACTCTCATGATGTACACATACACCTGCCAAGTTAAAGACCAGTCGATTGTACTCTCATTTACAAAATCAACAATGTATAATAAACATGTTAAAGTATGCCATGCTATCACATGAAAAAAACATACACATTTATGGAACAGGCACATGGAAGCATATGTTATTCAAAGCCTTTCTGCACTAGTTCGGCCAGGAGGGATTAGACCTCCCTGCATGGTCACTGACAGGTGGTTATCTCATCAAATCAGCTCTCAATTAACGTAAGAAGAAGGGCATCATGGGGGACCAACGGGTACCGCTATTGTTTGCTATACAGAGGTGCAAGTAGCTGCAAGTAGTGCAGTCCCGCTTTAAAGGATGCTAAATGAACTTACTTTTCTAGCATCAGTATTGCTATTCTCAGTAGGAACCTGTTTGACTGCTAACTCCCTGCCTGTATCAGCATCATAGCAAACATATACAACCCCAAACGCTCCTTGTCCTAACAGCTTTCCTCTCTGCCAATTAGTCGGGGCTCTGGGCGCTGGAGTTTGGGAGAAAAAGATGACATATGTGAATGGAATATATTTTCACTAAGTGCATCAAAGATGAGTTGCTCAGGTTTCAAATAAGGAAATGAAAGTAAGACCTATATTTTTTTAAATCAAAAGCACAGTTACTTCCTCAGAATCCACAACTTAAAGTTATAAATAGTGTCATGAAAGCAAGGATACAATACATGAAGAGCTTGCAGATAGCGATTCTTCAAATCTAATCATGCTATGAAGGGCAAAAACTCAAGTTGTTGGTTATTTTTATGGATGTTTTTCAATTAAAAAAAGGAAACAATACAAAAATATCAAAAAGACAAGAATTATAGATATACATATGCCTAATATGGAATACTTTGAAGAGCTACTACATGTTTCAACTTAGCTAAAGCCATTGCAGTCTCAATGGGCAGTCTTTGGGGATATCCAAGCTATTTGACCCAAACAATACCAACCATATCTCAAATATTACTATCTCTGGCCTTTACTAGCACCCTACTAGAGTTTAGATCAAACCAATTATGAAGTATGATGACACGATCAATGAAACTTCATGTTCACAATGCCTCAAAACTTGGTAATAGATGTGACACCAAATAAATTGGACTTGCCCTTAAAATGTCATTGCACCAAACGCTTTACATGAATTAGCCCACTATGGTAACTTACATCTTGTATTATCAGCTAGATTGAATGATTTGGGATGACCTCCAGCCAGACCCTCCAGGTCACCTTCAGTCCAGCGTCTTGGAATGCTACTATCTGTATCATAGTCTGGACTGATCCCGCTACTACTGCTTCTCCCTAGTGATGACAGGGAGTCTGATATCGAGTGCTGGTCGTCGTGCATCGATGCCAACGGTGGCCTCTTGCCTCTACTTGGAAATGTTTTACGACCTAGACGTGGTGGAGGAGAATCCAGAAATCATGCAATAAGCTCATGATCCTTAACAAACTTAAACCAGCCTTTTGTGAAGATAATTAATCATCATGGTTGTAAAACTTTTATCCCACTTCCAAAGTATGATTTCCAATATTATAAATACAACAGTCACACCACTAAACAGACTAAACACTGACCAACTCTTGTATTTTAGGATTTCTGTTTTGAGGAGTCTCATGGAGGCCGGTCTTGTGTTGATCTTATCTGTGTAACTGGGGTATAATGAAGATAAAATGATACTAATGTATATTCAATTAACAGTCTGAGAGTGGTCCATTTTTAACCAGAAAGCTTTGACAGTAGTTAGGATTTTACATCAATCAAGTAAACAATTACACCTCCATCCTACAACCTGATCCTAGCTAGTCCACTGTATTCAATCCAATGGTATTTAATATAGGAAACATACGCTAAGATTAGTACAAGTCAGGCCATCACAATGGATCGATATGAACTAAAACGACTCACTTTCTATTCATTTACCTAGCAAGAACATCACAAAAACAATGAGCTGTGAGTAAAGATTGATTGATCTTACCATCTTCTGTATCTATTCTGGAAGGCTTGACACTCTGCCGCGAAGGGAAGGTTCCTCCTTTGATCATACCACGACCTACTTGAGAATTTTCTGTGAAATAAAGCAAAAAATGAGATGTTCAGTTAAAGTTAGAGTTTTCATCTATTTCCCTAAGGAAAAATACAAGAAAATGTGCATTCTCCTTTTATCTGGACATGCATTGTTCAACAGGAAGGAAATGTACCATTTGATTTCCACTGTATTCTATTCTACTTCTACTTCTATGGTAATACTCATAAACGCCTGTTCAGCATCTAGATGAGGGTAAAGCATAGAGTTGTTATATACAGCTCTATGCGGTACAGTTCCTGAAAAGGAAACTAAATTGATTCAAGAGCCACCTTGAACTGCTCCAAAGAAGGCAGTTCGACGATGATCTGAGGTAGCTCGTCCCAGTCCTTAAGTGTCCTGAAAACTAAATTTGTAAGTGTCCATTGAAGAGCCTAGTCTCATATATCCTTGTTGTTTACTCCTCCTAGTAGTTCTATGGCGTGAGTAACTCTAGTTTGGATTTGAGATTGTTAAAAACGATTTATTAATCTGACCAGAGTAGTTGAACAGGGTTTAGTTTCGTGACAGTAATGTACTACTCTCCTGAGAGGCACCTAACAGAGGGGGAAAATGCATTAAACATTTGTATAAACAGTCATGAAAGGACTAGAAATCTAATGCATCTGCATGCAAAAAACTGCAGTGCATCGAGAGTTGAGACTATACCAATACTCTATAGACAGTATACGAGGGACTTCAGCAGATTTGCAGTTAGTTGACATTACAATTAGTTGACATTACAATTAGTTGACATTACAATCCCCAGAAGTAAAGACCTGAAATATAATTGGACATGTCTTCAAAATCAGTATTGAAGCTGGCCCTTGTGTAGATGGCCAAATCTGCCAACAAGAGTGAGAACCCGAGTCGAGCTGTGAGGATGATCAGTGAGGCTGCTAAGGCCGGAGCTAAGGCCGGAGCTAAGATCGTTACCCCCCCCCCCCTGAATGTTTCAACTGTCCTTACGGCACCCAGTTCTCCATGGAGTATGCGGAGAGCGTACCAGGCAACTCCAGTCGAACACTGGCTGCGGCTGCTAAAGAACATAAGATATTTGTGGTAGGAGGTTCCATACCGGAGGAATCTGATGGTACGTTCTACAACACATGCACTGTCTTTGAACCAATGGGAACCTCCATTGCTAAACACAAACAAATCCATCTCTTTGACATGGATGTGCCAGGAGGTATTACTTAAAAAAAATCTGACGTGCTAGGTCAGGCCAGGATCAGACCTGACTACTTTCACTGCAGAAAATGTAAAAGTTGATGTTGGGATCTGCTTAGCCTATAATCTAGGCGGAGTGCCGAGCTTTTTTCTTTGCTGCTAGACTAACCTTAAGCAGAACGTCTGATACGGCGAGACTACAAACCGTGAGTCGCGAAGCGGCTCACAGCCTATAATCACTGGTCTAGCTAATCAATATTCAAATATATTCAAAATGGCGGATCTATGAATCATTCAACAGCCCTACCAAATAAGGTACACCTATGTTACGTTCGACCAATCAGATATAAGAATCCGTGGTCGCGTAGAAAATCACAGCACAAGGGGATTGCTTGGTATATTGCACTCTTTCCAAAACCAGTAGGTAATGCAACAAAAATATCCCTGCCGGCTTCAATAACGCTACGAATAGCGGATTCCTGCAGTTCTCTGAATTTTCCATTAGGAATGCCTAGTTTGTTGGCCGCATTATGATAAACTTTCTCGCAGAAGATCGTCGTCGCATGAACTACCCGCAATCTTGGATGAAGAAAATGACGTAATGTCACGTGATTTATAATATGCATATGCATAGACTCTTCTCCATACGTGTTTCTGATTGGTTGAGTTCATTTCGTATTCATGAGGTTTTTTCGTACGAAAAACTGCCACGGATTCATGGTCGATAATAAAAAAACGACTAAAGCTAGACCAGTGATTATAGGCGGTGAGCCGGCTTCGCGGCTCACGGTTCGTAGTCTCGCCGTATCAGACGTTCTGCTTAAGGTTAGTCTAGCAGCAAAGAAAAAAGCTCGGCACTCCGCCTAGATTATAGGCTAGGATCTGCTATGATCGACATGAGATTTGCAGATCGAGTTGGCTCAACTGTACTGCAAGAGAGGCTGCCACCTGTTTCTGTATCCAGGAGCATTCAATATGACAATATGAATTATTCTCACGGAATAAAGTGATTGCATTGGAGGAAATAATAGTCACATTCAAATATTTGTTGATCCTATGGTGTATGTATATGGTTTTCTTTGTATTTCAGTTATTGTTATATTTACTTGCAGGTTTGTATTGTCATTATATTACTGATTTACTCATTTACTAAGCCTCGTAATACTATTGTACATGTATCTTTTTTCTGTTGGTCGATCATTATATACCAATTTTAAAAAAATATATATATTAAAATTAAACAAAAATCTCACACTTTACAGAAACATATACATATATAATATCAAGAGAAAAGAAAAAGTTGGACAAGAGAGGCAATGACAGACCAACGCAAGTTTTCTTTTTTCCAAATTCCTGTCGTTTACATTATTACGGGTCACAAACAGAACCATGAATGACAGAGTTAAAATCACAATTTCATCACAGCTGTGAAATAGAATAACCATAGGAATGAGACCATTCCCTCTAAACAAGAACTAAGCCTTATACTCACCAAAGTCGTCATGGTTCGCACAACTCTGTGACTTGAACATTTTTCCTGTGGCACTGTGGAATCAAATGGAACAATATGGAACAATGAAGTACATGACGGGTGTAAATAGTTTCAAGTAGAATCTCTATTCAATATTAGAGATGAGTGTGTCTAGAACATTGTGTACAGATAATTTTACTCACTCACCTTCACCATAGATTTACATAAAAAACAAAATAATAATAAATTTGTCACATCATATCTGAACAATCATTGCTAAAATTCAAGCATAGAATTCTATTTCTAGGAATTTGACATTAGAATGATAAATAACTCAAATTTAAAAATAAGATGTTGATTTCTAGATACATGGTTCTACATGGGCAGTTTCTAAATGCTACACGAAGGGTAAATGATCTCGGCATGTTAATCTATTTCATTTCATCCTCTCTCTCTCTATAATCCATCTCAAATCTTAAAATGCCCATGTGGATACAAAGCAGGCTTAAATAATTCAGACGTTTGAAATTATAATCGCTTTCTATCATAATAATGGCAAAAAGGTCCTGATTTCCATTAAATAGGAAAATAGTCCACAATGACGTTTTCATGTAATTCTAAATCAACTGTGCGGTAATATACCCTGAAAATGGGACCTTTCAAGATGGAAAGTGTGATTATTGTAATGCTGTTGTAATACATGTACTGGAGTAGAAAGCTAGAAGATAACCTACCTTCCTAATGAATGACTTCCCATCCTGAGTTTATCTAGTGACTGTTGGCTTCCATTGGGGCTCACCATTATTCTCTGGAAAGTAAATAAAAATGAATGATACAAAAATTAAAAAAATCATAACATAATTCACATTTTATGTTAATTTGCTTCATTGAATTCTTGTCTAACCCTTTAACACATCAACATGTAACATCAATAGTTATACTTCGAAAATTCATGTTTTCTATAATTCACAGTTAACAACTATTGGGATGGATATACAGTAGACTTGCGGTTGCACCATGTGAGAGAGAGAGAGGGAGGATTGGGAAGTCCTGAAAAGGACTCTTGATAATCTTTCTTTCTTGAGTGTGTGTAGTCCTGAAAAGGAATGTTGGTGTAGTCTTGAAAAAGACTGTTGGTTATCTTTCTTTCTATTGGGATGGAGTAAGAAGCTATGGATCACGTTCCGTTCATTTCAGTACCACAAATATTTCAATTTTTATCACTATGGGAAGAAAAAAAGTGGATTGTACACCTGTATTGAGTAATATTGATTTGACTTACTGTTTGATTCTATTTGTCAAGAATAAGTACATTTACATCATGGCATATATCAGAGAGAATAATATATAATGTTACAGTATTACCCCTGAAAGCCAATCAACATTTCGTTCATGGAATTGTTACAATATTTTGTACACAAATAAGATTCAAAATCATTCCCAGTTCTCAGATACATTTCGAACATTTAGAAATAAATTGAATAATTTCAAAAGAATAAGGGAAATAAGGCTGAATATTACTTCCCTGATATGGCAAGGTTCAAGAAACATCCATACCTAGAGTAGCACTTGTTCTGAGCATCAGAGATTATCTATCAGACCAGTCTAGATTAGACATAATCCTTAGGGAGATTATCATGAAACCCTACTCACTTTAATCCTTAATCCTCTATGCTAAAAGGGGAACTGACAACTCATAAATTTAACATGAAGCCATGCAGCTAGAGTTTCTCTGAGTACCTAGATGGAAGGCAATCTTATTTGATTATGCTGTAAAATCATGGCAGGCGGGTGGGTAAATGTAATTCATTCTCAAATTAGTAAAAGGGATCTAATTCTGAACAGATTGTTTCCCTCGAATCCTAAATACAATTTGCTTTATATCAAAGCATAAGAAGAAACTAGACGACTTGGCTTGTCGATAAGCATGCCTACCGGTATACTTTGTGGTCTGAAAAAGATCTTAATAATAAGCTACACAAAATTCTCTCTAAAAGACACGCACTTCATCAATATTCGGCCTCCAATGTGTTATGAGTGAATAATATGAACATGTAGGCATGACTTATGGTTTGTAATATGCAATATGTTGACATCATTAAGTGAATAGAAGATCATGTTACTTTTATATAGGAGTTTAGATACCTTAAGAACAGTAGACCCACAGTTAGGCATATCTACATTTGTTTAATTCACTGTACAATAATCAATGTTTGCAACATGAAACGATCATGAATCTGAACTAATTGCTTAATTGAGAAGAGTTTTATGCAAGCCCAGGTTCCTAATGTTACATGGTATGATAAGCACAAAATCTTATATTGCTGAGGTAGGCCTCCATGCTTAAAGAAATAAATTAAATATTCTTCTATTATATAATGTTGCGGTGCTAAAGCTACAAATCAAGGTTGGAGAGCCATGCAAAAGAGCGTCATCTCACACAAGACAGAGTTTCTAAATGCTGCCCAAAACATTATAAACCCATGTCAAGATAGGTATACCTAATTCAGCAGGGCCCGTCTTACAAAGAGTTGATATCGATCAATCGCAACTATGTACATAAGAGATAGGAGACTTCCAACATGCGATTGATTGGAGGATTTACGATTGATTTGGATCAATTCTTTGTAATACGGGGCCTTGGATGAAAGATTATTTTTCGCTGCCCAGCCGGCCGCCTCTGATTCTTACCTCCTCTGGCGGTTCTGGAATGAAAGTGCCCTCCCCGAATGTCTGAAGTCTTGACTGATGACCCATATCAACCATGGCATTAGCAGGTACATAGCCAGGAGGTGGAGATGGGTTAGCATTATCTCTAGTAGGCATCTCCTGCGTTGAGTATCGTTTGTGTGTCGTATCATGACTGGTATGGACATGATGGTCTTGGGGTACTGATTGTGATCGAGACGGTGATGTGTGCTTGGACTGAGGTATGGTACTACTGCTTCGGATCTAAGGCAATCAAACACAAGGTTGTAATAATAATAATCATAATAATCTTTTAAATTCCACTTCAAATTTTATTAATTTAAACTGAAAATGGAAATTCTTTTTGCCCAATAGATCGTGAGCCCGGCAGCCACTGAGCAGCGCCAGATCGCTCTATCCCTTATTGTTGAACGCCCAACAAGGTACAGGTGTAGCAGCAACTCCCATCTTTTAACGTCTTTTGGTATGACGCGACCGAGGTTCAAACCCACGACCTCCCGGTTGTGAGACGGACGCTCTACTGACTGAGCCAACACACCATTAGTGATTGCGCATTTACATTCAGTCAAACTCTACATAAAGATCACTCACAGGTAAAGATTGTCGTTAAAAGCACACACTCCGCAGGTTTTAATGAAAGATAATTCAAAGAAACTTCTTAGTACAAGCCCCTATTAAAAAACTTACATGTATACATGTATCATGTTTACATGCAAAATTCTTCTTGCCATTATTTTTCCCAGATCACTGGTGTGAAAACAAGACTTTCAAATGATGATTACTTGTGGACATACTAAAAACATTTATCTTATGAACCGCTTCAGTCCTCTGAAAGAGATTTTCCAGTTAACAATGGAAATAGTCTTGGTGTTATAAATCCTCTTTCATGAGACCGTGAGCATGGAAACATAAATAATAAAATAAATAATATTAAAACGATGCATATAAAGCGCTTACCACCAAAGTCTCTTCATTGAGTAAACCATATCAATATAAAACTTAAAAGGTAATTGCGAGTTCTGTTAATGTCAGAAAATTTGATATCCTAATATTACCAAACTTAAACCAAATACTCAGTAGTCAGTACTACAAATAAAATGATGTCTGATGACTACCTTGGTAGCAATTAGTGTAAGAGCTGAGTACTTGGTATAGAAGGAAAATAAAATCAACCAAGTCATCCCAATGGTTTGTCACAAAATTGATGCACATTTTCAGTACATGTGATTTCCCGCAAGTTTTCATCACTTACGTTTACTTTTTGCTGATCCTAAACAACATTCTTTTGCATGATTGAACAATTCAGAATTGCTTGAGGCTGGTTTCTATAAAAATGCAGTTCCATGAGCAGATCTCAGCTTAGTAAGGCACTGTTAAGCAGGCACACCTGAAGTGGATCTAGCTTTCCTGTTTGATAATAACCCTGCTCATTCATTGTACTTACTGCAGTGTCGTAGAGATCTCTCTTAGAGCTGCCATTATTATTAGAAGATGAACCTGGTGTAGCGAGTTCTAGATGAAGCCTGAGGCTCTTAGCATTTGGGTTATTGTCAGTGATCTCTACTGCATGATTTAGATCCGTCTGATCACGTATTGGAATTAGTAACTGGGGAAGAAGAGAAACAGTTGAAAATCAAAATTAAGATCATGTAATTCAATTCAATTCAATACAGAAGGTCTAGTGGAAACAAAAACAAACAAACAAGAAGCATCACAGGAGATCTTTTCCTGAAAGTGCAATTTCTTCTCATTAATTTGATGTATTATTCTGTTCTTTAGCTCGCTTTATATAGCTCAATTACTCACATATATCTTCACTGAGGAAGTCATATATGAGGTCAAGTTTTCATCGTTAAAACCTCTACTTTGCTACTGAACGTTTCCTGCATATCATTTGAATAAGTTAAAAAGCTAGTCTACTACATGCATACATACTATCCTTTGTACACAAAAAATATTTTAAAAAATATATATGCATACACAAGACAATGTACATACCGAGAATGTAGTATTATGGTTTGTGAGGAACATATCCACTGGCTGCCCAAATGTTGTCCTTGCTTTGAGCAGTATGTCATCATACTTGAGTGGTCTTGGGATTTGTAATATTCTAGAGGGGGAAGAAGAAAAAAAAGAGTGAAAAATCAGTAATTGTTAAATTTTTGTTATGCTCATATATTGTTTTCTTCCTGGCATGTATGTGTGTACAACAACAGCAACAAAATAGTTTTGGTAAGGAATTTTAAACGTTATAAGATTCCTCTATGAACTGTAAAGAAATGGCCAACAACGTAAGAGAGGGGGAGAAATACAATTATTGAAAGTTAATATCATATGAATCTTGCTAAATGTGAAACTAATATTGAAGGGTAAACTTTTTTTAACCAAACTTGGCTCTTCAATCGAGTTAAGTGATTTCATATTTGTTACTATGGTAACTATGGTTTTATATCTACGGTACCCTTGTAGAAAAATCACCCTCAACCATGTCCCTCTTACCCTTCTAAAGTACAGTGTTGTATGAGTCTTTGTTATTTCTTAGAGCTTGTAAAAGTCTCTTTTTTTTTAGCTTGTAAAAGTCTTTCTTAGAGTTGATAAAAGTCTCCTCTTAGAGTTAAATCTAAAGCTGTTGATAAATTGTGACAAATCTTAAGCAGAATTGCCCGTTAGTCAGCAGACAATCCAATAAACAGCACAGTGACTCGTTTTATTCTACCCTTATATATATTATTTTCCTCAGGCAAAAAGAGCAAGCGAAGTATTCTAGGATTTCTGTGTAAGAAACGATAACATGATCCCACCGGGAGGAAGACATTATTCACACACAATACTTCACACTTTGCTAACAAGACTCTGATTTATAGGAGAGGAAATTAACATGGAGACTTGGCGTATCTGTTCTCAATTACTGATGATATCTTTCTAATGTCACCCAAGTGTCAACTTGGCAGGTTTGACTTCTGAAAAACCTTTTTGCAACCTGTTGAACAGATCAGTTACATCTGCCTTACTCTGAAAAAATATCCTTTAAAAAAAGTTTTCCAAAATATTATTGTATCCATGCCGCCAATAAATATATGAATGTGAATTGATAAAATAAAACTTTAAAATTCTTAGCTTACTTATAGAATCTGTCAATAGAATGATTGAAATAATAAAATGTTAAGGTACAACATGATCAAATATTGTCTGCCAAGATCTGAACATGGGCATCAACTTGTAAACTTCAAAACAGAGTATATGTCCTTTTTTACTCTGAACACTTTAAATAAAATACTCATCTTCTCAAAAATCAAGAAAATATAGAAATTAAATAAATAGCCTGAGGAATACAACTTAAAATAGTTGATTTAAAAGGAGGCATGTAATCAATGCATAGTTTCATGCAAATGATTTATAAATTCAACCAATTCAAACTCTTGATTTACACAGCCTCAATTTTCCATCAAAGCCAAATACGGTAACATCGGGTGATGAGTTTAATAGCGTGTGTCCATTAGTAGGTGACATAATGAACAGCATTAAGGCAAGGAAGTAACATGGTATTCTCAGAACTTTGTGTCATAATTCATCTCATATTTAAAATCATATTTCACACTTATAAGGTCCCTTTTCAATATCCTCCCCATAACATATCTCGTATTTCATATCATATTCACACAAAGCAGGTCCCTACCAATATCCTCTGTATAATGTGAGTCAGTTCAACATGACATTGATTTCATAGCTTCCTATCTTGAACAATATCTGCTCCCATCCACCCAAAATTGATGAGAAACATTCAGGGAAGGAAGGATGGACATCATCATCTAAATCAAACACAGGAGCACAAACTATTGGAAACTGTTTTTATTATAGACTCAAGTCATGTCACTCACCTCTTCTCGCCATTGAATTCAAACTTGACTCGGATCTCAGTCTGCAGGAAAATAAAAATAGCAATAAAGAATGAAGAATGGAACAAAAATAGATCTTTTATATTTCCTATTAAAGAATTTAAACTATATTTCATGCTTTTGTTTGCAAGTTTTTCACTTTTAACATTTCTTTGACATGTGAACTGATGACTCAAGAACATGAAGTTGACTATAAGTAGCTGTTGTATATCTGAAAAACGCAAGTTTCTCGAGGGTGCCAAGTATGGGTTTTCTTTAGGGTGCCGAGTATGGGTTCAAGTAAAGTATCCTCTAACCTCTAGTGATATGCTTTAATCATTTTCATACTTATAGATATTTATCCAAAGTCAACATACAATTCACACACATCAATTTGTTTAAATGTTATATAATACTTCACAAGTTAAATCAAACACTATTGGAGCCAAGGATTGTTGAGGATTGTTGATCGCTGATTTTTTTTTTTTTTGGGGGGGGGGGGGGTATCAGAAAGAGCATTTTGTTTCAACTATCGAGCTAAACAAGATTTTTATTCGACAAAAAGTGTGAAATAATTTGCCTTAAAATGAGATTTGCAAGTATTAGCACGGAAGAATACAAAAAATCACTTTAAAAAAAAGAGTGAAATAATGAGGAAAATTTCTCTTTCAATATAATGATAATCTTGTATTTGAAGCCTAAATCTTCCAATTAATATTGTTTTAAAGCAGCTTGAGATAGAGTTATACACAATAATCATCTTATTTCGCTAATGTAAATAATATTTTGTAAGACCTAATCTAGACAGACCGTATACATCTAACTTGGACAGGGGGAGAGGTGGGTGACACAAGGTAAATGAAGCCTATGGTATCCACACACATAAAAAAAGAAGCTGTGTCATAGAAGCGATCTATCTCAAACGACTTCCTCTCTCCTGCCGCCAAATCGCGCTAAAAATATCTCCGGCGGAAGATCTCCTGCGCTGCGTGCTTGTGCAGGCTAAATGGAGGAAATAGACCCGGGTCTTAGTGTCGTTACGCATTGAGCGGATCAGTGCATTGCTTGATAGGCAAATAACGGGTAATTGAGTTTGGGTGAGATGTGAGTCGCATAGACTGACAGGCACCATGGTGTTTAGATGGGTGTCGCATAGACTGACAGGCACCATGGTGTTTAGATGGGTGTCGTTTTTGTGAATGGAAGACATGCTTGGACATAGAGGGCATGTGTTTCTGCATGTCAGTCCGGGGGAAAGGAAACCTGTTGAACTTGAGCTTTCTGTTTAGGAAGCATAGAGGTATAGCTAGAGGTATATACATATATCAATAGCAGTCAAAATACATTCTTCAATCCGTAGACCTCCCATTTAATGATCGACTGATTCTAACAAATTATTACTAGCAATTAAATAATCAACTTATAATGCTGGTGATTGTATGTCACGGACAGATACAGATAAACACCGGTAGCAGAGAATTTTGTGTTGTACTGTACTATTCTCATTCCAATTCCATGAAATGAAACAACTTTATATAAATTTTGGAAGAAAGCGATAAAATTAATCTTTATTTAAGCAGTAATAGGGTCTACGAAAGTCTATGAAGCATAGACAACCATCAGAGTCTTCACATGTGTCTGAGATTAGCAGAACAGGTCATAATCTATTTCTTGCCTTACACCTAGTGACCTAGCAAGCATGTTGTATCATGGTAGACCACAAAGCATGGCATGTTCTGGTTTCCATGACAACTTACCAGTAAAGCCACTCCAGACACAAAACACTTGCAACCCTTATCACAACAGTACTTTCTAAGCTTTGTTTCTACTCCTTTTCAAATTCCAAATGTATCTCATCTATCATGCAAAATCTTACAAGTATCACACAGCATTTGTAAGTTCAATTTTCAATTGCTCTAGAATGAATACAAACATTTAAAATTTTCCACTTAGTATTTTTTCTATGGCTCAGTGTGATCCTTGACTTAGGTGGTGTAAACAACATTTTTTTTAAAGAAAACAAGATTTCTTTGGTAACATAATTGAAAAGATACATGTATTTGAGTGCACTGTGATCTCCTACAACATGCATGGAAACTAGGCTATTTAGAGGTGTCCTGTAAGTCATGTATACTGTATATCAACACGTAGAACGGACAGTGATAAAGTCCACACAAAGGTAATTAGTTGTTATTGTGTTATAGTTCATCTACAGATTAGTGCTTAATTAGTCAGTAGCCTGTTCTAATACAATCTCTATTGCAATCAAATACTGGTCAAAAGGGGAAAACCCTGACATCGACACTATCCAACATATGGCATATATAATAACTGTGCTCATCTGCATGTATAGTAGGCCTACAAGCTACATATACCTCTTGTAGAGAAACTTAACAATAAACATCATGTAAAATAGTTTTTAAATTGTTTTCAATTATGCATGTCCATTTTCTTTTCTGACATGCAGTTCTTTTTGGATTTTCTATAATTACAATCAATTAGCATTAACAAAAGTTAGCAATTTTATAAGAAAATTTCTCAGACTTATTTCATCAAGCTGGCACGAATATGGAACTAGGGCATGTGAGCAGCAGCAGTGCTATATCACAGGTAAACACAGACGACAGAGGACAGGAAACTGCCCCCTCCTTCTTCAAACTCTTGGGTCAGTAATGAATTAGGGTAATTAAGACAGACATAGTAATCTTTTAACGAGATAACTCGTAAGCTAGGCTCTATAGACAAAACAGGTGTGATATGGTACCTAGGTACAATATATCAATTAGTCTTGCTGGCATGGAAAAGATTCCAGTGGCGTGGATGTATAAAGTCAATAAAAAATAGCTATTGGCAGTTTGATATATGGAAGTCCTCATGAAAATTGCAAATATGTCTAATTTCAATTTATGTTTTTTTTTTTAAATGCTGATATCAAACTATTAATAGTCCTCCAAACGGAATCAACATTCTCCTTTAGAAATATTATTCAAAAGGACAAAATTCTTTATTTACTTTGAATTCAACTTCCTAATATTTCTTGTTGACACAGGACAATTTTAGGAAAATCACTGTCATGTAACCTGGTAAGGACTCTACCCTTTTTACACGCTTTTGCTCTTTAAAAATGTACACACTTCAGTGACTGCACATTGACTGTTATTTGCTAATTCCACCTTTTTATTAATATTCCTATGAATTACTCCAACCAAAATGAGGCAGGTGTTTTTGCATTTAATAAAGCTGTATTGAGATGGGGGGGGGGGATAACCATAAACAAAGAATGTCTTGCTGATCAAAATACTTTCACAAACATAGAGAGTGAGTGGTCCAGATTCTTAAAAGTTTCATGCTACAAGCTAAATGAACCATGACACTCAACTTTTGCAACTTTGCGCAAACTCTCACGCTACGAAAGAGGTCATTATTTTAATACAATCTGAGGAACTTAAAGTTTTGTTGGTGTAAGTGAAAGGCAAGAGACGGGAGAGAGCTTGATACTTACAGAATGTGATGATGAGCTTCCTCTTCCTCGATTACGATTGCCTTGTACTCTCAATGATATCAGATTATCAGTGATCTCACTGATCACCTGATTACTGTCGGCTGCTGGATCCACTAGAGAAAAAAAAGAAGAAAAAAAAAGAAGAAAAAAAAGATGTTTGATATAAGTTAAAACAAAGTCAACATTACATCACAATATACCGGTAATCATATAAGGAGAAAAGGGCAGTCTATATGTACATTCAATTGACTTTACATGTAGGCTGCATTTATAAGTGTGGGTTTCTTTCTGTGCAGAATACAGACATTAATTTAGGGAAACCATAAGTACAAGTTTGCCAACATCCCACTGAAACTCATGGTAAATTTTAATACACATACATTTACATGTAGGCCAATATGTTTTAACTTGATGTAACATGGTTTTGTTAAATGTTGCCTGATTCAGAAACATTCATATAGCATAGGTTGTTATGGCACTTTTCCTAGTTGCATTATCAAACTCAATTGAAACTCTTTTGGCAAGACATTAATCTACATTTGCCACACTCTACCCAGGTGAGGTAAATGGGTACCTGGTAGGATTATTCCTTGAAATGCACTGTGCGCTGATACGGCTGCTGGAGCTAAAGTTAGGGTAATAATTTCCAAAGCTCTTTGGAAGCGCATAGGGACGTTATAGAATGTAATATGCGCTATACAAACACTAAATATTATTATTAACTACGTCATACAAAGGAGCATGTTTAAACATAGATTTGCCACAATGTGGTTTTATAAATTCTCACTAATGCATCCAGGATCCTATGGATGTGTGACGTCAAACTGTGGGCTGCAGACACACAACACACAGATAATATTCTTTTCACAGAATGGCTGAATACCCTTATTCCATAATTAATACAATCATGAAGGTATGGTGGGGCTGAAACTAGTCTAGACACTCAAGAAGCTGCATCACTACTTGTTCAATTAATAATCATTGTATAATGAGGGTAAACTATGCAATTTTCAACAGAAGTATTCTTGTAAAGGTCGGCTGTAGCCTTTCCACATAACTGTGGTCAACCAATCTGGTTGCATAGCAGACAATTTTCTTCCAAACTGTGAGTCAAAATATAAAAACTCACACATATCCAAGGCTAAGATCACAAGAAGTATATCTTTAGTCAATAAACAATACAAGCAGTCCGAGTGGTTTGTAACTTGTATCCGACTATACCATACATGTATTTACAATTCAATTCAATTTTCTAAAAAATCAAGGATAATTAAAATAGAAGCATTTTAGTATTTAGTTACATATATGTGACTTCCAATTCTTTAAAATATGGACGGGATTTTTAGCCATTTGTAAAGCTATCGCCACTTGACATGAAATCTGATCAAGAGAGAGAAACTGAGCGTGAAACCTTAGGTCTTAGATACAGCATGAAACTAAAATAGCTACGGTATATATCTTAAATCTTTATTATTTTTATCACGCACATTCATACAGCTACAGAGCAGGTGGTGTTTACTGTTGTTATTATTTTTTTTTTTTGGTGACCAGTCAAGAATGATTCTTTTTGCCACTAGTATTCACTGTAATGTTCTAGGGGGGGGGGGGGAGGGGGGAGGGGGATATATCACAGGCTAAAGGCTTCATGTACAGTATCTAGTCTATGGTTCAGACCTTAAAAGATCATTAAGTAGAGTTAGTGCATGAAAGTGAGGATGAAGTATCTAGTGAAAACCTACATGTAGTCTACAATCCAGACACCGAATGGTAAAGCATTTGTAAACATACATTTACATGTAAAACAAAGGTACTGAGGAGAAACAATAGTCTATGTTTCAGACCCTGTTTAGTTGCTATGCAGGGTTTGTGACAAAATTTAAAATGTAGTCATCTGAACTCGTCTCTCAGTCACGACCTAGTCAAACATTAGCTAGGGTACTGTATTAGCTATTATTTTCATGAATTTTGCGAATTGCATATTATCGCAAATTTATCAACACACACAAAATATTGCCACCTAATCATTCCAGAGCAAAAAAATATCAACATAAAATGATGTGCTTGCGCCCTCTCGATCGCCAGCAGCATTTGCCTGGCCACTGCCACTACTACATGTACGTCAATGTATATAGCTTGTTGTGTGACAGCGGTTGTAACACTTCCTCAGTGATTCCACTTTGCGCGACAGCAAGTGGGGAAGTTCCCATTTTTTCAAAAAAGTTTTGTACTCTTTAGTAACCCTTATCAACAATTTGAATACATACTTGGTATTCTAATCACCATGCATTATGCTTGCACGCCTGTCTTAAAATCAATCAGCCTTCTCGCTCTATGCAGGTTCGGTACTTGGCTGTATGTGGTACGATGGGCTGCTCAAACTTGTGTGTGTATGGATGTTGGCGTGAGAAAGTTCGTAAATACGTCATGCCCATTCATTAATTCTGCTGTGTGCTATTCGCGAAAGCAACAACTCACAAAAGGTCTCTTAGCCTGTCATTCGTGAAAATACCTATACACCAAAATATCAGCTTACAGAACATGAATGTAGGCAAGGAGAAAACATAGTTTAAAGTCCAGTACCTGCATTGTCCCTATGCATGGTTTGTACTTGTAAACTGGGTTGTATGTACTCGCTTGAGGAGCTGCATGACTTGACAAACTTTCAAAAGTATTTTTTGTTTCTGTTGTGTTTGTTGAGTGGGATGGGATTTTATGAGAGATACAAATATGCCAATTATTTATTACCCCTTGTCGGCCAACCATACGTGTCTAATATCCTTATCTAAAATTACTTCTATAGAATTAAGAGACAAAAGAGCATCCATCCTCCCCCCCCCCCAAGTAAAGGCATAGCATTAAAGTCTGTCAAAGAAAACAATTCATTTCATATTAGGCCTGCACAGATGTTAACTCTGTTAATTTTCACCAGGAAGGTGGGACTGGAAGGGGAATTTGCTTTCATGCAAATATATGCAAATATCAAAGTTATTCAACAAGGTTAATAATTCAACCCAAAATCAAAATACAAGATGAGGTCTTGAAAACTCATGTAGAAAGTGAACAGGATGAGCCCCAGAGCTGAATGTGTTCTAAAGGAAGACCTCGGTAGATCACAGAGTGTCAAAATTATATTACAAGAGGAAATGAGCAAAGCAGATGACCTAGATCTAGATTCTAAACTGTCTGGTAATTCATACTCTGGAAGTACTAAAAAAGAATCTCCAGGTCACACCTACCAGCGCTGGACTTTCCAATTTATAAAAATGATCGGCCTATTCTGATCTTATGCAGGATTTCAAAATCTCTTAAGGCTTGTAGAACCTGGAGGTCCTGTAGTCCAGTGGTTAGATCACTGGACTGAGGATGCAAAGGCTTTGGGTTCAAACCCCAGCACAGCACTTTTTCCTTATCCCTTAAGCAAGGCATTCTATCTTCATTGCCTCTTTCCACTCTTGTTTTAAATGAATACAATGCAAATTTCATTGTCGCTGGATTATAAAAAAAATGTATATAGCAATCTTATCTACATGTATTTTGACAAGACAGAAAAAGGTTTTGAGACAGAAAATTAATGTTCTCCACACTAACCAATTTGGAAAATTTACCAAACATAAAGAGTAGAAGTGCATGTATATCTTAGGACATTAGGACACTTTGATCAAACAGATTAGAAGTTTCTAGTCTCATTGTCATCCCATGTTTGACTGGATGCAGGATGTAACGGATATCATAGTCTATGCCCTACTTCCACATTAAAGGCATTCCCTATGGTTTCATATGTTTGGCTTCTTGGTTGTGATGTGAAAACATCAATAAAATACTAACCGTGGGGAGATCCGAGAAATGCACTTACATTTCCAAGTAAAATTGATATTATAGTTAATGTGCTTTTTTAGTGTGTGCGTTATTTCATAATGTATTACACGCTATACAAGAACTTAATATATAACTATTATTATTCTTTATGCCACTTGTAACTGTTGAAGACACTAAATGAAGCCCAAATGCTGAAGCTATATTTAGTCCTAGGTCTTCTTGGTTTTCCCTCCTCTCAAGAATCAAGATTAACTCCTTTTTGAGTTGTCTGATATGTCATTAATTGTGATCTCTCTTCACATATAAATACTTCCCTTTAAAAGTTTATAGTACCTATTTCAAGTAGAAAGGAAAGAATTGCACACATAAGAGTTCATGCTGGGTTCCTGTATATCCTTCAAGAGAATAAAGAAAAAATTGCTCTGCCTAATGTCTCCATGTTTGCATGTATGGAATGATGAGAGTGGGATATAGGGACACCATACTGTGCACTTAACATCTACTGACCGTAAAAAACACATAGAGCGGAGAAGTAAACAACTAAAGTAAATACAGAAATACAAAAGGTTCCATCATGCATGGCACGGTACTATATCTAGATTCTCATGTACTGTACTGAAACTGACAAAGCATTGGTACTAAATTAAGATTTTTTTTCAATTTTATAGCTCATTTGATCTATTGAAGTATTTCAACCTTTTAAACATTATGTGCCTGCAAGCTGCAAATCTTTCAATTTTCTGTCAAATATCTGGAGCATTTGTAGACATTTTGAGTATACTCTCACAGCTCATGCCGAGTATAGAAACTCAAAGAGAAAATGGCCTTGTGTACTTTTGAACTATGTATTCAGAATTAAGATATATTGTTAGAACCAACCAAATATATCTTCATCAAAACTGGAAGAGCCTTCATGTACATAATACAGACAAGGTCTACATGTACATGTAAACATTTTACAAGCCTATACTAGCAATCAAATCAACAACAAGAATGGCTAGTGAAAATATACAAAGGAGCAAAGAGTGGTTAACCTCAAGAAAAGGCCAAAGCGTTCTTGAAAACTTCATAAGAGCTCTGGTAAATAAAGTAATAAAGTTACCACTGCAAGGAAACATCACTATTATACAAGCAAATATCCCAATACCTATTGTGAACATAATTATGAGAATTGTTATCACGTTGTCAGCTACTTATAATACTCAGCATTGAGTTTGTGCTGGATAGCGATATGACAAGCTATTTTCTGCACCCTTTTTGTTTTAAGAATGGAAAAAATGGCAGAGCCGGTTCAAAAGGGCTCTTGACTTCAGTCAAAGTGAATCAATGAAAATGGTGAGATCTGCCATAACAAATCAGATATCCAGCGGTGAAATGACAAGTATTCCTTCACAAGCAAGCTCCGGTCACAAGTAGAATCAAACTGTTGGATTCTTAACAGGTGGACCTATGGCAATGTGGAATTATACATGAAGCACATCAAATACAGGCCTATAGTTGGAAGTACTGCTAGTATACATGGAAGCATGGGCCTAGTTTGGCTAGAAAGAATGGAAAGGATTTAGCAGTTGAGGCAGAAAAGAGAGACAAAGAAACGGCAGAGTCTGTAAAGAAAGAAAATAAATCAAAATGCGGAGAGAAGATGCAATTTAAAGTAAAAAGTGACAGAGAGAGACAGAGAGACACAGAGAGAGAGAGAGAGAGACAGAGAGACAGAAGCAATATTTTGTATAATTATGTAGCCTTATTATATTTGACATGTGCAGTAAAGAGAGAAAAGAATAAAAAGGGAATGGAAAAAGGTGACATAGTGACATGTACAGACTAGAGAGTACAAGCAAAGAAAAGAGATAGATAGATAGATAGATAGATAGATAGATAGATAGATAGATAGATAGACAAGTTGAAGAGAAAGAAAGAGAGATAGATTGCAGATTGGTAAAAAACCATTATAGCATTAACTCCAAGACTGGATACCGGTAGGCCTTTATTGTCTACCAATCCACATGGTTGAAGAAGAGACGACCCTCTACATTATAGCAAGATGTGTCAAAGAAACGCCACAACAAAACATGACATAAACCGCTGTATATTGCACATAATATTTTAACTGGGAATTCATAACCTGCTCTAATTTCTCTCTAGCCAGCTGACATAAGCTCCAAGAAGTCTTCTTATAAATGTAATCCAGGCTATTGTGTATTTTTGATTGCTCTCTATTCCTTGCAATCTCATAAAGCATGAAGAGTGGATTTGACATTAATCTTCTTTAAGGTAAATCACCGAGAGACATGCACCATTTATTCAGATTTTCTCTACAGATTCAGTTTCATGCACAAATTTAGCAGAATTAATCGCCTGATTCTGAAATGTTCGGTCCCCCCCCCCCCCCCAACCTCAACTTCCCAAGGTGAACCCACAAAAACCCAAAGTTAGATAATGATATATCATGGTCTATTGCTTTTGAGGCATGCTGTTTCTAATTTGTATTCTATTGTATTTCAAAACAATAGTTCTACCTTCATTGCACCCTGGATAAAGGTGATTACGTCTATTGAATGTAGCATTGTTATGACATATCACACGCATTAGAAGGGATATCATAGCAAGCTTATGTGATACATTTGCTGCCAAAAAATGTGACATTTGAAGGACACATTATGTAGCATTCCAGTAAGGAATGTAGACATTGACGAATTCCCTAAATCTGATTGATTATTTAATGTTTATATGACCGAAGTTCTACTGGGATTGCAAATAGGCTCAAATGAGGATTGATTGCTCTAAATTCTTTTACAAGTAGCTAGGAATTAACTAATGCCTTAACGATATCAATAAACAATTTTAGATGTTAAATAGACTCTGTGATATGCCAGTACACCTGGCCATAATATCATATACAATGTGTCAAAATCAAGGCTCCTCTCTAATATACATGTTTTGAAGTGTACATCTTTGACTGAATTCGAAATAATTAAAACAATGTATACTTCACTTCCAAATCGACAATCATTTGAAATTTATAATCATGATTAATTAAGCAAAAAATATGAGGCAATCGAGCAGCTGGTTCAAATCGATAGAACAGAGACCTGTTCTTTAAAAAAAAAATCATTTTCCACTAAGTTTTTAGAAGTATACTGGTAACCGATTTGCTGCGGTACAATCAGGTACAATAGCTTAGAAATGAGCAATGACAGATACACAATGGGCCAATTGAGCTTATTCATAGAAAACACTGTCCCATTACTTAAGTGTGATAAGTGTGTTGGTGCTTTTAGGTATAAATGATTTTCAGCATTCATTATGGGGGTAATTTTATGGCATACACAACCTATTTACTGCATGGTAAATACTTTTGAAATACCCTATGAGTTATGTAGAATTCAAATTAATTTACAATTCTGTTCTTCGTATGGTACTTTTGTAGTCCTACTCTGCCAAAATATTCTCCTTTTTTCCCTCCAATTTGGACACACATAATGCACATACTCTTGTGAAGGTACAATGTATTATAAGAGAGGTAGAACGGCTATCTTTCTTTTCAAACTAAGTTAGAGCTATTCTCAGAACCTTCCCAAAGCCAGACTAATCCCAGAATTTGTTTCCATTTCATTTCATCTTTTGACTGTGAAGCCTGTAAATATCAAGAGAAATCTCAATCTCTTTAATCAATTCTAAAGGGAGATCAGTAGAGCATTCCTTGTGTGACTGAACCTAGCGGAAAGGCATGTTCACATCTTGAATCTCACAGAAAATAAAACACAGAAGATTCCTCCATAGTGGCGTAGCTACCGGGGGCCCCAATCAAATGGCAAGAGAGGTAAAAAAAAAAAAAGGGGGGGTGGAGGTGGTAACACAATCAAAAGATTACATGACCCAACTCACAGGACATGCTCTCACTCGATTCTCTTGTATTTCTTCGACATAGTGAGACCCATTCCCCCCCCCCCCCCCAAAGATAACAGTGCCCCCACACTGGCTGGACCTATGCTATCACTGGTCTTATCTCACATAAGATACAAAAATGTACATTAGCTAATCAGGAAAAATTATGAGATATTCCATTCAATCTAATGCACATGTCCAACTTCAAAATCTCTTTTCATTTGTCTGTCCTAATCTTACTGGAACATTCCCTGCTTGTTCCCACGTACATGTATGTCTACATTAACACTAAAAAACAAACAACAAGTTAAAAGAGAATATTCAGAATAGAAACTTGATAATTTGAACCTTGTATCTGTTCAAACCAAGAAGTTACTAGCATTGTTCAAACTTTGTATTCTCGAAGATACATGGAGTGTGAATACATCAGCTGACATGCAGAAGGAGGTTTAATGTGCATTTTGTGACTAAAGCCAGATAGAAAAGAAGAAAGGAAGAGACTTGATTTCAATACACATCCTAGGGGCAAGGTCTTCCATTCTTTATCATCAGGTATAAAGCACTGCCTTGTTCCAGGATTTAACAACAGTTCTACAAATTGATATCTTTTTGAAATGCAGAACAATAAAACCCCAAAGGTCTGTATATTGACCCCTACTATATTGTACCTCTGCTACTGTACGTGTCATTGGTGACTATCCCAGTGACCACTCTGGTACTGTCTGTCTCTAGACCAATAAGCTTTCAGTTCACTAATTCACAGTATTTTCAATTAAGATATATACAGCTATTCCATTGTGAACACTTGCGTTCCACGGTTTTGTATAAGAACTAGCTATTATTATTATTATTATTACAGCTAATGTAATCAGCTATGATGTGTGATCTCTGATGTAGTGGCATTCTATGAAGGAATATTTCTTTAAAGGTTGAAGATAAAGACCAGTTATGGTCCTGCGATTGCATTGTGAAAAAAACGTTGCGGAATCGATCAGGAAAGGTTGATCATCTAGCATATAAGTATTGGTGTGTACTGCAAGGTCCTGGAATCATCAAAATGATAAGAAATTTGGCCCAGTCTTGGTAAAGTTACAAGCACGTACACAGAAAGATGTATATGGGACTACGCGACATGTGCGCGAAACGTGCGCTATATCTATCAGGTCCAAATAGATATAGTTTATTAAATATATCAATTAGTAGGCGGTTTCTCAGCAAAATTTGTATCATCATGTATTAGTCAAAACATATTCTTTCACATGATTGGTAATTACAAGCTTCCATTTCAATTTTCAAACTGGTCTTTACCTTTAATGTGGAACAATCACCCGGAAATAGTAATAGGCCTATATTGTTGGAGATATATAATCACCTCAAAACTAAGCGAGACATATGGTTAACAAATAAAAGAGTATCAAAAGAGAAACAGATTCCATATATTATCATACGTCCATTATGGTAAACTTCCGTTCAATACAAACTGTATACATGTGAGTGTATCAACTACTCTGCTCCCAAACCAATAATAGCTTTATTTTGAGAGCAAGTTTTGTCATTAAACTTGTGATATCTCTTTACAAATTACAATCAGAAACTGATTTTGACTATATTATACCTTTATGGGATCCTAAATATAAAGAACAAAAACGTGTTGGGTGATTGGTCTTCTTTATACATGTAAGTGTTACATTTTCAATGAATGGTTGACAAAATACCTGAAATGAGTCAGTATAGTCAGACCAAAGTTTATATCATAAAAAAATAGGACCTGTCTAAATATCATCATCTAAATCCATGAGCATTTCACTAAATGAACAATACATAGTTCTACATTACATGGTTGTTTATTTCATTATTATCTACATAATTCCACTAGCATTAATTTAAATCAGTTGTACAGTTTGAAAATACAGTTTCAAAAACAGAACAATATCAACAAAGTGATGGCCAATTGCTCTGAAATCCTCTTAAGCTCAAAGCAAAACTGACCCAAAGACCTAATGATCAAAATTGTCTTTTTTACTAATGGTATTGTCAAATCGAAACCCTTTAAAAAATTCCAACGAAATAGTTTGTTTGTCTAAAAACTCCAAATGGTATGTTATCAAATTTAGGATGATACAAATTGTTACTTATTGTAAATTAAGTGGTTTACAGCATCCTGCCACAATATGGCTGATAATATCTTTTTAATGAAGAGCAACACAGACAATGCAAGTTCTCTTCTCTACTATGCCATGATACTGCACATCGATCAAGTAACATTGATTGTGGTTCTGTAGTGGTAAACTTTGAATTTAATCTTGCCCTACAAGAATGGGCTATTAATCCTTGAAGGACGCCATGAATAAAACAAAGAGCCAGATACCTAGCCATGAGCACCCTATCAGAACATTCATGAACCCAGACTAAACCAAAATCAATCACCGCGCATACCGACAGCCCCCGTAGACCTACAAATGGATCCCTTAACGGCATACCTGAGCATTGTCAGTCTCTACTTTTGTTTTCACCTCAAATTTGCGATCGGACTGGATGCGAGAGTTCTGATTGCTAACTTACTATTGTCCTCTTGTTTGCTAAGTTTGATTGCTTGCCAGCGCCCAGCAGTCTCTCTGTAACAATGAAGTGCCCTTTCTGTGAAGTAACTTCAAATCATTTCTAATGAATCATAACCAATAAGTTTCTTTTCTATAGAAGAAGATAAAAGAAATTGAATTCTATTCTGTCCTGTGGTACATTCTTATATGGAGCTTTCATTCACTGGTGTACTTTCAATCAAACAATTAAACACACTGTTGAAGACTATATAAAGCTTTATCAAGATTCCATTGATTATTTTTAGAGATTCTCTTCTTTAGAACGAGTGAATAATTGGACCGGAAACAGGGTCGAAAACAAAGAAACTGGCAACATAATACCAAAAAGCATTGAAAAACTTGACTGTATAGTCTTGTGTAGGGGTGGAGATTGTTACATGTACTACCAAGTTCTTTTCTCAAACTTTCTCAGTCATTAAACACTTCATGAGGCCTAACCTTAAAAACAATTAGTAAAATCATTTTGACCCAAATAGATAATCCTCATCCCAATACATGCTCTTTGTTCTTTCTCTGTATAGTCAAGTATGTCAATCATCAAATTAATATAATTTACATAATGTGATATATACTTTACAATGATTACTGTACTCACAAGTATAAGCAAGTTTAACATTTTATGCCATGATATGAATGTTAAGAACTAGATTTTGCTGTTCACAGAATCTTTGCTAAAGAAACCTCTGTATTTCTTTTAAATGTGAATCTAAATTTTAGCTTTAAATGCAAAAAGTAATCTGAATATTTAAAGAAAAAAAAATTATTTAGAAAAATTAACACTTTGTATCTAATATTGTCATGTAATCTCTAACTTTGATCAGGATTTACATCATAAAGCTGATAACTGAACTTCATTTATAAATTGGCATTTCATTACATGTTTGTAACCTTTCCAAAGCCACATGTGCCTATACAAGAAAAGGCCTGTTGATTGTTTTCAATGATTTTGCCGGAAATTGAAACTCATTCGTCCCACCTATGTTCTTAAAGTGAACAAGCCTAATGGTGTGGAATTCCAACGAGTTGCTGAGTGTTTGGTTATTTTCTCATCTTGTGAACCAGACAGACACTCCCCCAATCAAATAACATGTCGTGTTCGTCTGCATGTATTTTTTAATGTAACTATCTAAACCCACTGGACATACATGTATGTATTCCACTCACACATCATTTAACTCCTACACTACCATCCACATTGAACATAATGGAGAGAAATAAGAGCAGAAAAGTTTATCAGTACAAGATGGGTTAATTATCACTGTGAGGAGCTCATTCCAAGCCCACGCATAGGTCGAGGGTCAACATACATGAGCTTATGGTTTCATACAGCAGGATATAAGCTGGAGGTGTATTCATGTTGAGCAGAAGCTAGGAGCAGCATAATAAACATTCCTTCCCAACCAGAAGCAGAGAAAAAAAGCAGAAAAATATGAACATATTTGACCACGTCTTCCTTCCATGTTTAATATCAAAGTTTGTTTCTCAGTACAGCTTTATGAAAAATGACTTGCATCATTTATTATGACATAAATCAGAAATCATTTACAAATAAAAAAAACAAAACATGTCTAGTTTATTGCCTATTTTCAACAACCAAAAAGGTGACATATGGTAAAAACTTTTGTTGAAGTACAGTGACTTTATGATGATTATTCCATCTTTTCTCTTTTTATTGATATGTTTGAAGGCTATTTGAGGATATGATTCTATTTGTAAAATAAAGGATTTGATTCCAAAGATGAGTTTCATGAATCATAATCTGAAGGTCTATAGCTGCATTTCTACTGAAACCTATTGTTCTGCATAGTACTATGAACTTCATTTTATGACAATTTGGATGGCTGATGAACTAGATTCGACAACAATAACTAATTGTTAAACACTGAAACTGCTCTACTTCACCAATCTGTCAAATGAATTTGTCGCAACAACAACAACAACAAATTGTATAATCTAGTAATGACTATCAATACATTAAAAAGAGTATCTCAATATAGATGTAACTCGTCATGAAGGAATAGGCCTATATACCTGTAGTTCATATAAAACAGGTCAGAAACCATACCACGCAGAAGACCAAAAAGGTCTTTTTGGTAAAATGACTCCTAAATGACATCTGATACATGCGTAGGAGGATATTTTTCAACATCTCATTTTGACATTTAACAAGCTGTCAAAAAAGTGAAAAATAACATTCAAATTCACCAATTGTGAAGAGAATAATATACAGTTATCAAAGAATTCTTTGTATCTTACAAATTGTGTGCTGAGAGGCTATAACTAGAAGGGTATTTATTCTATGATTAGTTGTGTTAAAGACCCTCAGGCTATTTATGCCGTGTAAGTTATACTTCTGATTGCTTCTGTGTGTTACAAACACCAGTGACAATTGCTTTGCAGTAGAATTTGCTACGTTAACAGAATTCCTACATGTGTGTAACTTCAGCCCTAGACCAAACACTATTCCTAACCCCAACCCTAAAGTTTCCTAAACTTAGCTCTAACCTATATATCTTTGGTGAAATAAACCTGGAGCAAATGTTGAGGATAAAAAGAAATCTCATCAGAATAAGCTACCGGTAGTCTTGTTTTTAACAGTGGTCATAGTGCACTGTCAAGAATTAATTTTAATTTAAAATGCTTAAATTTTTTGTTTCGTTATCAAAGTGGGCATTATAAACATATTACATGGAAATAAATGTTACAATAGGGCCATTTACATGCACACTGGCAACCAAACATGCCAAAGTTGCTAGGCAACTACGCCAAACCAGAAAATATACCAAGCCAGAAACATTCCAAGCCAAGTGTGTGATTTTGTTTAATGTCTGTGCGATGTTTGGTAATGTAAATGGTAGCAGCTGAAAAATTGTGATGTTTGTCACGTGACTTTCGGCACTTCCGGATTGTTACCAATTTAATGGCAGTCCAAGGTCAAAGGTCAGGAAAAACTCCACATGCCCATTACCAACCAAAACACGTCAAAATATCACTGAGCTTTTCAGTCGGTGATGTTTTAGCGCAAAAAAAAATATTCAAAAAAAATCAAAATGTTTTTAAAATGAAGTTTAAGACAGTATAAATGAGCCTAATGAGGGTAGTAGGTTACCCATATCTGGTCAAAGGTGAGGTGGGGGAGGGGAAGGGGAAATAGCTGTTCTTAATCTATATTAAGAGCTGGCTATTAGAAACTGTTCTGAACTTCAGATACTAAACTTGGCCCTTTCACACAACAAGAATGCAGATAAATGAACCACATCCATGAACCATATAATAACAGGTACGGCGCAAACATAGAGAATAACTAAAATCCTACAAAGAACTAATTTTGGGAAAGAGAATAAAACTAGAAAGCCTTGACTTTTGAACTTGTTCTTAATCTACAAATATGAATTTCGATCTGATAAGAACAACAATGAGATCAGTTAACGGAGGATGAGCATGTAAGTACAAAGTTGATTGGGAATTCCCAAAGGTTAAAGATCAATTGCATTCCATTCACGCAAATTCTTTTACAAGTTTATTACTGCCACAGGAAATTTTAAATGAAATAAGATTATGGCAGGCATTATGTGAAAACATTTATCTTCTAGACATTGGATTCTGCAAATTAAGGTAGGTTCGCCCGTATCACAATAGAAAGAGGAGTGTGTTATTGCTTACCCATTTTGATGGTTCACCGCATAGCCAAAGGTATGAAGAAAAACAGCTAGATGTAGAATGATATAAACCTGGGTATTAATCCAACAAGATGAAATGCTATACACCTGTATACAAAGAGAAAGAAAAAGAAGAGAAATGCATCATTAAGTATCAAATCAACAATTGAAAGACCTCCTACATTTCAATGGGGCAAATTCAAGAGGATTTTGTCCAACATCCTGAAGAGATAACACACTTACAGTTATATCCGTGTTGTACTTATACCTTACCGTATACACAAACATGGGACATAGGTAACATTGAATTACAGGTACTGATATGTTCACCGTGTTTGGTGAAAAAGGAAATAGATAATGCATCAATTTTAATTTGATTTGATGTTCAGGCACACAATTAAATGGGGCAAATTCAAGATAATTTTTTTTCAATATGCTGAAGAGATGACATTGATTTGATGATCAGACAACAAAAAACAGGAGTCAATATAGCTGATGACCTTGCTTGTAACTCCTCATGCATCAATTAGAAAGCTATTGTTTACTTTATGCAAATGATCTACAGGCATCAATGATTATATGGCCCCCAAATGCACTACAAATAGGTTAAAGGGAATTTCATAAATTCTTTATAACAATAAAATCTCCTACAACAGCTTATCTGAGTGTCACTCACGACTGCCTATCTGAAAAGATTTTAAAAGTAACATAAAAAAGGACTATAACTTATGCTGTTACTCAGTCACTCAGACAGCAATATGGAAAAATAAAGAAGACTTTGGTCTGTAGCACAAACTAGTTCCACACTACTGAATGTAAAATCATTTAAAGAGTGGTCTGTGACAAAGACTAGTTCTAAACCACTGTCTAAATATGATGTGCATGTCAACATATGATGGGAAATATCAATACATATCACCCCCGTACCTCCGTTATGTGCCTCCATTATGTACGGCTAGATGGGTATACTCATGTAAATCAAGTCTAGTCTTTCAATAATAGTTTTCTTTAACAAAAAAATAAGTTGCTTAATCAAGACTCTGGTATGAGCACGGCTGGTACAGTACACATACAAGTACGGTAAACACCATTTAGCGCATGTAGACGTTACTTCAAATAATTCATTTCATTTCATATACATTTCAAAATAGGGTACAAGTTAATTTTTGTGTGATACAATAACAATCAATAATACATCATAAATAACATAAAGACAAGTGGTCAATGTAGAGTAATGATTTATCTGAAAGAAATATGATGGGGCCTACATAAAAGCAAGCTTGTAAAGATGTAGGCCCCAGTGAAATAGTTTGTGGTAATGAATGGAGGATGGATATAAATAGTGACCAGTCCAAATGAATCCAAAAATATACAAGAACTGAATACCATTATTATTATTATAATATGATGCTAGCTATCTACAAGTCTCTTTTCTAGACCACCAAGTCAATATGTATATGACTTTCATGATGAAAAGGTAAGCTTGCATTGCAGACAAAATATTGGCAAAGAATGTGTTTGCATATTTCATGTCTCCACTATGCTAACACAAGAACCAGTGTTTTGATCATACAACCCTATCAACAATCGTAACATATAAAAGGTCTCAGCATTCACAGGCAGGAATAGGTCTTATTTAGACAAATATTTCTCACATCTATTCCATGAATTTCATGCAGAAAAACCTCAGAAGTATCTTCCTTTTCCAAATATGACACAGGGTACTTTTGGCAACTAGTTTATGGGATGTTCTAGCAGGAATATGCCTGGATCACCCACTCAAATTACTTCATTTTTTAAACTGTATTTTATATCTAAATGGCTAGAACTAATTGTTGCATATTTCCATATTTGATTTAGTCAAGTCTATTTACAAGTATGTATATTATAAATTTTCCTAACTAGAAAGGCCAGAGTAATATTTGATAAATTCACACACAGTTGTAAGTCACAATGCAGTCTGTAAATCAAGCCTAGGAAGACTTTGCTCACATTGAACTTGGTGAGCAGTGTGCATGCACTATTGAGGTGCTAATATTATCACTTGTTGCTTTCTCACAGCATGCATCCTATCTAGTCTTGCCATTCAGACAATACCAAATGCAAAAACAGGTTGGAATATCTTGAATTCAGGAATATCTTGAATTCAGGAATATAGAACTCAAAATAAAAGGTACAATTTCAAGTTTGAAATTGTTGGGGGTCCAGACTTCGATTTGGGGTGGTCATGTGGCTGTCCTAAGCACCTGTTAGTGTTGAGCCCTACCCTACCATGAGTACAATTAGCCCTAAACAGCTCACATTGGAACAGGACAACTATACATTGCATGAGCTCCGTGGACAGCCAACAATGATGCATTTTGTCAACCCTAGAATAGGCAAGGATGGTGTACTCTCTTGAAAAATATTCCTCATAATTATGAGGAATATGGATTTCATTTTTCATACATAAATACTCCTGTCCGAGGCATGTTTGAACTGTTCTTCTTTCCTTTCAAATGTTTGTAAAAATACTTTGTATGACAACCAACACAATGTAACACAGCTTCCTGGTGGAGGGATTAAACAGTCTCTCATAGAAACAAATATTTCTTGGAACCTCTTCAATAAATACGGGTACTACGTTTGACTTTGTATTGATCATATTGTATATATATCAGTATCTCTTTGTACTTCTACAAAAATAGCACGCAGCCAGGATCGGGCTAACTTCCTCAAACCTAAGGGCAATTTCATCTTTCCAGAGCAATTTTTGAGCTTCATGAAAACTATTGAAAATCAAATCCCTCAACACTTTTTCTTCAACTTCCAGGAGTATTTTTCTTTTATTGTAAGGCAGTTTTACAACCAAGTAAAGCATTCAGATGGCCCATTTCTAGTAAGCATCCCTTATCTTGAATCTAAAGTGTAAGTCAAAGTATTGACAAACTTAGCTAGCTTCAAAGAGTAGATCGGAAAAGAGAGTAAAGGCGGCAATCTTCAATCAAAGAATATTAAATGTTCTCACTGAATAAGAACTATCTACATGTAGTTCAGCTTTTCCCACTCAAAGCAAACAGACTGGTCAAGATTCACTTGGAATATGACCATTAAAAGAAGGATGCCACTTAAATCAGCAAACTACTATAGTTCGTAAATGCATTTGATATGTATGTGACAGTCATATTATTTAACATCATACGTTAACGGAATGGCCTATCTCTTTAAACTTGATCTGATGTGCACTGCCTACTAAATAGAATCCAAGTCATTTCATACTGGACTAAATGCTCTATTTGTAAGATTGACAAGTCAGTTGTAATCAAAGCTCATCCTTTGAATCAGCAGAATAAAGATGGAGGGAATTTGCTATATGTTGTTAATCACTACGCTTGCTTTCAAAAGGAATGAGCCCCACACAAGCACAAATGCAAACACTCTTGAGGATACTAGAACACATATACTCACTCTGCTCTGCTCCGATGGTGGGTTTGGGGGTTGGTTAAAATGCTGTCTACTATTTACTCAAGTCATAGAAGGTCCTACCTACTTCTCATCTCGACCACACATTGCAGGCATACAATCCAACCCCAAACAATAAGCATATTTACTTTACTCCGAATTATCAATATCATTTTCATCAAGTGACCTATATAATCACCCCAAATGAGTAGATCTACTATATACATGTAGATCTTGGGCAAAGTCAGACATTTATTGATAATGTCATTTAAAACTTTAGTACCAATGCTTTCAATAGAAGTGGAAAGTTTGATGGAATCCACAGGCATAGAAATCAATATGTCTTTCTCGACTTATTCCTAAACTGATGGAAAATGATAACCCTCAAGAATCGTGTACATTTAAGATTACAAGCAGGTCCTATGGAAAGAAACATTTAACCCTGAACATGGAAAGAAAACAACACAGAAATATATAAAAATCTTCCCTAAAAGGCACCCCCCAAAAAAATAAAAAAATAAAAAATGTTCGTTTGCCATCTTTCTTCTCATTACAATTGCGATGATTAACAAGAATAAAGATAATTACAGTTATCCCAAAATCTTTGAAAAATTGCTAGTGCTACGATAAGGCACAAAGTGATTGAATTCTAAAGAAACACAATGAATTCACAATAGGTTCTGACTTGGAAAGGTAGTGTTAGTCTTTATTGTCAACGGGCAGATTAGACTGGCTATACCATCCTAATATCCCCTGTCTGCTTTAGTTTGTATTAGAATATATTACTGGAGCTTACAAGCTAACTCTCAAATCCTCCCTGTTCTGAAGAAAAACTCAACCATCAGATCAACACGTCAAATGTACATGTATGCAGCTCAATCTCCTAGCGACCTCAACAAATATTGGAGAGACTGGAAACCCAATTCTCTATGCTACTTTGACTAAAGGATCAATCTGATCCGCTTTCACATCTTTATCCAACAAGTACCAACTCAGCTAGGGCCTGCCAAGAAGATATGTCCGTTGACACCAAAGTTGCAATACCCTTTTCACCTGCTTTCTGCTCCTCTTAATCATGCTTTTTCCTCCACAGCCTTCATTTTTCTCTGTAATATACTATACACTTTTAATAAGTATGGACTATCAGAGCATATCTAAGAATATACAGATTTTAATATCAAGCTCATCTTCTTGACCACTACTAGGTTCTTTTGATTAAGAAAAACTTTTTTTTTCGTTCTTGAAGACAGGACTTGTCTTGGCCGAAACTGACTTATGGCACTTAAGTACAAATGTTTTAACAACTATGTGTTGCATGTCTACGATAGAAGCAATTCAGTACTACCATTAGAACTCAAGAGTAAGGAAACCTTATACTTGTCATAGGGAGAGAAAGATATTCCTCAAGGATGATTTACAGGGATTTTGTCTATACGTACAAGGAGATCTTCTAGGGACAGGACCTAGAGGAAGTTGGTGCAGATATAGATAGTCCAAAAGGTGATGGATCAAACTCAAAGGGAACTAATCTACAATACAGACACTGCCTTGCATTTGATCTCACAGGTATACTACTGCTTTCTGCTTTCAAATGGATGGAGTCCTCGAGAGGGGGGAGGGAGAGTAGGTGAGAGAGAAAACGAGCTTGCTGGAGACTCGAGAGCAACTTTGAAGTGTGTACAGAGTATACAAATGGTGGATTTGCGTTTGGTAGTATTCCCTATGAATTGATGGGGAAGGAGCTATACACACATACCAATAAAAGCAAAGATAAACTAAAAAAGGACTTTCTCTTTCTTCTTTTCAATGAATTCAAAGAGGGTGGTACAGGAAGATGGTGTACGTCCCTTATCGGTAAGCAGACCAATAACATGCAGGAATTTAGATTCAGTTGTATAGATGAAGACGATGGCTCCTATAATTTGATCCCTTTCCTAATGAAACGGTCTTGTCATGGTTGTTTACACCATGTGGTCTGCGGAACACAAAAACTAAAACTTCCAAAATCAGTGGCAAATTTTCTTTACTATCCCTGGAGCATGCCCTGTATGTTACAGCCTGCAGAGCCTCGCCGATCAGAGTGATATTATTACAGAGAATCATATTGACTGACAATGGTAGCATCAATACCATCAATTGATTAAAATATCAAGTTTGCTTCAATAAAAGCGGAAATATACAAACAACAAAATTCAAATCCCTATAAATTTGACAGAAAATCAATTAAAAGGAAGATATTCTGTGTTAGGATCTGTCCTCACAAATCTAATCATTTTTCCAAACCAAATATCACTGCATGCAATAAGAGAAAAGAAACCTTTAGTCAAACGGTTCTCCCTCCATTTGCAATTCAAATCCTATAGTATTAGTATAAAGGCCAGATTAATGCCTATTATTTGCAGCCCTTACCCTCTTTTTCAGGATGTGTTTACTGTTTAGCCTCCGGTCATTGAATCAAATCTCAGGATTCAGTAGTGAACCAAACTTGTATGAATCTGAAGAACAAGCATCCTCATTAGTGCTAGCAATGAGTTCAACAAGGCCAGCTACCTACCTCAAAACCTCTGGTTAAAGGCAACAATCTGGTTTTGGTAAAAAGCATTTATTGAAACCATGGACCTACATGTGTACAACAATGTACCCGGTCCCATGAAATCTAACAATAATTTGCTGAAAATCACAGACAAAAAAAGTTGCAGGATGACACGAGAACAAATGGGAATTGGACAAGGGCTCTTTTGGTCATGTGCGCTAACTCTATTTTCTCACCTTTCTCAGGTTACTACTCAACTATCATGCATTTCTATCAGATACAAAATGGAAGTTACAATTTATAGCTTAGAATATAATTTAGATTCTGTGAGGAGCATTCTTTATTATTATAAAAAACTAAAGTCAAAACTATTCAATGATGCCAACAGCATTAAAAAAGAGGATTTTCCACATTCCGATAGATATGAATGGTGTTTGCCAAATGGGTGAGCTTTGCTTGTAGCATTGGGACTGATGAACAAGACAATCCTTGTGATACGCAGACTACGAGGGCAGGCAGCAGGGATGGAGTAAAGCTTGCATGTGACCATGGCAACCGATATGATGCTGATATCAAGCTTCATCTCGTCACCAGCATGACATCTGTGTGCATGCGTGAGTAGGAGCCAGCTAGCCAGGGTAGCGCTGCTGCTGCTGCTGCATAAAACACTTTCATTCTCTCCACTATATATGTGTGAGCCCTACCAGGGAAGTAGCGAGGTAATGACATCAATTATAGCTCTTACTGTCAGTTCACTTTATACCTGTGCGGCTCGGAGCACTTGAGTAATTACCAGGTACACAAACATGTTTATTGACTGTGTGTGTAGGCCTATTAACCATTTATACATCTCTATCTACAATCAAATGTGTTTGTACTACAAGATCATCCATAGGAAGTTTCATGGGCAAAGCCTTGTACTTGCTCAACTTGTCCTGTTTTACTAACACACATCTAAAGTAATATGTAAATACCAATAGGAATTTCTTTTTTTAATATTGATACTTGACGGATACATAGTACATTCCAGTTTAAAATCTTCACTTGTTGAATAGCAGTTAACAGCTATGATAACGATGTGTAATAAGACTAAGAAAACTATGGAAGAAGTATCTTCCAAACCCTCCGTCTTTATATCTTTCTTATACCATGGCATGGAATATGTTTGTATTTTGATAAATGTATAATTTGCAATATCGATGGATCCAAGTCCAAATTATCTTGGGCTTTAGAGTATTCAGCAGATTGATCAGAAATTCACCTTAGGCCTGTCCTTATCAGCTTGAGTTGGTGAAATAGCCCGCTATTTTTGATTCTGGAAATTAGCCCAAAGTTACAAAATCACGTTTTCATCAGCTCGAAACTTGAGCTCGTGAATTTAGCTCAAGAAATTTGCTAGTGCATTTGCTAGAGCTATTTACATAGTGCGAGTCTTCGGGCTGGTGAAGACGGACCGGACCGGACCGGACCGGACCGGACAGGACAGATACATGTAGCAGGCTATTTTGCAAACTAGCCTTAGATATCTTGGGAAGATTTCCCAAGCAAAATAGCCTGCTATTTGCGTCTTCACCTGCCAAATAGCCTGCTATTTTGTGATCAGGCTAATTTCCCGAATCAGAAATAGAGGGCTATTTGGCCAACTCGAGCTGATGAGGACAGGCCAACTGTACACATTTCTTTGAATGACAATTTTCATCTCATGAGATGTAGAGAGCCCCTCAAATGCTATCCTGATGTAGTGGGATGCTATCCTGAGGTAATGGGAACCTAGCTAGAGATTGAAAAGTGCTTCAGAGGATCAACTTGATGTAAACTTTCACTTATGACCTCAATCTTCAGGCCACTGTCATAACACAGACACTGTAATCTAAACATGAGGGGTAACAAAAAATAGAAAATCTGGGCTCAAGAATACCCCCAGAGAGATGAGTACCTATAACAAAATTGAGCATTTTAACCTTGTCTGGCCTGTAGTCTATGTTTTCAGACATTAATAATCAGCTTTAAGATGTAATGGGGATGTTGCAAGACTAAAAAATTATTTTGGAATAATGCAATAAGATTCCCTTGTTCATACTGCACGTCCATCAAATCATAATTGAGTGAACTCTGATGAAAAACCATAATGTACCCTTCAATGTGCCGTCCATTGAGGTCTAACAAGTTAAACAAATAAGCTTCATAAAAAGACAAATAAATAAAACATTAAATTCCCTTGCGAAAATGCTTCAAATTTATGTATTTTACTACCAGTAAAACCTTTTCCCTGGTGGTCCTAAATGGCAAATTGTACCCCCTCCCAATATTTCAATTGAAAACATTTAACCCTTGAATGACCCCAATTTATTAAACACATTGGACTTACCTACTAAAAGGAAGATCATTTGCTGAGAAATAAATGGAAGAGGGTATTAATATTACAGATGTGAACTGTTGTACTGTACATACAGGTGTACCTTTAATATGTAAACATGCAGTTGTACATTGTACATACATGTAGATGCACATTAAAAGCCAGATGAATTTGATCGAAATCAGAACTTTGTTTTCATTCTAAGGCAATCACACACAAACAAAAACGTTAGAAGATGCGAAAATAGACAATCTAATGGTTTCAATTCATAAAAACCTCCTCTAAAAATTACCACAACAGGAGAATAATACCTGGCTTCTGGGTCACTTTTCTCTATTATTAAACAGTCTGTGTTGGCAGAAATAATGCCGGTGTATTTTACTGTGTATACTCCCGCCAAGTTTAAATCTAATATAAAAAAGTATTTGTGATAAAACATTGACTACAGCTGAGAGGTAAGCTGTGTCAGGTTGGATGCCATTATGAAACCAGTGGGACATCAAAGTACATGTGTGCATGTACATGTATGTCTCTACTGTGTAACTTGTAAGAAACTACTAGTTGCTACTAATCCATTATGATGCAGTTTGGATAACTGCTGTCAATGCTGCTACTAAGTATTATACAAAAATGATATCGAGTACTGGTTATTCAATTGGCTTGTGAAAAAAAGGTGTATAAGTTATTCTGAAATGATAATATACATATATTATATATTGACCAAATCTTACAGTTCTAAAATACATGGGACACATGGAGATATACATACACGCAAATAGGCCTATGCTATGGGACTGCACAAACATTTGTGATAGACAATGGTCCAAAGTTTGTCTTGTTATATTCAAGATAAAAAAGTATATGTTAGCCTACTTCAAAACCTATCTTTCAAATGGGACATTGCTACTATGAGTATTTTTCCACAAAGGAATAATAAGAACAAGAATAAGAAAGCTCACAATATGTTTTCTCCTCCATCAAAACTAAACCTTTCTCTGTAAGTGTCAGGCTATCAGCCACCAATCATACATCTACACTGTAAATGTCAAAATAAGGACACACTGTTCAAACGTCCTAATTAGATTAGAATTAGCAAAGTTAATATGTCTGCATACCCCTCTACTTACTCCCCATAACCTCATGAAAATGAGAAACTGATATTCAACAATTTCCCCTTATTTTGTCTTGTTACTGTATTTCAATAATTTAACAATTATTTTTAATTAACAGCGTGGGACAGATAAATCTTAAGTTTCCACTGAGATAATTATAGTTTACAGAGTGCCTATATATCAGAATTAGCCTCAAAAGTGTGATTAAATTACAGGTCAAGTATTTAAGCCTTAAATGTCAAGTCCTTGTACTTGATTTATGGTTCATTGACATTTTCTCTATTCCAGGGCATGCAGAATTGGTGGAAATAAGAGTGGGATTTAGAATACCACATCCTAAACAAAGACCACAGCAAAGCAAAAGAGGTTTCACACCTTCCTTTGTTTGCCACTATCAGTGAAAAACACCAGATCTATTCTACAAGTACAGACTCGGTTGATTTTCACAATTAGACAAAAATGCCCTGCCTCTAAGTACGTGTGTACAACCTTGTAAAACAGCTAAAACCAGAAGAAACACAGTCTAAATAATCAAATAAGACTTGAACTTAGTCTGAACCATATTATCAATAGTTGCCAGGAGTTGGGGTGGGCCAGGGCCTAGAGTGCATTTCTATGGTGGCCCTGAAGGGACATCGCGAATAGACTAAATCGTGAAAAATATGCGATAAAATTCACGATATCGTCAATTTTATCGCATATTTTTCACGAAGAAATTAACGAAATTGACGATATCGTGAACTTTATCGTGAACTTTTCACGATGAAATTGACGATATCGTGAATTTTATCGTGAAAAGTTCACGATATAAAGTTCACGATATCGTCAATTTTATCGTGTACTATATCGTGTACTCTATCGTGTACTCTCCTGACGGGCGCTTCGTAAACAAAACCAGCCCTAGCTGGGGGAGACAGAGAGAAGGAAAAAAGGGAAAGGGAAAGAGAAGATAAAAGGAAAGAAAGAATAATAAGAAGAAAAGAGGAAAACGGGGGGGGGGGGCGAAGGGCTCTTGCCTCCTCCTCACTTCCCCCCCCCCGCCAAAAAATAAATAAGGAGAGAGAGAGAAGGGAAAGGGAAAGGGAAAGAAAATATAAAAGGAAAGAAAGAAGAGGAAGAAGGAAAGAGGGAAACGGGGGAAGGGCGAAAGGCTCTTACCTCCCCCCCCCCCCCCCCCCGCCAAAAAAATAAATAAGAGAGAGAGAGAGAGAGAGAGAAGGGAAAGGGAAAGAAAGAAGAGGAATAAGAGGGAAACAGGGGAAGGGCGAAGGGCTCTTGCCTCCTCCCCCCCCCCCCCCGCCAAAAATAAATAAGAGAGAGAAGGGAAAGGGAAAGAAAATATAAAAGGAAAGAAAGAAGAGGAATAAGAAGGAAAGAGGGAAACGGGGGAAGGGCGAAGGGCTCTTGCCTCCTCCCTCCCCACCCCCCGCCAAAAAATAAATAAGAGATAGAGAGAGAAGGGAAAGGGAAAGGGAAAGAGAAGATAAAAGGAAAGAAAGAAGAGGAAGAAGAAGAAGAAAAGAGGGAAACGGGGGCGAAGGGCTCTTGCATCCCCCCGCCCAAAAAATAAATAAGAGAGAGAGAGAGAGAAGGGAAAGGGAAAGAGAATAAAAAAGGAAAGGAAGAAGAATAAGAAGAAAAGAGGGGCTCTTGCCTCCTCCCCCCCCCTCCCGCGCCAACAAATAAATAGGAGAGAGAGAGAGAGAGAGAGAAGGGAAAGGGAAAGGGAAAGAAAATATAAAAGGAAAGAAAGAAGAAGAAGACGGAAAGAGGGAAACGGGGGAAGGGCGAAAGGCTCTTACCTCCCCCTCCCCCCTCCCGCCATAAAGGGAAAGAGAAGGGAGAGGGAAAGAAAATATAAAAGGAAAGAAAGAAGAGGAAAAAGAATAAGAAAAGAGGGAAACAGGGGCGAAGGGCTCTTGCCTCCTTTCTTTTCTTTCTTTTCCTTTCTTTCCTATTCTCCCTCTTTTTCGTTTTTCTCTTTCTTTCTTCTCTTTCCCTTTCCTTCTCTCTCTCTCTCTCTTATTTATTTTTTGGCGGGGGGCGGGGGGACGAGGCAAAAGCCCTTTGCCCCCGTTTCCCTCTTTTCTTCTTCTTCCTCTTCTTTCTTTCCTTTTATCTTCTCTTTCCCTTTCCCTTTCCCTTCTCTCTCTCTCTCTGATTTATTTTTTGGCGGGGGGGGGGAGGGGGGGCAAGAGTCCTTCGCTCTTCCCCCGTTTTCCTCTTTTCTTCTTCTTCCTCTTCTTTCTTTCCTTTTATCTTCTCTTTCCCTTTCCCTTTCCCTTCTCTCTCTCTCTCTGATTTATTTTTTGGCGGGGAGGGGGGGGGGGGAGTGAGGAGGAGGCAAGAGCCCTTCGCCCCCCCATGTTTTCCTCTTTTCTTCTTATTATTCTTTCTTTCCTTTTATCTTCTCTTTCCCTTTCCCTTTTTTCCTTCTCTCTGTCTCCCCCAGCTAGGGCTGGTTTTGTTTACGAAGCGCCCGTCAGGAGAGTACACGATAGAGTACACGATAGAGTACACGATAAAATTGACGATATCGTGAACTTTTCACGATAAAATTCACGATATCGTCAATTTCATCGTGAAAAGTTCACGATAAAGTTCACGATATCGTCAATTTCGTGAATTTCTTCGTGAAAAATATGCGATAAAATTGACGATATCGTGAATTTTATCGCATATTTTTCACGATTTAGTCTATTCGCGATGTCCCTTCAGGGCCACCATACATTTCAATTTCTTTTGGAGAAAGAAAGAAATTTACAATCTGTCTAAAATAACCATGAGACATGAGAACCTTGTTTACAGGTCCACTGCAAATGACACTGTCAACTCCGGTAGTAAAATACACTTGAGTAAGAGGAGTAATGCTCCAGCCAATCCTTTTTACATCCAGATGAGATGTTTATGGACAGACAAATTTGAAGAAGCAGAGATATAAAAAGTCCATCCATAAAAACACATTTCCCAGGGCGATCCTTAGCAGTCATTTTTCAAGGATGGCATTGAAAGTTATATTACAAGCATATACACTGTAAGAAATCAAATTACTAATAAATAGCTTCTGAAGCAGTAAACCACAGCATACATACAGCACAGTAAAGAGTGATAGAACACATCTTCATACTGTGTCTAAGGCATCAATATATCAATAATTAGGTGCAGATAGATGCCCACACAATACTTGAAGAACTTGAAGCCTGTGTATTTAAGTCTTTAAATTTAAAAGTGGCAGTGTAGCCTTATATCATTAAAAATTAAAATTCAGATGGTCTGATAAAGTTTAATTTACATACCAGTACATGTACAGTACCTATGTCATTTGTTTTCTTACCTCTATTAGTGTTTGCCTCAGATTCACAATCAGACTATCACCGGTACAGTTTTAACAGCATCCTGTGTTATCTAAAAAGATATCAAAACAAAATCAAATGTTATTGCAGCTTTCCAAACATAATATCTTCAAAATGTCTTTTTTGAATAAAAACACAAAAATAAAGAAACCCACATCTATTTTACCAACTGATATTGTTCTATCTAAATCTAAAACTGTAATGCAGGTGTGATGAGTCATTGAGTCTTAAAATGCTAAGAAGTAAATCCTTATCTTCTGATTTGTTTTCAGTAATTATGCAATAATGCTACCTCTTCAAAATAAATTTCCTTCTAATCTGCAACTTACACATGTACATGTAGCAGAAATGCTAAGAACACTGCATTACACTGTACCATATGCATAATGCATGAAGAGCTTGAAGGCAATCAGTTTTCAAAGCGACTTATCCTTGATTGATATTCATGAAAATATCAGATTAGGTATATCATATGGCCCAGTTCCTAGGTAGTTTATTGATGATGATGAGTCATACTGTATCTGGAGGCATTCATACAAAACTGAAATGTACATGCATTAGCTGTTAAGAGACCAAGCATATTTTCTTTGACAGTTTGAAGGAACTACAAACTATTTTGCTCCACAATTTCAGGAATATATTTTCTGCATTTTAAGAGATTGATTAGTAAATCAACTGTTTTAATGATTATGTAATGAAATACATGTAAGGTACATTTGTTGTTTATTGAATACATTTGAATGAGTGAATGAATGCTAATATTGTACAGCAAAGAGATTCATTTCTTGCAGTTTTAGTAAGCAAGGAAATCCCTTTAAAATCCTAGGGTTCAAACGATATCAGGAAATACATCCCTATTCTCTAGAATATTGATCATGATGCTCTTCACATTACAATGAACCACAAAACCAAAGACTGAAGCCATCGCTTTAGACATGCAATCTGTTACAAACTACACAGTGAAGTACATTTTGTACATATGTACATGTAATACATGAAATGGGGAAGAGGCTACGAGGGGGAAGAGGGGGGGGGGATACTGTAGCTGATTGAGCTTGGAGATCTGTTAAATGTAGAATTGTAGAAATGTAGATCTTGGTGATCACATAAATCAGAATTATATAATTCTGAATACCTCCATCAATAAGTTTCACTTATTCATTTTCTCACATCCGCTTAAACAGTACAGAAACATGTTCTAGAAGGTGTCATACATGTAACTGCTTTACTGTGTAGCCAATACAATAAATTGAAAGTGAAAGACTGAAAGCACTACATGTATATGTATAATACTATAATGTAAACAAATCAATGCATCTAGTACTTTTCATCAAACGTGCACAAGGAAACAAGGAAATTCTAAATTCATATTCCGGTAGCCTTGGATTGATATCCATGTGCATGTATCCTATATCCTGGTACACACTACACACGTCCAATATAAATGGAGAAATAAGGCACTCATCACAAAATTAATTTTAAAATGTTACATTGTTGCTTCATTCCTCACCCACCTACCTGTACAGCCAGAACACCTGCTACCAACATGTACACATACGTACACTGTACAGGTGTATCTCTTCATCCATCAATACTCATTTAGTGATAAGATGCACTGATCAGTGGTATAAACATGGAGATATCCGTACATACAGTGTCAGTGGTATAAGCCACAGAATGCTCCAATTACATCCACTGTTCTAGATCATGATGTAGATGAAACATGGAGAGATCATTAATACCCAAACACTCTTCCAGTCACACAGAGATGCGTTTCCATCCAGGATCTGAGCTACATGTAATGAGGAGAGAGCATCAAGGGATAGATTCTTCTCTAATGAGTCATCACCAGGCGTACGTATCACAACCAACCTCATCTACTGGCTTCTACCGATACATGTACCTATCAGCCACCGTATGATTAATACATATTCACTCATTCTTCCTCTTCTTTTGTGTGAATGCATCAGCAAAGTCATTCATATTTCTCTCTTGGCTTTGGACAGATGTTTGGGTCTAAGAGCATTTAATATATGTTCTACTGGTCTATGACTAATATGCCATTATTAATATTGATATGACAGGATGGAGGGTACTGAAACATGTTAGCATTACAGTGATTCCTTATTTTGCATTGTTACACTATTGTTACAGTCTATATCCCAAAAGGCTATTATTTTGGGATAAATATTTAAAATTTGCCTCATGCATGAATACATGAATAGTTGAATACAGTTGTATACATGTACATGTATTATGCAGATTACATAATACTTGTAAAACTTGATTACAGCAATCATTTGTCTGTTTTGCTTTTTTGCGGACACCATACATGTAGGCAGCAAGCCAGCTTTGGGCTTTCGGGATGCGAGGATTGAGGTTGCTTTGGCGATGGCTGGTAAGTTGGTTGGTAAGTTGGTTGGTAACTTCATGTCAACAATATAACACAAAATTGTTGGTAAGACATGTGTTATTCTAGAAATGTCCAGTACCATTCATTGTAGTCCCATAAGTACGAATTCATGCTGTTTTCATGGTTTTGACTTGTGATTTTTTACTCTTGTGGCACATTGGCCGCACCCAGGCTTTTTGATATTTTCTCTTCCAAAAATACTGCAGCCTTTAGCCGGCAAATATGGTAATTGACATTTCTAAACAAATACAGTTTAAGTGACATGTCATACATGAATTTCAGGAATACCTAGGCATTCTTACTATGATACCTGTTAATCTCACAATGGTCCAATCAGTGAGTTGGAAGATTGCAAGGACAAGGTTGAACTCAGAACTTTATTCAAATCCACATTTTGGGCATTACAATCTAAATAACCTCTCACGCTCTGTACAAAATGTAGCAGGACCGCATGAGAATAGAGAGAGCGAGAGAGAGAGAGAGCGAGAGAGAGAGAGAGAGAGAGAGAGAGAGAGAATAGAGGAATATGTATGTATATGTAATCATGCATATGCATAACTAATATACATTGTACATGTAAATTGAAAGGAATAAATGCTATTCATGTATCCTTGGAATGAAATCATTTCCATAAAGTGAAGGGTCCTGGTAATGGATAAATAAGTTACGTGTGAGCTATCTCATACTTGTATTCCCATGGCGAAGATCATCATAGAACCATACCAACATAAGATATATCATTGCCCTTGAAGTACAGTACAGTGTAGCATTTGTACATGTAGTTTGTCCCTTGAACCTAGGGAACTGGTCCTCAATACATAGTCCCACATACATGTACATGTACATGTACTTGTATGTGAATACAGTGCATGTAAATGCTACAAGTGATATTAATCAAAAATGTAATTACGATCATCGTCCAAATTCTGATGGATCTAAAGCATTATAATACACAACTGTTTTTAATGTCCTTTACATTTAATCTTTAAAAATAGTATCTTTACATATTGTTCTTAAAAATATATTTCAACCACACAGCAAACCAACTTTAAGTTTAGAGGAACAGGAGTATCACACAGTCATGAAATGAGACAAACAGTTTTAAGCTTAGAGGCCGGAACAGGAGTTTTACATAGTCATGAAATGAGACAGTCTTTAATATTCATTCTAGACCTATTGCTTCTAGCCTGACATTGATAGGTGTCTATGTGAAACCCTACCAGTCAGCATGACATTTCAAATCAGTCTCCTTCTGTAATCTTCATTCAACAATACACATGTCTTACACCCTACAGTAGTACATGTAGAGGTTACTATTAATTAGAACTCTGTAAGTGTGGTAATGAATTGGTTCATCATATTGAACATGGCTCACAGGCACAGGGTATATGTCAGGGAAATCTTTTGACAAGCCACATACTTGCATGTACAGGATTTATAGGCAGATACATATCGTATTTCAGTTAGCAGTGCAAATGTGCAATCCCAACGATGTAGGAAAACAGGCTACTGAAATACATTTGACATATATATTCAGGATGCCAGAGTCTTGATTTCAGAATGGTAAGATTTGTCTAAAAACACATTTGACACTTGGGTCCAATCAGGATCATCAAGTAAACGCATAATATCACTGTACTGGAAAACAATACTAATACACTGACTCTAGCACATACATACATACTGTACATGTACAGTCAGTAGCACTTTGTCTGGGCCCTCTTCTCAATCTAACACCCCTTTTATACTGAAAATTAAAAGCAACCTGGATATTTGGGTCTAGAAAATTATCCTCTCCCCTCTCTCTCCCCTTCCCTGCCCCTCCTCCTCTCCTCTCTCACCCCTCCCTCCTCCTTTCCTCCTACCTCCTCCTCTTGTAGATTCAAAAGGTTTAAGTTCAATAGTGACAAGAAGTGGCCCACCCACCATTTCATTTTATTTCAGTTGTCAGAACACATCTATAACTCTTTGACAATCAAAACTACATGAAAGTATACAAACAGCAATATACAGGGTGTAAAGTACTTTTATCCACCCACCTTCCCTTGAATAGATTCAATAATTAAAAAAGACAAAACGTGGGCATGGGTAGTCTATACAGACTTTCATTTTCACACTTACACATAGTACATTGTATGTCAGTGTCTAAAAATAATCCATTACATGATTTACAGCTAATTATGCAGTACACCCTGCCTGAAGTTAATACTACATGTATTTCCAAATAAGAAGCTCATTAAGGCTGCATTTCAATGAAATGTAAATCATTGGTTTCATGGTTTCACTTTCTACATATATTCGTCTAGAGAGTTCATTGAAAGGCTTTACAGGATATCTTGAGGCATTATCATACCCACCCTAATCATAAAAAAATACCCATATATAGAGCAAGTACTCATTCATATCCTGAGCTTGAAGGAGATGTGAAATATAATTTCTGTTTACAAACTACCACTTAAACTTTGGAATGTATAGCAAATTTTTCATTTTTTTCTCAACAGCTTATAAAATAGGAAAATTTGAATTTTAGAAATTAAAAAAAAATGTTGTAAAATAAAATTCAATTCAGTTGCATATTGTTTTTGTAATGAATTTGGGTTTCATTGAACAATAATTCAATTTTACATGTAATCAGAGCTGCCAACCTTGTGCGACCAAAAAAAGGAATTCATAAAAACGAAGCTTACAAAAACGCGCTACACACTTCCAATGCAGAAATGTTCATTCATCATGCTGTTTTTTCCATACAAGCAGGAATTTTGTTTGGTGGTTATTTTGGTATTATCAGCATTTCATTCTTTTTGAGAATATTTTTCTTTTTAAGTATGTTTTAAATTTAGTTTTCTATTGAATTTTTGATCAAATCACCATTTTAGGGCAGTTGTTTGACGTGTGGTATGTAAAAAAAAAAAAAAAATTAAAATTAAAAAAACGTATTTTATGAAGAAAAAACGTAATACCGTAATTTTGAGGAAAAAACGGAGTAATTCCGGCAAAAACGGAATGGTTGGCAGCTCTGTGTAATTATATGCCTAAAGGGGCTCAAATGTCACCATAGTCATAGGCCTATCATTATACTTCATGCATATCCTCTGTAATGTGCTTATAATCTAGAATCTAGAATTATCCACTAAATGCCCACTTTAATGGAAAAGAACAAATTTTGTCAAAGTGGGAAAAATACTGAAAGTGTATACTGTACAGTAAAGATGTGACAGGCTGAAATACAAACAGGACGTCTATAGTGTACATGAAAATAGACTACAGTGAAGTACGGTGATTAAACTCAAACGTAGTAGTGTATCTGATATATGACATGTATCATCTGTGTAACATACCAGTGATAAACACACAAGCATCTCAATGTATTTATAACACAATGTGTCTACTGCTGTGCTACATGCATGTATGTACATGCACTTGTCTCTTCAAGTTTAATCCTTTATATGGGAGGGTGGAAAATCTAGCCAACTCCGAGAAAGACAATTTACTTGTGAACTTCCTCTTTAGTCTCATATTTCGTCGCCTGCGTATCTCATGATCACTCGCCAAATTGGCACCACGGTAGGCCACAGGATTTCTGCACTATGACACACGGCCCTACATGTGTAAATTTGGCTTGCCTAGCGAGTTTTGTGCATTTCTCTTTCGCTAAAATTATTCATATCCACAATGTGGTGACTGACTTGTCAAAATTGAGGAAATTAATGTAATTGAGCACGGCAGCAACTAAAGCCAGACAAGAGTCAAGTCAAAATATCAGTTCTGTTCTTTGCTTTTCTAACTCTCCTTTCTTGGTTTGACAACTACCGACCTTGTTAGTTTTCAACTAAATGTTCTATTGTGAATAACTGCTGTACTTGTAAGTCTAATCATATGAATGACAGAAATATTAATAGATGTCTCAAACTAAGCCTAACGTTTGTCTATATACATGTATGCCTCCTTGATGGGTTTTTGTTATATTACAATTTGGGGGCCAATTTTCATTTGATTTTTATGGCCTTCTCATAGGCAGGGCTTCACAGTAACTTACGAAGTGGGTCCCGAATGAATTTTATAGAGAGTGTTACATAAGCCTAATGATGAAAATTGTAAGATGTTGGCAATCCAGAATTAGATTTTGGGCAGCCATCACTCTTTTCACACTTTTTTTGCTTAACCCCGTACTTTGCTTAGCCCCATACTATCCTTATCCCGGACTAAAAGAGAAAATAATAAAATATTTGCTTTAGAATACAATGTGGAAAGAGACATACAGATTCCTATTAAAGATAAATGTACATGTATTGCAGGTCTACATGCATATATCCAGCACAACGTGCAGTAACCCTCATTCACACTGAATAAATAAAGGCCTTATAGATGCTTTGTATAATTTTTTAAATAAATAAATACAATTTGCTTGCATTGATGTTTCTGGGCATCATTCTGTATGAACATTTATCTACTGTAAATCAAGATCAACACACCATGCAAATGTCACATAAGAATGGCACATAACCCTGCCCTACAAAACACGATTTCTTTAATTTCACAAATACAAGGTTTTTCTTTTGTGTGAATGGGTCCTACATAATTACGTTCTAGTTAAAGACAAGGACGATGGCATTCAAAGGGGTTCAATTTGACTTCAGCATTCATGATTTTATTACACCATCTCCAACCCCCTCCCCGAAAACAAAACAACCACATGAAAATGTAGATTGTTCAGTGCCTCTCTATTACAGCTCACCTACATGGATGTTCCACCATAAACTCGTTGGTAATGACCTAAATACTTTATAATCCAGCAGTGAGTAGAACTAAAATCATATGCAGGCCAGGAGAGAAGGCTAATCAATATTCACATGGAGTATTTCTACCAAGGTCGTTCAAAGTTCGTAGGAAAAACAAATATTACAACTGACAGTGAATAAATCGGCACTAACTAATTAGTCTACCCAACCAGACCATCATTGGGACTTCTTAATACTTAAGTACTAGCAAGCATTTTTTCCTTGAATTTTGTAAATGCATGTCGCACTTAGACAAGGCATTATACATGTACCGGTATGGTTTTTTTTAACTTTGTTTTTTTTGTATAGAACAATTAATTATCATAGGGAATCCATGTAATGTCATGAACTTTAATAATGTCATGGCTTGCATTTGAATACTGTTCCATGGGGAAAAAATACATGGGGGCTCTGGGCTAATTAGCCCCCGAAAGTCATAAAAGAGCCCCCCAAAAATATGCATAGAGTTCAATGCAAAACAAATTAAAATGAAAAGTAGCCCCTGAAATTTGTTTGATTTTTTTTTTTCCTGTACTGTTCGGTGCATACTGTACTCATACATTGTACATGTACCTGTAGGCCTAATGTTTCTTAAATTATTCTGATTATCCTTGTTAAATAAAAAGTAGATTAACTGATCTGAAACTCAAGCTACATTAACTAGGTATGGTGTTCATGTTCAATCTTACAGTCAAATATAGTTGGCAGCAGCATGTGTACACAGCAAGTAAGAGCCAAACTGTAGTTTAAAAAAATAAGATTCATGCAAAAAATTCTCCCTTTCAATGATGAAAACTCACTTTATCTACCGGTACTGAATATTTTTTAAAAAGTGCTTTGCTTACAAAACAAAAACTAACCACCAACAAAAACATACATGAAAAGAGCCAAACTGTAGTTAAAGAAAATAAGATTAATGCAAAAAAGTCTCCCTTTCAATAATGAAAATTCACTATATCTACTGAATATTTTAAAAAAGTGCTTTGCTTACAAAACAAAAACTAACCACCAACAAAACATGCCAAACCATATGAATACACATTTGGAAGCAAAAAATCTCTTTCAAAACAGAACAAAAAGGATTTTGATTGGAATTGATTTAAATTACATTGAATGTGTCAATTACTGATGAAGGTGTGTATGTTATAGATTATAGTACATGTACCTTTTAGTGGCCTTGCTGGTGCACTGAAGTACTGTATGCTCAAGATTAATTCACATACATGTACCTGTAGTCAGTATGTGTACACTATGTATAAACAATGAATGTGGATACCTGTGTGTACATGTACATGTACATTGTACATCTGTGCTGTGTTTCAATATGTCGACCAACATAATTAAGGCCAACATACATATGATGTTTAACTTACTTAACACATTTACAAGCACAATGTAAAGTACATGTACATGTGTATGTAAAGTACATGTGTATGTAAAGTACATGCAGCTCCATGTCACACGTATCAGTTATGAAACTACCGGTATACCTGTAACTTGACAGAAATACAAATATAACCATATTATTTAAAGCATGTCACTCATTTTCCTAATGTTCACTATGCAGGCTGCCTATCATTGTAATGTAAATATTTGTAAAATGGTATGACCGTCACACCAAGAGGTTTTTCAACATGCATGAACATGAAGGCCTAGATGCTTCATCCAGAAACATGTATTCCTTACCAAAGAAAATGGATTGCCCTACAATATTGAATTTATCAATATAGGGCAGCTAAACCTTGACCACAATTTCAATAACATGCTTCTAAACACTTTTAACTGACTCCAAGTTTTAAAAAATCACACAATAACAAAAAAAGGATGTCCTCTGTGAAGTGAAAAAAAGCCTGTCATCCAAAGTCACCAAAGCTTATATAAACTGTAAGAGCCACCATGCATTGAGAATCACTGACACATAAGATTGACCCATCCCTGGTCAAAACAACAAGACTGTCTCTCTCTTCAGCAGGGTTTCATGTATGGGTGTTACATAATCAGTGAAAGGAGACTTGCATGGTCACTCAATAAGATACAGGATGCTTCCTTCCAAAAACAAGAAACTGATAAACACGTACATGTACACACATCCTAATGAAAGAGATTGAGTAATTGCTTCAGATATCTAACAGGACACCAGTAGGAATATAAACAACACAGTAGGAATATAAACAACACAGTAGGCAATGCACTTGTAAGTCATGTTTCATAGAATGCTATACAAATAAATGTAGTAGCATGCAACCACTAAGGAATTATCTACAAGAGAGATAGAATATCATATTCCTAAAATAAGAGAGGTACTTTAGTCAGGATTTTCAGTCTTGGTTGCCATGACTAGAAATAATTTGAGCATCCCTTCACCTCCATTTTCAAAATGAATCATTTGGACAATATTTATTTAATCAGGACCTCCAAATTTTATCTTTAAAAAATGGAATTTAGTATTTTCTTTTGTGGATAGAAATGGTGGTCGTTCATTACCAATGGGCACGAGCGCATTGACTTGGATTTGAACCTGGGACCTCTCAGTTAAAAGACCACTGCTCTCCTTCTGATCTTAACTGATGATTTGAACCTTTAGTCTGGACTAACGAGTACCATAATATTCATAATTTGCATTTTTGCAGTGGCCTCAAACAGCTCACTGCAACACTGACGAAGTACATGTATGAAGACCCGCAATGCAATTACATGTACACTGTACATGTAGTTACAAACAACCCCCCTCCCCCCCCCCCCCCCACAAAAAAAAATGTATATTTATATCCATGATATATAAATAAGTAAATTTATAAAAGCTTAATCTCTCAAATCAAACATGTTCCTTTGCTAAACTTGTACTCTATTCTTGTTATATTTTACGAAGCAAATACGATAACGCCTGGCAAGTACACTGTATGCCCATCAGACTGTTAAAATATTAAAGGGCGCTGGTCTGAGAATGGGAATCGTCCGCATAAATGAGGATATCCTTGTATACGCTGACAAAATGCGTTCTAAAAATGAAGGATCGTCCGCATTTTCAAGGACGCTTTTTTTTTCCTTCAGCGCTTTGCGAGCTTTTGGTTCCCAATTTGCACGCTTACGACGCGATGCAGAAAAAGGATTCCTCGTAATAAAATACCCCCAGTTCACCATCTTATTTTGGGGGGGGGGGGGTTGTCTTTCTTAGTCAGGATTTATTGCTCATAACATGAAAGTCTCTGTACAAAGTCAATGTAAAATGAGTTGATAAAATCATCACAAAATTCGTTTTTCGCATCGGAAATCAGAATCGTCAGCGAAAATGCAGAAAATCCTTATTTTTGCGGACGCCTCTGTCCCAGTTTACGAAGACGATTGTCGTTATTCTCAGACCAGCGCCCCTACTGCCCACGTCTTGTGTATATATGCCTCCTACATCTAAAAGGAAATCTGAAGATATCTGTGGCGTATATTAAAGTTATACCATTTTTACTTTTTGTAGCTTGTGAAGTTGTGTTACGACTCTCCATTTACAATTTTGAAAGCTTGTTCACAAAGTTAACATAATTGATGAAAAGAGATGTTAATAACAACACTCTATACTGTACTGTATTTGTTACTCTCTTGCATGCTAGGTATGCATGTTAATCGCCTATGTTTGATTAGGAATCGTGTGTATAAATTAACTTGTGACTACATGAGACATGATCATGAGACATGATGAAAGAGAATCACATTTTGTCACTCACTTCTCATACTATTAAAACATACTCCTAGCATTAATATACATTGTGGTAAAGCATAAATTCCATCAACTTACAAATAATATTCCTGAAAACGGTATATTCCACTGCGTTTCCTTCTTGATTGAGCTGAGGAAATGAGGTCGCACTTCAATAACACAGTCCGGAGACGTCTCGCATAGATCTGTGTATAGATTATAGCATCCAATAATTACGTAGAGTTTTAACGTACAGTACCGGGTTCAGCTGCTCCTGCTGCCCAACCCCTTCAACTTCGCGCCGACTGCGCTTACAAGTTGAAGATATTCCACTCAATTTCGCAGATGATTCTCAGAATCTATGATCCAAAAGTACGTGTTATATATCTACTATGACAAACAGCAAGGCATCGAGCTATGTTGATTATACATTAAGTGAGAATCCAATGTAAGTAGCACTATTTTCAGCTCCTAGTCGACGGATCCAAGAAACGTCAGTGGTCGATGGTATTGTCAATTTTCGTATGCGTACGCACATCATTCAGGTAGCGCTATATTTATTTACGAGCGATTGTATCGTGAGTGGGCGCTGTTGTTGTCAGTTATAAGTTATTCGTTTAAACAGTTTAAAGATGTTTCAGTTTCTTAATATGCAATGGATTGACGTGTTGCTTGGTTTCAGAAAAAATATGAAAGATAATATATTGTTAAATCATGTATTGATTTTGGTCAAATATATGATTTACAGTAATCGTAAAAAAGGAAAGTTCCCAACTAGTAAAGAAATATGTAAGGCTGTAGAGAACATGAAAAAGCAAAATTAAAGGACAAACTGCCAATACATTGTAATTCCTGTTTCCTGTTCACTCCCTCACTTTCTCATCGATCCGGACACTTATCTGCTATCGTGTTTGCTTGTTTTTTATATTTTATATTTTTATTTTTTTAAATAACCGTATAGTTAAAGACCTCCACTGATACAAGACCTTTATATAGTTATAATGAAAAATGCACCATATCATTATATGTAAATATAACAAATTTTGTTATCATGGATTATGAAGCAGCACCTTCACCTTATACTTTTTGTTTATATAAGAACATCTTTGTTCAGATTGCTTAATTTATATTGAACTAATTAATTTGCTTATTATGATGTAAAAATTGTTCCTTTGTATAATGTTGTATCCAAGTATTACCGTCACCTTTTCCTTTTTAAAGGAATTGGAGCACATTCTGTACACTTGTTTTGAATGTGTACTTTATTAGTTTGGATACAAAAAGAAAATATTTTTTAAATATGTCTGTGTTTATAATGTATGAGACAATGTACTACATGTATGTTTATACAGTAAGAACAATTGTGTTCCTATTCATTATTTTGTATAATTATGAAGATCTGAATAAAGGCAAAAAAGCTTTTTAAAAAAAATTAAAAAATTTGTACCCTTACCAAGTTTTTGAATTTCCATGTGAAAAATTGATTTGTCCCGATTTATGTTTCTTGAGAATGCGCTATATTAAAGCTTACAGCTATTAAAAGAATTCAAAAGATGCCCTAATTCAACCATACTACCTTTCACTTTTAAGTTACGAAAAACACATCCCCCCATTCTCAAGAGAAAAAAAATAAAAATTAAGGGTATGTTAGATTGTTTTGTGGTTGGAGGTACTTTTGTGGTTTTTGTCCTTTCATCTTCTTTTTTTCACACAAAGTCTGAAAAATTGAGAAGACCAGCATTATGGAACAAATTGCTTTTTGAATGTGTGCTGTATATTTATACTTCCAAAGAGTGTAACTTAGCGAAATTCTAAATTATTATGAAAGCAATAATTCCTTTTTTATTTTCTGGCACGTCTATCTGACTTCTGCATTTCCTTTTACTTTGTTAATAATGAATTGAATTGAATTGAATTGATATCTTTATTTATACACGGTTAAAAAAGCCCAAACAGTTACAAGACTGATTTCCATTGGGGCCGTGTGACACAATGTAAATACATCGAATTAACATAAAAATGATAATGGTACATCAATGACATATTTAAAACAAACAATAAATAATCAAGATAAATATCTAACAATATAACGATAGAATAGTACTGCCGAAAAAGTATATGTATATTGATAACAATAATCATGAGTGTCCAAACAAGAGTACTGTAAATATAATTCAAATTAAAATAGGTAATACAAATTGTTACTAGTGCATATAAACTGCCAGAGATGATGTATTAAAAAAAAAAAAAAAAAAAAAAAAAAAAAAAAAAAAAAAAAAAAATATTTAAAAAAAAATCAAATGTGGCTGGTCAAGATACTGCATTATTACAATTAAGGATATGATTACAATTTTATTTTATTTAAGTCAGTAAAAAAACACTTAAAAGTGAATTAGAATAACAAGCACAGCAGATAAAAGATATATTATTTAATCATTTTCGGATAAAATGAAATGAAATTATATTACATCATATGGAAATTTAAAAATACCTGAGCAGATGCATACACAACAATATAAATTCAAACAACACAAAAATGGACACATCAAAAATAAAAAGGAAACATTCGAAAGTTCATAGACATATTTGAGCATAGTATATTGTATATTATTATAAATTTGTTATTCTTTTGAGACCTGTTGTGAAACTGTACTTGGTTTGTGCAGCTTGCACTTCGTGTGGTAGTGAGTTCCATAGGCAAGCGCCTCTGTACACAAATGTGCGTTTGGTACTATCCGTTTTAGGCTGGATTGTCTTAATACATAGATTGCCACTTCTCGTATTATGTGGTCTTTCTCTGAACGAAAATTTATCAATTAAATAAGAAGGGGCTTTTTTATTAAGTATATTGAAAGTCATTAAAGCGATATTTTCCTTCCTTTTCTGTTCAAGCGTATCCCATCCAAGTTTATTAAGGTTGTAGCTTCCCGATGAATCCCAAGGGGTATCATTTATTATTCGAGCTGCCCGATTTTGAAGTTTCTGGAGATCATTTTGAAGGCACTTTCCACAGTTTCCCCATATTACATCACAATAGGAGAGGTGGGATAAAATCAATGCATTATATACTAATTTCAATGTATCTTTACCAACAATATTACGTATTGATTTTAACATATACAATCCACTACTACATTTCTTTTGTACAGATTTAATATGGTCTGTCCATGATAAAGTTTCATCCACAATCACTCCCAAATGTTTGCATGTAGTAACTCTTTTCAGAGGGGTTCCATCTATGTTAATATTCAAATTTGTATTACGTGCTAGTTTAAGACGATTTTTTGTTCCTAGTACAATGTATTCTGTTTTATTTATATTTAAACTTAACTTATTGACATCAAGCCATTTTTTCACATTTACTAAATCTTCGTTTACTTTGTTTTCCAGTTCAGAAAAGTCATTACTAGCATAATATAAAATAGTGTCATCAGCATACATATTTATTTTACAATTTTTTAGTACTAAGGGTAAATCGTTGATGTGCATAATAAAGAGAAGAGGTCCAAGGATGGACCCTTGTGGAATTCCAGATTGAATAGGTAAAAACTCAGATGATATACCATGGACTGTGGTTTTTTGGTATCTCTCATACAGATAACTTGTGAACCAATTAAGTGTGTGTTGTCCAATACCATAATATTTTAATTTTTCAATTAGTAAATCAAAATCAACTGTGTCGAAGGCTTTCTTCAAATCTATCATTACAGAGCACACCACTTTGCCTTGTTCGAAGCTTTTCAGCCATTCATCTGTCGAATTCAGCAATGCAGTGGCTGTTGAGTGCAGTGGCCGGAAGCCAGATTGATATACATTGATTAGATTATTACTATTCAGATAGTCATATAACTGATCGAACACTACCCGTTCTAGTACTTTCGAAAGTATTGGCAGTATCGATATCGGTCTAAAATTTGTGGGTTCATTTGTTCCACCTTTATGTAAAGCACTTACTCTTGCCTTTTTCCATTCGATAGGGACACATCCAGTAGTAATAGAGGTATTTATAACATGTGTTAAAGGTTCATTAATACTGGAAATTGCCAGCTTAATCAGTTTCATCGGTATCATATCACATCCCATTGCTTTGTCATTTGATAGTTTCAACAATTGTTTTTTCACTTCATCTATGGTTACTGGGATAATTTGAAAGATATTTGTCAGCGTATGCGGTGAGAATAGCATAACATTATTGATTGCATTTATGTGCCTCGTACATTGAATGACACTAGCAAGTGAAGGACCTATTTTGACAAAGAATTCATTCAATTTTTGTGAAATTGTTTTCGTGTCATGAATTTCTTCTCCATCAATTTTTAAATATTGAATTTTCACATTTTTATTCTTGCGTGGTATCAGCATGTTAAGATTTGTCCATGTTTTCTTAACATTACCCTGCGAGTCTTTAATATTCTTTTGAAATGTTTTTCTTTTGTTCGTTCTTATTCTATAAATAACGTGATTCTTGCTTTTTCGGAATGCTTTCCAATTCTCACGAGTATTATTTCGCGTTGCAGTTTCTTTCAACTTATCCCTTTCATGAATAAGATTAATTATTTCAGCATTTATCCAGGGTTTCCGATCTTTTTTTACACGACTTTTTCTGACCGGAGCATGTAAATTACATAATGTTGAAAACTTTGTCTGGAATTCATGTAGCGAAGAATCGGCATCAGTACATGTAAAAACACTTTGCCAATCAATGTTTCCTAGATCGTCACAAAAGTCATTTACATTGAAATTCTTATAAGTTCTATATGTCCTATAAACATGGTTAGGAAATGATTTGCGAACTCGACCCCATACAATATATACAAGTGAGTGGTCACTTATTCCTAAATGAATGACGCCACTTTCAACCACTTTCTCACAGTTAGAAGTATAAATTAAATCAATAAGGGTAGATGAAAGCGGTGTTACCCTCGTGGGTTCTTTGATCATTTGGCTTAGAGAATAATTTTGGCAAATTTCAAGCAATCGTTTTGTGTAGCACGATAAAGGGTCTGCAAGTATATTGCAATTGAAATCTCCTAAAAATATGATATCCTTTCGTTCCTCGTCAATTTTTAACAAAATATTCTCAATGGCTTTAAATAGTTCGATACTTGTTCCAGGGGGTCTATACCAAGCTAAAACGATCATAGGTGAAGACATAGGTTGCTTCACTTCAACAGCAACAAGTTCGATATCATTTACCAGAAGATCTGATCTTAGTTTGTGGCTAAGTTTATTTTCATTAACGTATATTGCAACCCCTCCGCCATTCTTATTACGGTCTTTCCTATAAATACAGTAATCATGTATACCTATTTGCACGTCCTTTATTTCACTGCTTAATCTTGTTTCATTTAATGCAATAAGATCAAATTTAAAATCATTAACCATCAATTGAAGATTGTCAATATTAGATAACAGAGTTCTAATGTTCAATTGAGCTATTCTTATTCCATGCTTCTTTTTTATTCTCAGACAATTATCTTTAATATTTTTAGGCAACAATTTGGTTTTTTTCCGTTCCCGGACTACATGTACAAGTATCTAAATCAGAGTCATATACATTGCCAATATTAATGTCTATTTCGTTTTTGTCAGCAAAATCGGATTCACTGGCATCAATTTCATCGAAGTCACCTCCATCGTCAAAGTCTAATTCTATTTCTTCACTGAAGTTTGTCTCGTTGTCATCGAAGCCAGTTTCAATATTACCATCAAAATCGCTGATATCGTCGTCATTAGTGTCTTCTTCATTGTTGTCATCACTACGAATAAAAGAAAATTCAGTCATTTGCTTCAAATCTAGGATATTATGGACTACATGGTCGTTTAACTGAAGAGTGTTATTATCGGCGCACACTTCTTGGCCATTATGTTAAATTTGGTTTATTTCTGAACAGTATTTAGCTTTATGGCCGTAGTTATTACACTTGTGACATTGTATTACCGTATCATATCGGCAGGTTGATCGAGAATGGTTGTATTCACCACAGTTGTAGCATCCAAAGTATGTGCTGGAGGAGCCTTGTCGATGGTATTCGTCACGCTTCACTGCATCACTGTAGAGAGGATACTGATGAGCCAAACTCTGATGTGGTAGGGAATCATAGTGACCATTATCATCATATTCAGCAGCTGTCATCGTATGTTGTAGATCATCATTCATTTGTCTGTAGAGTGGATATGTCGTTCTCGAAGTTGTTAATTCTGGGAAATCCTGGTCAAAGGCATGGTAAAGACCAACCGAAGTCTCCCGATAACGAGGCTGGCGGATACCTCGTACGTGGCCGATGAGATTCCGTGCAAACATCCTCACACCTTCGTCGTTTAAATGGACACCATCATATCCAATATGGTACTTGGAGTTGATGTTTGCGTTGTCTATGTAGCGCCATCCATGCTTTGCCTTGAGACCATACAGGCGATCGTTGGTCTCTTGTAGCTTCATATCTACTGTAGATCCCTCATTTCTAGGTACAATGGAGCTGATAGTTATAATCTGTACCGATGGACAGGATCTAATGAGGTGTAATCCTGTAGATTCAATCATTGTAGCTATCACATCGGGTTGACTGTCTCTTAGACTATTTGTCCCGACGTGAATGATGACTTCTGAAACTGCTTGATCTTTGGCAATTTGTGTTGCAATTTCACATATGTCTTCAGCTTTCGCTCCGGGGAGTGTTTTACAGGATATTCGTTTGGAGCGAGACAGTTTTAAGGGGTTTATTCTACGAAGCATTGAGTCTCCGATTAACAATACTTCAGCCTTTTGTTTGCTCTTGAAGAGTTTACTCTGTTTATTCTTATAGTCTTGAAGTTGATGAGTCAGTGTTATTGTGGTTTTGTTCGGAGTTTGGTCATTTCCATTTGTTCCCATCTGTAGATTTTCAATTGTTTTCTGAGGCTCATGCTCGTTCACTGTTTCTCTGCTGTCGGTGGCTACGGGGTCATTTACCTCTCGTTCCCGGGTAGGAGGGTCAGTGCTTATCTCTTTCTCTTTCGCTTTCGGTTGACATTCACTAACATTAGAGGAGCTCTTCTCATTATCCATGTTCCGCTTGATTATGTTCTCGCATTCAAACTTTTCACTACTCGGTTCTGGCGTTGGATTAACTTGGACACTCTTTTTGATGTCGATTAAGGATAGTTGGCATTCAATAGCATCCAGTCTCTCTGGAATTGCCACGCATCGTTCACACAGGGGCTTATCATAATCGCTCTCTGTAGGCGATCCACACCAAATGCATAGAGGGCTTTCATGAACGTCGATCTCTATCGGGCATTCTATTGTTTGCGGCTTATTGGTCAAACTATCATCTTGTTCAACATGGCTGTCTTCTTCCTCGTTTCCAATGTAAACATCAGATAATAAGTTTTCATTAATACCAACTGTCAGGGCAAAGTGTTTGGAGATATTTTCCTCTAAATTTGGGAGAATGCGGCACAATTCACATTCAATGAATTCAGTTTCATTAGTGTCCCTTCCTTGGTTAAGGTACGAGATGCGAAGGTGGGAAATAGCTATTGATAAGCTTGATTTGGTAATATATTTGGGCAACTTGTATTTAAAGTTCGGATGTCCTGGTATACCCTTACATGTGTTCATCTTAAGTTGCTTAGCCATATTTCACGGTATACGTTCATAGTTCAAGTAGAAAAAGGATATATTGTCAAATAACTTTCTCACCAATATCAGCATTTCATCGGCCTATCTCAGTTTCAATGACGTCAATATTCCCCATTTGGGAGTGTAGTTTCAATGATTACACAGGTGGGACTATGGTGATATCCAATCATTCGAACGGAGTGTAATCGCAATGCAACAGCACAAACTCAAAACACTTTTCCGGAGTGAGTATCTTTCCAATCGAGTAAAATTTCCAGTTAATTTCCAAATCAATACATTGATGTCTCTCTGATATCTCTCTGACGATGATATTTTCACAAAATGTGTCCTTTTATGAATGTTTTCCTTCCAAAACAAGACGAAACTTAGCAGAGCACTTTCTCACATTGACTGTAGGCCTACTAAGTAATCAAGATGATCACAGATGGGATGTACCTGAAAGAAAAGAAAGGGAAAAAGAATAATTATTTATCTGAAATGGTGATTGCCCTCCTTTAGATTGTGTGACACTAATCCTTATGAAAGGTCTTCATGACATCTATTCATTTCCCACTTTCCTATAAATGAATTTAGTACGTTTTTAGTTGTGTTTGTTGTTATTGTTGTTGTTTTACAGAACGCCCTCTACTTCATGGAGCTAAACGTTTTAGGGCATAATAGATATAGGCCTATACATGAATAATTATTCACAAAAAAAGTGATAATAGTAGACACTTTAAAAACATGATAATTTTTTTTCTTTTCAATCGATCTTATTTACTGGGTGTAAGCCACAAATATGTTTAAATAAAAGGTAACATTTGTCATAATGACAACTTAGAAGAAGCTTAAAGTGAAATGAGGGGGGGGGGGGGAAGAAGAGGAGATGGTCATATGGGGGGGGGGTATGAAACATAAGGCAAAAACAGCTGTACAGCTAAAAATGAGCAAATAAAGGTTTTGTAATCAAACCATTCGTGTTGTGATCTTGAACTCCCGATAATTTTACACGACATTCATTGAATAGAAAGAAATCTTGATTCCAACGACACACGCCTAGTAAGGCTATTATGACGTATGAATTAGGTAAAAACAAAACAAAAAAGGGGGAATTCCCAAGCAACTTATGAGCGCGCACATCGACGCGTAGCGTGTGATGACGCGCGTATTATAAAACGCGTGTCAAAAGTGCATCGACCCCGACCTATAAAAATATCTAGTAGCATAGCTACTTGAGAGAGAAAGTTTCGTCACCGGAAGTTGATTTTGATTGGTCAGTCAATAATTGAAGCTCCAAATAATTCCCTCTCATAGAGATGGTAGGTGAGAGAGAACTACATGTATTTGGAGCAACATGATTTAACCTTGTACATCCGGACAGTTAATTTCATTTATTTCCCAAATTGATAGACTCTTTATATTACAAAAAGAACGATTTGTATATTGATAATGCAGATTCCCGGGCACACACGAATAATCTTTTTTCTGAATAATAAATTGTGAAAATAAAAGACTTGTGTATTTTTCAGCTTGGACAGTTTATGTACAAGCTCAACACTTTACAATTAACTTTTACCTTTTAATGATATGTTCCTTACAAAATTATTCGATTCATAGTTACTTCACTCGCCAGGCGAGTTCTTTTCATCTACCATGAAATAGAACATTGTTTGCACAAAAGACATTTATTTGTAGAGGTCCAAAACTGCGGAATTCTCTTTCAAATGATATTAATTCGATACAAATTTTTAAAAGCTTTCTCCTGAAATCTGAATAGTGACTAGGCTATTGCCCCTTGCATTCCCCAATCAAATATATGTTGTAGTGTGACTTTATGCAACTTTGATGTTTGTGTAGCTTTTATTGCTTCTTTTTATGTATGTTTTTATCATTGCTTTGCGTTCAAAAATGACTTCTGGTATTACTAAATAAGTAATTGTTATTGTTTGTTTTCTCATAAAGTAATAATTCATAATAATTGATTTTACAGAGGGGCCTACATCGTACGAGCTCTGCTTTTTAGTCGGCCCTCCTTCCCTTTCAATTTCATATTTTAATGTATTGTATTGTGCAAATTGATTATGTCTATCAATATGTGAATATGTAATAATGTAAAATCATTGTAAATATGAAAAATTGAAAGAGGAAAAAAATAAATGAATTGAATTGAATTGAATATTTTGAACAAGTTTTCATCTACCCCTGACATCTAATATGCCACGAGTCTGTCAACGTCACGCTAAACGAAACCTCACCCCAAATAATAAGTGTAGGTATTCTGAAAAATGAGATGTATTCCTGCTCTTTGATGTATATATTTCATATACGAAAATGTGACGTACCAGGTGAAGTTGTATATGTATCACGAACACAACTTTAGTTGGGAATACTTGTTTAATCAATAACAAAACATTTACTTTTCAATGAGGAAAAAGCATAGGTGAGAAAATAGAAATTGTATTGGTGAAAAATATATAACAGGGGACAGTAACTAATTCATTCAAAAATACTAAATTATAGCAGTTAACAAATCTATTTTATTTATGAGAAACCTCCTCCCCAGAAGAGCACCAACATATTTGATGCAACGTGCGTTCTTGCAATTGTAATACAAATTATACTAGCAGGTGAATGAAATGCTTCAACATCACACACCTGGGAAAGAAGCTTCCATAAATTTTAATGCATTTACTTGATAAACGACTTCACATAGTACGTCACGTTATAAAGAAAATGGCGATGCCCATGTCGTGCTGAGAAACTGTGCATTAATTTTTTGTCTTACTTTATGCCTTTCTTGTACACTTTGGTGGGGAATCGTGTATATTAATGGACAATAATGCAATACATAATCATCTCTCAGAATAAGTAAAGTTATTTCTTGGAGTGAGGTTTCCTTACAATGTCATAAATGCAAATTATTCATGGTAGTTAGTGTTGATTGATGCACATTTTTCATTAAATCGAACGGCATACAAATTATTTGATATACACCTAGCCGTAGATAATGTTGCCAATAAGGTTGGAATATTTTTTGTTCATTTTTTTTAATGAAATGATTATGACAGCAGGGGCGGATCCAGGAATTTCGCTCAGTGGAGGGGGGGGGGGGAGCACTAATTTTTTTTGGCCGGGGGGGGGGCACGTGCCCCCTGTGCCCCCCTGGATCCGTCCCTGTGACAATATGGTTTAATCTTGATACATAAAGTTAACATCTTCTCAGGATTTGGATAATCACTCTCCATGACATTTATATTGACCAATACAGTTCTGAGAAGATATAAACGATATTTAATTCACTCTCGAAGTCGAACCAATTTAATATTCGGCCTATACGTACAGAGTTGACAAATGTCGGTGCCTCATCTCTGTCATTCTCTATCATACATGAAATGAGTATAATTTCAAAATATAAAGTGATATTAAGAACTTTTCCATATAAGGGCCTATGTCAAATTTATTATCTCTCCGGTCCTTTTCTCATACGACACACACACAAAATAAAAAAAACGAATAAGTGAACAAACAAACAACCAAACCATGCATGCCATAAAACTCCGTGAACGGAGGGATACCATACGTGTTCCATCTCCGGCTCGTAACAAAAGAAAAAGGTCTACCCGTGTTGACTTTACACACCAGACTTTTGCTGAAAAGGGGAGGGGGTGCTGAAAAAGGCTCGTATAACAAAAGAATAAGGTCCACCCGTATTGACTTTACACACTGGACTTTTGCTGAAAGGGGGGGGGGGGGTCGCTGGGAACACGCATATGCGACCCTAAATAACACTGAGTGGGGGGGGGGGGGGGGGGGCCGGGGCCATACCAAACCTCTGAATGAGAGTAATACCCTCATTTGAAGACATTATGGAGACATGTGCAACTTTTTTGTGTCATATCTCCCGGCGATGCGAGGGCAGTGTCCTTATGCTGCTCACAGGGCCGGAGGTCGGCTGGGGGCAATGTATCATCGCCTACAGTTCCAGTTGAATGACCCCTCCCCTAATAATCATTTTTTACCGTATTTGCCCCGGTACACTCCACCCCCATCAAAGGAGAAGGACATGATCCCTGTCTAAATCAGTTTGTGGATATACCACAGTTCGGCGGATATATTATAGTAAACAAACCAAGGGGGAAGGATGTGGGCGCTGTGCGGGAGGTAGAATATTAATCTGTAGAAATCTGTAAACATGAAATTGAATTTTGTTTGAGCTGTTTTGTTAAGCGCATATGAAGAGAATTCTCAGTCTACTTTGCGCTTTTAATGTCAGTATTTATAATTATTATATCAGGGATACAAAGATCTTGCCCTCCATGTATATCACTTATAAAGTTATATGGGGATATATAGGTAATAATTGCTCGATCATTTCAAACTCATGCTCTTTCAATGACTGTTCGCAAACAAAATTGATATATCATTGATTTGATCTTTTGGTAGAATTTATATTCCTGTGAAGTTACTTTCAAGTCTTGCATGATCTTATAAAAATAGCTATTATCCTTGAGTTCATGCCCTTTGTTTCACAGCCTGATATTATTTAGATGAATCCTTTTCCCTACATTTAATTTCCCGATGATTAACGTGGTCGGGGAAGGAGGGGAAGGGGCGGGGCCGGGGTGAATGAAAGAAGTAAAGGATTTGAGAAAAGACTTACTTCAGGCCATCGGGTTTTTTGCTTTATGAACTGTCGTGAAAACATGCGTCACGTTGTTGGGTTACACGTATATACGAACTTTTGAGTAAACATGCCCCTAGTATATTCACGAAAGGTCGGGTAAACTTAATTTTAATAATCAGTCGTAGTCGAGTGGTTAAATTACTTGACTGTAAATACTAAGGGCGATAGGTCATAGTTAAGCGATGCATTTTATCTATATACATAATTCTCTCAGTTATCAATGGGTACCCGATAGGATGCGAACGTCATATGGCGTGGTTGGATTAGTATCCCGATTGGCAACGGTGCGACTCGACTGCTCCCCAGCCTAGGAATTGGAGGATTTGCGCTGTAATTATATGCGAAATAGTTGACCAAGTATTAGTGCTTTGGTCAGTTATTTAATAGTGATTAATAGGAACTTTACTATTATCTGCAGGCGCGGATCCAGGATTTCTTAGGGGGGGGGGGCCCAAATTTGAAATTATGCGAGCCAAATATTGGTACGTTATGGTGACCAACAGTGACGTAATGCGGGGGGGGGGGGCGAGTTTCCCCCTACCAGGCTTTGACGTTTCATTATATTATTAGAGAAAGAAGACGATTCGTTGTACCGTTCTCGAAAATAATTCTCGTGTGAATTTAGCTTTTCCGATTTATTATTATTAGAGAAAGAAGACGATTCGTTGTACAGTTCTCGACTATTAATCCTTGTCTAAATTCAGTCCCCCCCCCCCTCCCCCCTCCTGCGCGAAGCGCGGAAGCTTTGACGTTTTATTAAACTATTAAAGAAAGAAGACGATTCGTTGTAACGTTCTCGACCCTTTATCTTCGTCTGATTTCAGCAGTTCCCCCCCCCCCTCCCGCGCGAAGCGCGAAAGCTTTTACGTTTCATTAAATCATAAGAGAAAGAAAACGATTCGTTGTACTGTTCTCGACTCTTAATCCTTGTCTAAATTCAGTCCCCCCCCCTCCCCCTCCTGCGCGAAGCGCGGAAACTTTGACGTTTTATTAAGCAAAGAAAGAAGACGATGCGTTGTACCGTTCTTGACTCTTTATCCTCGTATGAATTCAGTTCCCCCCCCCCTCCCGCGCGACGCGCGGAAGCTTTTACGTTTCATTAAATCATTAAAGATTCGTATTACCGTTCTCGCCTCTGAATGCTCGTCTGAATTCAGTCCCCCCCCCCCCCACCTCCCCTCCTGCGCGAGGCTTTGACGTAGTATTATTAGAGAAAGAAAACGAAGCGTTGTACCGTTCTGGACTATTAATCCTTGTCTAAATTCAGTCCCCCCCCCCCTCCCCCCTCCTGCGCGAAGCGCGGAAGCTTTGACGTTTTATTAAACTATTAAAGAAAGAAGACGATTCGTTGTAACGTTCTCGACCCTTTATCTTCGTCTGATTTCAGCAGTCCCCCCCCCCCTCCCGCGCGAAGCGCGAAAGCTTTTACGTTTCATTAAATCATAAGAGAAAGAAAACGATTCGTTGTACTGTTCTCGACTCTTAATCCTTGTCTAAATTCAGTCCCCCCCCCCCCTCCCCCTCCTGCGCGAAGCGCGGAAACTTAGACGTTTTATTAAGCAAAGAAAGAAGACGATGCGTTGTACCGTTCTTGACTCTTTATCCTCGTATGAATTCAGTTCCCCCCCCCTCCCGCGCGACGCGCGGAAGCTTTTACGTTTCATTAAATCATTAAAGATTCGTATTACCGTTCTCGGCTCTGAATGCTCGTCTGAATTCAGTCCCCCCCCCCCCACCTCCCCTCCTGCGCGAGGCTTTGACGTAGTATTATTAGAGAAAGAAAACGAAGCGTTGTACCGTTCTCTATGCCCGCCTTAGGGCCCCTGGTGGGGTCGAGGCGGCGGAGCCGGCCCCGGAAGCTCAGGGGTTTTAGGCGTTTAATTAAGGTCAGATGAGCATATTTTTGTGTATACCTTATTATTTTGTGACACTGGCAAGTCACTATTTGGCGTGGGGTCCAGGGGCCGGAGCCCCAAAAAATCAGGGGTTTTAGGTATTAAGTTACCGTCAGATGATCATCTAAGGGTCCGCCGTAGGGCCCTAAATGGAATCCAGGGGGCAAAGCCCCCGGAAGCTTAGGGGTTTTAGGCATTTAATCACGGTCAGATGAGCATATTTTGATGCCTCATTATTTTGTTAACACTGGCAGTTCACTATTCTTACTTTCTTGCTCTCATTCTATTTCATTTCTCTTTAAAATACTTTTTCAAGAAAAGTGGGGGGGGGGGGGGGCTCGATGCTCTCGATCCCCGCCGTACTTCGGGCCCTGACATGTAGGAATCTCAAGAATCATATTTTTTGCCTGGTTGTAAATTTTTTTTTCCAACAAACACATACAAACGTATAATTTACTAAAAAGTGAGGAAAAATTTCGGAAATAATGTCATTTCAGCAGTATTTTTAATCCACCGTTGTGGAATTAGAAATAAACCACGTTTGAATATGATTTCCCCCAAGCCCCCCCCCTATCAGTACGCCAGTATCTCCTCTTTTCCCTTTTTCTATCCCTTTCCTTCCTTCTCTCTTATTTTTTTTTATTGGGGGGGGGGGGGGGGGGGGGGGGGGGAGGGGGTTAACAGCCTGGGAGGCAAGGCCCTTTCGGCCACCCGATCTCCTTCTTCCCCCTTTTCTTTTCTTCTTCCTCTTCTTTCTTTCCCTTTTTCTCCTTTTTCCCTTTCTCCCTTCTTTTCCTTTCTTCTCTCTCTTTTTTTTTTTTTTTTTTTTGCGGGGGGGGGGGGGGGGGCCAAGGCCCGCTCGGCCCCCCCCCCTGGATCCGCGCCTGACTATCTGCATTAATTATCATTTTGCCAAACTCTCAATTTGACAGATTTTGAGGTGTAACGCTTCAGTAAAGTAAAACAAATTTTTTTGCGGTTAAGTTGCGTGTTAGTTCAAGTGGCGGATCTAGGAGGGGGGGGGGGAGGAGCCGGGGGCCCCTCACCTGGCCCCCTAAAACAGGTAAATTTAATCTTTTTTGAAGAAAAAAAAGACGGGCCCCTCCCCCTGGCTCAAGGGGGGGGGGGTCACCCGTTGAGCCAACAAAATATTAAAAAATAGTGCTCCTCCCCCCTCCCCCCGCTTAATCGCCGACTGGCTGATTCGGCGCTAGATATTTTTTCACGAATCGGGAAGAAGACAAAAATTAGTACTCCTTAACCCCCCCCCCCTTTTTTTTTTTTTATTCACCGGCTGGCTGATTCGGCGCTAAATTTTCTTTCACGAATTGGGAGGTAAAAACATGAGTGGTCCTGACCCCCCCCCCCCCCTCGCTTATTCGCCGGCTGGCTGCTTGATCCGCCGCTAGATATTTTCATAGTTTCTCACGAATTGGGCCCCTATTAATGGCCCCTCCCTTGCCGCCGACTGAATCCGCCCCTGGTTAGGCCTATACATTTTAGACATGTGCGCCCTACAAAACAAAATAAAATTGTTTAGCACTGCAGTGGCTGCACCTTCTCTTCTGGATATCTTTCTGTATTGAAATTGCTATAAATTGCATTGCTTAAATTATGTAACCATTTGTCGTTATTTAATAAGAGAATTTGTTTCGATATATCTATATAATTATACTCTCCTAAAAACTTATTTGTCATTGTGTGTACTTTCCTAAAATCTTTATGTAATACATTTAAGTTTAATATATTACCATGTAAATATATTGTAAATCGATGAGGTACTGTACTTCTAATGAACAAACTATCTTTTTATAAATGTAATGCTTTCTGGGAGAAATGAACGGACTAATGAATATTAATGAGTCAGAATTAATCAGGAGAGCTTAGGTTGTTTCTAGTTCATCGTGACTGTGCCATGGACCAGTGATGGCCTGGTGGTAGAGTCGCTGCCCGGCAAGCAGTAGATGGCAGGTTCAAATCCCGCTGGTTCCAAGATTTTTTCTGACTTGTGTTTTTCAATACAGGTCGATCAATCGACCTTATATATTGATACAGATCGATCAATCGATCTTATTTACTGGGTGGAAGCCACAAATATATTTAATAAACTATCTTTTATCACTCCAAATTTGCGTTTGTAATTTAAAATATAATCTTTTGCAATTTCTCGTCTTGTCTTGAGATGTTTTTACAATGGTTTAGAATAATCACTAAACTCTTGATGTAATTTGAACAACCCAGTTCTAAAACTCGCATTCGAACTCTTTGGTTTTCTGTTTCATATATTTCCATATTTCATTTTTAATTTTCATTGTAATTGATATGTATATGTTGCAATTTTGCAAGTTTTCATCTAAGAACTATATCGCAATTCAGCCATCAAAGGCTGCGAAGATATATATTTAAAAACCTTGAATTGATTAATTATCATAATTATTATGTGATTTGCAATTATGATTATAGTTTCAAAGTGATCGAGCTATCAATTTCACAGTTGTAATTTTGTTTTATGATGTACATGTATATGCCTATTATGAGTACTGTGGGTGCCACTTCTTTAAGTTTTGACAAGTGTTTGATGACAATACATGTATTTAATTTTGTTTTCTGCCCGTTTTTTTAATTTTTTTTTTAATGTACTGAATTGCTGCATTAGGATTCACGCACATAATCCGACCTCAAACACAGAACCGTCCCATGTTGCATTGCTGCTATGCCACGTAAAATTTGCCGGTAGAGGATTTCCATCCGCTACAACATTACACATAAAAGACACGTATTTTACATGGAAATTTTTTGAACTGACGGATATTTGACTGATTTATACAAAGTCACGACCTAAATCAACGAGAATCACACAGGATGGGAGGTGCAAATAGCGTCGAAGTACCAGGAGGAGGCACCGAAGGGTACCATGTATTGAGGGTAAGCTACACTTAGTTGGAGTGTCCTACCCATTTACTTTTGTGTTAGTACATGATTGATACAGGTGAAGCTCTAGACCGAAAACTTCAGTCTCTCTAGTCGTCGGTTGTTCCACTGAGACTACGTCTGGCTCCACTAGACCTCCGATTGTAGAGACTGAAGTATGGCCTATCGGGACTGTACGGGACTGTATGGAACATATGGTTTGGTTCGACCGGACCGCGATGAATGAGATATGCAACGAGGTTTTCACTCTTTATAGGGAGGCCATGGCCAATGCCCGGGCGTAAGGCTTCTACACCTACGATTTGTGCGCTCGTCGCCCACTTCAAAAAATTAGCAAAGGGAAAAAAATGATGTAAAAATAAAAATTGAAGAAAATAAGAAAAGAAAATACAATTATACATTTCACAACATACCTATAATCACGGATCTGTAACAGTCTTTCACCATTTGTTGACAATCTTGCAGATTTTGACGTTTTTTAATCCAATAATTGTGGTTGCAGACGACCTTGACGCACTCGCACCACCGACTAAGAAAATCCTAGAGGGCGTAGAGGTTTGCTCACTAAAAACCTTCTCATTGGCAGAAGGTAGACCCTAAAAATATGGGATCCGTTTTGAGTAAAGAACTTTTGATAGAGATCAACATTTCAGATGTTCACAATTGCCACTTCTAACAACTAGAAAATATAAAGAAAAAAGATTTTATTTTTTTTAAATACAGATTTTTACAAACTGAACATTCGAAAGTAGATAGAGTACGATGTTTCTGTCAATATTGCGTTGGTTTGAGCCCTATAGCTACATCCATCTCAAAATGAGAAGGAAAACAGTGAACAGTGACGTCATTGTTCGCGCCAAAAATAAAGGGCATTGCGACATAATCTGAGCTCCGGTCAGATCGTGCGCAAAGCGTAGTCTTATTTATAGATCCTAGTACCTTATTCTCACAGCACTAGATACGAGTGTCGTGCAGTAATGTATGAGAAGTGTTAAAAAAGATATTTCAGTAAAAAAAAAAGTCTACGTGAGCAGTCTATACTCCAATTGAGAATTGAAATGAAAGCCATGATTTGAAGGTGTGTGTTGTATGATACATGGTTAGTGAGTGTGTATGTTACGTATAGCAAAAGGGAGAGAGAGAGAGAGAGTGAGAGAAATATTAGTACACGTACGTTGCATGCATGGATGTGCGCTATGATTGTGTTCGCTGCAAGATGGATGTTAATTGGACCTCGTAACTTCTCGATCATTAATAATAAGGAATACTCATGAGGAAATCAAATTATTGGAATACACATCTAAGGTAAATATCAATGAATTATATATATTTCTTTTCTGCCAATTTTGATATCTATTCTTCATTTTTGAACCATCGTCTTCGGCTCGTAGTAGTAGAAGATGTAATCGTTCGCACATTGATGGATCGGGGCTTGTCTGTGTCGGTGTGTACGTGTGCGACCGATTCAAGGCTAGCCGCTGTTGAGTGATTGCACTTTCGCGCGAAGTTTTAAACTTCATCATGAACTTTGTCCCTCGGGCCTGTCTAATTATGAACGTAACTTTGAGACATGAAATATAATTGTTTCAAGGCTCTTACGTACGGAAAGGCGTAGAAGGAAGCTGGATAAAAAGAGCTGGATATCTCCTATTTGATGGAACTTCTGGAGTCGGCAGATGGGTGGATTTTCTTAGTGAAAGTAAATGCTTTCTTTAATCTTAGTTTTAGTATAAACAAATTAGTAATTAAAAAGTTAGATTTGGGCATTGGCCTCCCTACTCTTTACCTCCTCAGTCATAACTGCTGCAATTATAATAAAAATTAAAAATAATATATTTATAGCTTATTTGACTTACGATAGCTTGCTCATTTAGATCCTAAATTAATGATTAATCTGAGAGAAAGTCTCGTCGTCAACATTATCCGTCTTGGTTTTAGTTGATGAATATTCATTTTTTCTTTTCGAACGTCCAATAGCTACCGTAGCTACGTTCGAGTATGAGTCAGCCCGGCTTGACCAACGAACTCCCACGAAACGAGTGCTCTGATTGGCCATTTGGCTATGTTTTGGTAGGTTGACCCGGAAATATTTTGGCCGCCGGGTCATATACCCCTATGTTCGAGTGCATGAACGTACTGTTTCACAGTTCTGAGATACAAATTGAATAATTCATATAAGTAAGTCCGTAAATTATACATTTAATATTAAGTTATCAAATTTTGATAACTGCAATTAGGACAAATGACATACCGACCTAATTTACATCTGATTTAGAAATCAAAAAATTAGATCTAAATAAAGAAAATCGGGGAGGAAATGTTTTGAACGAAAAGATGTACATTGTTGGCTCTAGCTACCCCCACGGTACGAGATCTCTGGGTTACCATCTGTATTGGGGAATGTCAACAAATGTCAGTTTTATTAAAGAAATGACCCAAATCAGATGGTTATTTCTGTCTAGTGAAGCTCATGCAATTATTAGCAACCACATAACAAATAATTGGGCGCTAATTCAAAATCATATCCATACTTTGACCCCTAACTCCGGCGTGGAGATACATGTACCCTACTAAAACATACCGAAAACCAATTAAATCTTCATCAATTGTTCAAATAGTCTAGTGGTAATGAATTTAAAAGTTGTTATGTTTGTTAGGCCTATCTGTTTTGTGTCAATTTTCTATCTTTTTTGCAGTATTTTCCTCAAAACAAAGACTTAAAATACACTTTCTCATGGGATTCACAGCAAACTGCTGCACAATACAATTGCATACCGTGCTGATGGTGGGGTGCAGGCGTGCGTGCCTGAAGTTAGCGACCATAATCTCAGATCCTCATAAAATTAATCTAAGCAATTCATCATCATGGTCGCTAACTTAAGCCCCCCCCCCTCCCCCACACCCCACCGTCAGTACGGTATGTAATTGTAATGTATTTTGCAGCAGTTTGCCGTGAGTCCCGACTATCCTTAATTTTTAGGATGCATTTTGTCCGCGTATACAAGGATATCCTCATTCTCGGACCAGCACCCCTACTGAGTATGTACAGTTAACAAGCGCAAGCTAATTTTTGTGGGATGTCCCCATTCAAACTTGGATCAATACATTTTTTAAAACCTGAATTTGTTGTACCTCAAAAGCTTTGTAGAGAGTTTTGCCTTTGCTCAAGGTGAAGTGATGGAGTGCATTGTGCATGTTAAAAAAAAGCGAGATTGTCGGCTGTATGGTTGACTCTGATAGGATCGAACACAGGATGCTCCTTCATGGTATCTGCTCCAACACCGCTTCCATCCAGCAATGGCGCTCTGCTCTCAAGCAGCTCAGTCTTCCCACTCTAGACGAGCTTGTAATGAGACCCCCCAACTACCACCTATGAAAGCGCCTGGTACAGTTAGCAGTGATGCACGCTTCTGAGACCAGACAATGTGTTGCCCTCACTGAAAAGACTTCTTTATCCCTGTGGACCAGAAGACCTAAACCTAAGGCCAAGGATCTGTATCCTGGGCATATCGCCAACCCAAGCTTGAGGTCAGCTATCACCATTCGAGCCCAGATCTCCTGCAAAGTCTACCTGACCCAAGTCAGGCTTGTCAGGATCGGGAAGGCAACTGATGACTGCTGCCGTCTGTGTCGGGCAGAGCGAGAGGATGTTGAGCACCTTGTTGCAACTTGCCCAGCCCTATCATCTGTGTGTCAAGACCTTATTAATCATATTAAGGATAACCTCAACACAAAGCAGTTTGCTCAATACTTCGAATCTGCGCCTGCGCTGTTCTTGGAGTCAGGGCTCTTTCTCCCTGCTGGACACATCAGCAGTAGTGCCAAAACACAGCTGCATACACTTATCCTTTATTTTATACGCAACCTTCACACAACCCATCAAAATCTACTTAACAACCTATAGAAAGCCATTTATGTAACTTCGGCAGACTCACAGTCACAGTGCCGACGATCTCCGACCTGAGCGGAGGAAGGATACAAGAGAGGTTGGGGAATATACATGAACAAAAGTAGGCAGCACATTTCAAAATCAGATGGTTAAAAGTAATAATTTGGCATGATAAATGTGTTTATCACATATCAAACTTCAGCAGAGGTAATCTCCCAACCCTTGCAGCAAATGTTCAAATAAAAGGAAATAGTTGTCTATAATGGGAGTCTCCCAAATAGGCTACCAAAACTGTTGACAGAAGTCTCTGACAGTACAGACAGTCTCCTAAATGCGAGAGATGAGAGAGTCTTTCAAGCTAATTTCCTGCTCAACATGCACAGCAGTTCATGCCAAAACCAGTCTGGATCTGGATCTGGATGTGTACGATGCAGAGCCCTACTGTGCATAAACGCATCTGTTGAGAGAGAGGGCGCGGGGGTACGTAGAAGGCTCTGTCAATGGCCTTCCTGAATGTGCTGGTTGATGTGGAGTTGATGGTGTTTTCATCCAAATGGTTCCATTCAATGATGGTAGATGGGAAGAATGAGCTCCTGTAGTTTTCAGTTTGTGCTCTGATGGGGTTGTAGCACTTGCTGTTGTTTGTCACTTGTCTGTCTATGATATTTGAGGTATTACAGTTTTCAAATTGTCAGAAATACATGTAACATATTTTGGAATATAACCTAAAATTAGGGGAGGGGACAAGAAACTGAAAACAGATTTTACTTGGCCTTATGTATCTTTTTTTCTACTATTAATGTGATGGTTATTTTACCTGACTGCTAAGAAAGCATAAATGCTTGTAAGCAACCAGACGGCCGACGGCTTTAAGTCCTCTCCGAGGGACCTGGTAGTGAGGATTAATGCCTTTAACCAAAGGGCACTAGCGCATTGCCTTGGTTTCGAACCCGGGTCACCGGATTACGAGACCACTGCTCTACCGACTGAGCTATCGCGCCTCCTCAGTGATGATTTCACTTTACATAAATTTGATATTGCTTAAATGCAAATAACTATGACAGAATATGAAATTGTAATTACCGGTACTCTAAAATAAGATACATTTCTTTATTTTCATTCAGGTGCAAGAGAATTCTCCAGGACACAAAGCTGGATTGGAAGCATTCTTTGATTTTGTCATCGCTATTGGAAACACAAGACTAGTAAGTCATAACACTAAAGCAACCAGAATCTATTGTATTATATATGTGAATCTATTTCTTAATGATATGGATTGTTATTAATTTTACAATAAGCATTTGTCAGATCATCAGAGTCATTACTGAGTAAATGTATAGTTATTTAAGCATTTACTACTGGCAAAATTCATGCCAGTGTGTGAAAACTTTTGAATAGATAAGGCTAGATCTCTAATGTCTGCTTAGAAAGCCTTGATTATTAACTACGTACCACATTGGGGTCAAATTGAACGCGGTCTGGCTTAAATTTAAAGAAATAAAAGGGGATTATTTGTCACGGAATGACCCATTAGCAACAAGGTTTATGTGTAAGAGGATTAACTAGTGCAGTGTTGCTGAGATAAGTTTCTTGTGCTTGGTGATGAGGAATTATCTTGATTTCTTATTCCAGGACAAAGATGATGACACCCTGAAGCGTCTTCTTACGGAATACGAGGAGAAGCCTGTGAAGATGTTGGTTTATAGCAGCAAGGCATTGAGTGTTAGGGAGGTTACACTAACACCAAACAACAGATGGGGTGGTCAAGGTTTGCTCGGTGTCAGCATCAGGTTTTGTTCATTTGAAGGTGCTAATGAGAATGTCTGGCATGTCTTGGTAAGTTCAATTCCTTTCAGTCATATTCATATTCAGCCATTGGTGTAGGCCCTGTTGGGTGGGTCCAGCTATTTATTGGGCACTGATCTTGTGGGGGGGGGGGAGGGGAGGGGGGGAGGTACTCGATAGCTGTAATGTGAGAGAACAAGGGCATAGTGTGAGAGGAGGTGGAAGGGAGTCGTATCATTCTTCTTTTCATATTGCTTTCCCTTTTTCTTTCTATTTCTCTCTGCCCCTCTCTTTTCCTTTCTCCCTTTCTTTTTATTATTTATTTTCAATTTTAGAGGGAAAGGGAGTGGCATATGCCCCCTCTGTTGCTATGCCACTGTATTTTTGCAAATTCATTCGTCACCATCATTGTACCTTTCGAGGAAAGAGTCTTTATTAACCACATCACACAAATCTTGCATTATCCATCCCAAAATGCTGATTATAACGAAACATGATTTCATGAATATTCTGCTCTGAAAAGACATTTATTGCTGACATATAAATAGCTAGAAAACTAGTAGAAACTATCTTTGAAGGAATTACAGAGAATAGGGGTATTCTTTGCTCTTCTTAGGGATATGAAATGAAGTGACAGAATTGAAATATGTGAGAAATGTGTGTCTATAAATTAGAGGGTAAATCTCAACATTCCATCTTGTTTCCTTCACAGGATGTGCAACCCAACTCCCCAGCATCAATAGCAGGGTTCAGAGCTAATACAGACTACATCATTGGGGCAGACTCGGTGCTTCTGGAGGTGAGTATGAGCATCAAGCTTCTTCGTTTCAGCTGAAAGTTTCCCATGACTTGTGTATTGTATCTTCACATCTCGGTATCTTTGATAATAGTAATAAGTAAAGAAGTTTCAATGTCAGTAATTTTGATATTGTACATGATACTCAGATACTTTGCAATGCACACAGACAAAGCTGAATTTAAAATGCTAATTATTCGGATTGCTATAATGCTTAGATATACATGTCTCTATAACTTGATTATTACCCGTTCATTGGATTCATTCACTCATTATGTGTGCAACATATACCCGACATTGAGAGTACTGCTACCATACTGCAGCTTTGTTACTATACCTTTGCCATGTATTATAAAATTTGTTGATTGATGGTAAGGTTAATATTGAGCATATGTCTCATCATGTATCGCTCAAACTTAAGATAAATTATAACTCTTTATAATATGCAGCCCAGGACATCCATACTTCATTTAGGTGGAATCTATATATGACTGCATGTTTGCAATGTTTGATTTGTTTTTGAAGCATGCATGCCAGGTTTGTGTACAACCAACTGTTAGTCATATAAATCAACACATGTCATATTATCTACTTTTATGAAGTGTTAACTCTACCGATTATTCTCAATCTCTGTTCATTATTTCCCCCCTGTTTATCTAATTCCAGTCAGAAGACTTGTTCTCCTTGATCGAGTCACACGAGGGCAGGCCACTCAAACTCTACATGTATAACGTCGAGACAGACGGGTGTAGAGAGGTCACCATCACACCTAATAGGAACTGGGGAGGAGAAGGAAGGTATCTTTACTCGAACGTTTCTATCTTTAGATTACCAAAACCTTAACCCTTCCAACAAATCCCACCCTAGAATGTTTTACTGTACGTGCAAAGTAAACATTTCTTTATGAATAAAACAAAAGTAGGTACTTACATTGTCGAGATGGTTGTGGTAAAGATATTTAATGACAACCTTAACATGAAATATAGTTTTTAAATGCCGAAAAGCACTCTTGACATAAAATTTATGAAAATAGTTTTTCAAATCTTGGCACAAAAGGATTTTTTTTATAAACGCAAACGAATGCATACTATGAGGAAAATGACAGACATTTGGTGTAAGGAAAGTATTTATATTCAATTTCAGTCAGAATCATTTAAAAAAAGAAGAAAAAAAAGAAATCTGTACCAAATTACTAACGTCCCTACAATCAGATTTCATTTAAACTAGTGGACTAATTTAAAAGAATCATCCATATAATTATGTCTCCCATCACCATTTTGACTTGATTTTTCAGCATGCAATTTCAGAGATAGTATGTTACAGTTTTCTTTATTGTTTCCTGTTCCTCAGTATGGGTTGTGGCATTGGATATGGTTACCTTCATCGGATTCCCACAAGGTCATTCCCTGAAGGTCAGACGATTGATATTAGTGCACATTTAAAAGCATCAGCAGCAGCAGGAGATCAATCTACATCAGCTCCACCTGATGGATTCTCAGAGGTATGCCTCACATAGCATCACAAACATTCAGATATTACATTCATCTGATTTTAAAGATTTTTCCTACAAGACTCCCACAAAATTATGCTGAGTTTTTGCATGCCAGAAGTGATTCAAGACCTAATGGCTAATTCTGAAAGTAAAAGTGTATTTCTTTATAGAAATAGTTACAGAAATTTGTATTATATAATATAGACAAGTAGAATAGAAACCACTTTGAAAAAGATTGATATGATATGTCAAGATATTGTTGTGCATATAATTTTATATATATATAAAGATTTCATATTCCACAATTTTAATGATATAGAATGAAAGGTAATAACGTTTTCAAGGTAATATATGACAGATCTTCCTGAAGGAAGCATAGTTTAATGTAAAGCTCACTGAATATTTGGCCATCCCCCGAATTGCTTTGAATTATACCAAGCAAACATCATTTTTTTCCCATATTGTGTTGTACATTTATTATAATTGTAATAAATTTATTTCATCATTTGTACAGGTCTCATTAGCCTCGACTCCTTCTAATTCAGTGGCTGGTCTCCAGACCAACCTGGCAGACCTTGCTCTAACACCAGGAGCCACGCCCACTGGTGCCACACCCGCTGGTATCTCAGCAGCAGCAGGTGTAGCCCCTCCGCTTGCCCAGCCCAACCTGAGTGCAACCGCACCCTCTCCAGTCACACTTGGAGGAGGGACTACGGTTCCCATGACAACAGGAACACCATCTTTGTATCAGAGTCCAGCAGGAGGAATGGTTCCTCCTCTTAACCTCAATGTAACACCAGGAGCATCTCCATCGGGTGCTTCCATTCCACCACCACTCTCTGGACCGAGTAAGCTCTATCATCATCCAGTAGTTCCATAGTCACATTAGGCCTAAAAAAAAATAATTTTGTATTGGCTTTAGGTGCCAAAACATGGATCGGTTGAAATTCTTTTTTTTTCCTCCCTCTTTGGGCTGATGTTTCACAGTTTTGAATGCTTCAATACATATTTTTTGTATTCATTAAAAAAAAAAATCTAAAACTCGGTAAAAAAAATTAAAACTTAAAAAAAAGCCGACCGTTGATTTCAAGATTTTTGGGAGGGCAATGCAACATCTCTTTTTTTGTATGCCTAAGGATAGATGCAGTAGTGGCAATTCAATAATATTTTGCAGTTGTAACACATGATACTCCAAACATGTTCTGGCACTACTGGGCCAGTGGACCTGCTATGTGGCACCTTGATTGAGAATGAAGCGAGTACCAGTAAGAATGTCACAAGAATTTATCTTATCTATGTAGCTGTGGAATTTGTACATGATGATGATTCACTATGGTAAATGTGTATTGCATTAACTATGAATCTTTGAATCTTGCAGACTTTCCTATCAAAAATTTGTAATGCCTTTTTTATTTCCCTGAAATTTAATTAACTAAAATTACTGGTTAACATTTAGGGCAGAAATAATTTGGTTTTTGATACCCTTTTCAAGTTATGGGGGTTTTCTGTTCAATTTATATGTCATTTCAAATAAGCATGCATAGGAAGTTAAATTCAAATGTTATGTGTGCTGTAAAGATTTAGTTCCCTTGTCATCATGTCATAATTACATCATCATTTCTTTTATTATGATTTCATTTCCTCTTGTCTTATTGCTAGTTTCAGGCATGCTGCCACCAGTGAGTTTAGCCAATGTGCCAGGCCTACCCAACATCAATGTCTCTTTACCGTCGGTCAATCTCGCTAACTTCCCTGCTCTCAACACATCATCCTCCTCGGCATATTCACCTAACACATCTGGTATCAGCCCCGCCCCAGTGGGAGGTGCATCACCAGCTCCCATCTCCCTAGGGGCGTCGCCTGCCCCGGTCTCAAACCTGCCCCCTCCTCCAGCTGTTAGTCTGCCTGGTGGTATCTCGATACCGGGGCCAACACCACTACCTACCTTACCGGCAGGCATTGGGGCGTCGCCTCTGCCAGCATCATCAGCACCCTCTTCATAAGAGATGGACTCTCAACATAGACATTGTAATGAAATATTCTGATTGGAATTGTGTTTGTGCTCATGCTGTAAACAACATGGAGAGGGAAGGTATGACTGCAGCCTCATGCAAGATATTCATCTTCATGTTTCGCTAAGCATCCTGACATCAAGTATTACTCAATGAATAGATGAATACATAGATTCTAAATATGAAATGTTGCATGCTTTTATTTCACTTCTGTTCAGTGATCGAATGCTGTAAAAAAATAGGACAGACTATAGTGTAGTATGAATTCCTACAGCTGTAGTATGTAATGTTAATAGTAACATGGTTCCAAATTCACAAAAAGAATGGTTGAAACCTCTATAGGTTTTATACAAGCATGTCCTATGTCCAATGCAATCCATCACTCATAAATGCATAGTGATATCTTTATTAGTCTGTGGTGAATGTGTCACCCATGATTCAACCATGGGTTCAATTTAATTGCCCTTGTCAATTTCGGCAAAAGAGATTACATTCCTCGGCACAAGCCTCATTGAAAAGAAGAAAATATCAAACATTAATTTGAATTCATTTCCTCAATGTAAACTATACATTGAACTTTGACTGTTCATGTGTATCATGCATGTTACAAACCAGATTTCTCTGAAGTTGCAAGGGTTACTAATGTTCATAATGTTCATAATGTTTTGCCAGGATCTGTAATAAATTTAGCCCATTTACATTACCATCCAACCTTCTTGATTTCGCTAACACTGTGTTGTGCAGCTCTAACGCACTGTAAATGGGCTTAAAGTTTCTAATAGAGAGTGATATGAAAGAATATTGGCCTAAATCTAATATATATTTGGCAGAGAAAGAATATAATTGTAAGTAATACAGAATAATGATTAATCTGAGTAAGGGATATATTGAATATTGTCATCGACTACAAAACATATTTTGTGAGAGGTGATGGAGTTTAGATTATAGAATTTAGAGAGAGGGTTTTTTTGTTTGTTTTTTTTTTTTTTTTTTGGGGGGGGGGGTAGAATTGGGAGAGGAAAGGGGGGGGGGGGTAATACAAATATATGATAGGAACAGTCAAAGGGAGGTGATTATTAATGAATGGCATTTTAACACATTGAGATAATCCTTGATATTGTTATGGAATGAAAAGAAAATATATTTAAAGTATGATATGTATTAATTGTTGTTGTTGTTGCTTTGAATAGTGCATGTTAGGTAGGAAAATTTTCCATTTAAAATGGCTGATGTTTATATTTGATTTATATAAATATGTTGTAGTATTGAAGAATAATCACTTATAGAGCTGTTCTCTTCTGTTTAATTTCTGTGTAGAAAAATTAGAAGTAAGTTGTAACTTAATTCCTGTAATAATTAAATTAATTGTCCACTAATTGAGAGAAATGTCAATATATTTCCTTGCAGAGTGCTTTAGTAATGTGTAATCATGAACTAACTAGTCTCTTGGATAGGACATGAGCTATAAGTCCTCTGGTTGCTAATTACTTTAACCCTTTGCCAACTGGAACTAGATGGCTCCTATATAAAGCTTATGGGAAAGAGAGAATACAGTAGTCAATGGGTTGTGATATAAACCCCTACAAATTTCAACAACCATTAATGAGATTTATATGTTTAGGTTACAATGGAAATGTTCCAATTTGTTGTTATTTCATAAAATTTAGCACTTACACATTATGTGCATTATGTGCTATTTATCCGACTGAAGAAACAATGAAATGGTATGTTTGTAAAGGTTGACGATGCATAACGGTAGGCTTTATGTTAAAGTCCCCAGTAGGTCTCTATGCATTGAAGCATCAAAATGTTAGTAACTGATGCATCTCATATCTCACAGTCCAATGTTTAAAGGGACGTGTATGTTATACTTGTAGGAGGAAAACGTGATATAATGTCAATCATTTTGGTAATGATAGTGGTTAATGTCAATAGTTTGATAAGAATAAGTAGGATGAATTTAATCAATTTGAGGGTCACAGGGGCAATGGTTAAAGTCCATCACTTGTTAGATGCAAGAAGTTGAATATCGTTATAGGCATAGTTGTATTCGTGAAATATTTTTGTTAATACATTTTTGTTCACATTTTTCAATACTTGTTCATAAATTCATATATATCTCATGAAAATCATTCCTCAAAGGATTTTTTCCATGGAATGGAATTTGATTAATACTCACCTCCTCTGTCCTGTCATCAGTTTTAATTGATAACAGTATTTAAATTAGGAACCATGCCATCATTTCATTTTGTATACACCTATAGTTTTATTCCTCAACATGTTTATTCAGGAGTTAAAAGTGCTTACATGGTAGTGTATGCATCGTTGATAATGTGAACTATATACTCAAAACATCACTATGCATTGTAACAAAAACCTTGATGAGACAATCCCTGAAGCAGATTTCCAAGCCAAACTGAGATCGAATATGATGTAGCATAGCATGTGACGGAGCAGATAACAAAATGGTGTACGTTAAGGGATAGGAGTAGTGTTGTATTTATAGGGTAACTTTCATTGATGATAGACCCTTGAGATATTCAACATAACAGATATAGTATTGTATGTGGATTAAGATTAGAAGTATAGGTAATAACATAAAGTGAAGGGGTAATCTATTTCTTTATACAGGTGATGTTTCCGTAACCAAATCATTTCCCCATTTTTTAGGAGTACTGACAATCAACTATCTTGTGCAGTTTCATCACCTTCAAATAGCTGTTAATACATTTCATGTTTGAATCTTTGTAATGGATCAAATTTCCTCAAATTGGTTGCACCTGTTTTCAGAATCTAGTTGTATAGGTGGATGACTAGACGTAAAGCCTCTGGGTCTTGAAGATACTTTTGTTTTTATGACTTAACTAATTGGCAAAACACCAAACAACCCATCTCATAAACCTGAGCAATCCTGCTAAGTTTCTACTTCTTGAACTCTATTGGTTATTCCTATCCAATTCCCAACACTAAAATTTTGAACTCTGATAATCTTTCAAAGCTTAGAACTATAATGGCATTAACGATGATTTAATAAATATATTATGCTAAATGACAGTTTATGCACAAATGGTTGGTTTTTAAAGTCAGGATTTGGAGACTTCATCTTTTTTTTCACTTTATAATTCAAAGAACAATTTTTGATGGTATTTCCTCTTTTTGTTTCTCATTTGTTTTGTGACACAATATGCTTTCAAAGTATTCATGAACAGATCACAAATGATTAAGTTGTAAATAAAAGCTATCATGTAGAGATTTGCTATTGTTGACTGTTTCACTGCGTCTGAAGGGTGTTTTTCAGCCATTAAAAAAGAAATCCACAGTAATATTAGAATATTATGTGGCTGGATTTAACTTAAAAGGGTGTACAGCTCCAGGAGAAATGAATTTGATAATAAGCACGAGCAGAATAAAAAGAAATCAGACAAATAGGAAAGATATTAATGAATTGTTTAATTAACCCCCCCCCCCCCAAAGAAACAAGAAAATTACACATCAAACTGATTTCATGAGTATGCTAAAGGCCATTTGTTTTGTGTATTGTTTCATTAAAAATCTCTATATCTAATTTCCCCCAATACTTAAAATCCTCATTATTTTGATAGTACAGTGTAGCTATGCTATTCCAATGATGTACCTATAATGAAATAATACATTTCTCATAAACATGGAGAAAAATTGTATAATTTATAATTGAATCCAAAAGATTCCTGTGATGAATTTGAATAAATGCTGACTTTATAAAGATACATGTACGTAGTCCAATAAATTATCACCATCGATGTAGTTTGGGCAAAGATGTAAGAAAAATAGTTTTTTGAACAGAAATTTGGAATTTATGATAAAACAATACACAAAATAGGCATTACTTTACGTATGCATATGACATCACAGTTTCATAAACAATTTGCTAATTTGATTGTAGTGACTGTTTACATATTCAAAAATCCATAATTTTTTTGTCTGATTTTTCTTTAAAAATTGTTATAGTGTCCGTTTTCAATCAAATCAACAAGTTTTTGGGGTAGGATTTGCCTTTGATTGATACTAGTACATGTATAACACAACGTGACAATTACAGTGTCTTCGGGAGATCTTCTGACGTTGGGAAAAGTCTGTATTGTAGACATTTAAAGGTATTGTTTAAAGGTAAAGACCAGTATTGGAAATGCCCCAATTTCAACAAATGAAATGGAAGCTCTTATTACCAATCATGTGAAAGAATATGTTTTGACTAATATGTTGTACTGAGCGAGGCGGGAAGATTCGACATGACATTGCCAGGAAACCGCCTACTAATTAATATATTTGGTAAATTAGTTTATCTATTGGTGTGCGAAAGATATAACGCACATGTCGTGCATGTGTGCGTAGTCCCATATACCTCTTTCTGTGTACAGTGCTTGTAACTTTACAAAGACTGGGCCAAATTTCTTATCATTTTGATGATTCCAGAACCTTGCAGTACACACCAATACTTATATGCTAGATGATCAACCTTTTCTGATCGATTCCACAACGTTTCTTTCACAATGCAATCGCATGACCATCACTGGTCTTTATCTTTAACAAGTTTCCAGTTTTACAAATCTGAGATGCATGGCCCTACGTGTTATCAGTATCTGTGATATGGTGTAACATTGAAGCCTTTAAAAAAAAATGCGCTTCAAAATGATCATGAAGTCCTTCAAAAAAGCAAACAATTTTGAGTGGCCGGTTTTACCATATTCATTTTCCCCAATAGACTGAAGTGTTATAACGAACTGTTCAAAACCATTTGGCAAGCAGTTTTTGACATTTCTAATTCCAATCAAAAATATTGATATCTTGATAATCAGACAGGCGATCGGATTGTAAAAGTCTTTTGTAATTATGATTGCAGCATGAGCTAAATCCAGGATTTTGTTTAGAATCCGAGGCAAAGATTCTGGTACCCAATCCCTTTAATGATAGAACAGACATGCACATTTGTAGTTACGCTGGTGTTTCACAAATGGAGCAATTCTGATAACAATTGTCATAATCGAATAGTAGTTTACAATGCTTTAAAAATTCAATGCGATGAACTTGTTTGATTGCTGAACTTTCATATTTACTCAAAAAGAACCATTTAGCAAGTTACAATACAACATTCAAAATAAATTTTGTCTCATTTAGCAAAAAGTCATTTATTCACTTCAACATGGAATGTACATAAAACAAAATTGTACAATGTATACAGTGCAAATGAAATTACAAAAATAGACTTTTGCCTTAACATGCACAACTTATGATATCACAATAGCTGTAGGTAAAAAAAGATTTCAGCATTCTACTGATATCATAAATTAATCTTTAGTGCTAATAACTTTGTCTTTGTCTTATAACAGACAGATAAGTTTGATTGCCATTTTTTTTGTGGGGGGGGGGGGGGGGGGTGGGCTTTTTTGGATGCACTTTGTCTTTCACCCACTTACTATTTATCTACAAATTCCAAATACAAGGTTTTATTTCTCGTCTCTGCATTTTACTATGTCATGTGTAAACAAGTGAACAGGATTTGATGGATTGACTAAATAAAAAATCTGTACCAGGCGATTGCATGGCCTTACCATGTGTAACTGGCAATTCGTGGTAAATCTGCACAAAACAGCGAATACAAATTCACTGTTGATCTTGCAGCCATTCAAAAACTCTCAAATCGTGGCACATGGTAAAACAAGCCAAATTTGGCTATTAAAATTTTGTTTGGGTCATTCAGGATTTTGAAAAATCTGAATATTCCAAACAGTTGGCAGGTATGCTTTCATACCATTATCTTACAAGGTCAGGTATAACATTTCATATAAACAAGTAAAAGAAGAGAAGTTTACTCCTAGATTAGAAAGAAGGAGAGATTACTGTAGTAGAAGTAACATGAAGGTGAAGAGAAAGAAAGGAAAATAGACAAACAAGATGCGTGAGGAATAAAATATTTGTTGTTGTTGCTGAAAGAAACCTGTCTGCTCTGGAATATGCTTTTTTTAGGGTGTACCTTAAAGTGAAGTCGGAAACATTTTCATCAGAATATCAAAAGACCACCATCGCTATTCCTTCCCAGTTCCCTCTACTTATTGAATCATACTCTCACGGTTTTCATTTCAATAAACTTAAATGTCAGCATAGCTCAGAAACTGGGTACACCAATGTCACATTTGGGTAAAAAAACAAACTTGTACTATATTCATTACACAAACAGCCAGCAATTCATAGAATTACTCCTTTACAATTGAGCAAATAATGTTGTTAAAGACAAGTCCTGTAAATCAAGCAGTGTCAATGTTCTGGTACAAACTGGGAAAATTGCCATATTCCTGACTGAGAAAGCCCCAAAGGAAACAGATCATCCCTACGTGGCTCCTGGATTTGAAACAGAAATGTCCATAGAAGCAGGGTTCGAGATAGCATACAAGCAAAACCAAGTTAAGATGATGATGTTACAGGCCGTCTCGACTGATGGTCAAAGTGAAGTAATATGGAAGGAGTTGAAGCCTCATCTATCATCTGAAATCCAAAGGCATCTCAAATGAGGAACTATTAAAGCTTATCTGTACTAGTTTACAGGAGGGATTAGAGCACCCTGTAAGGTCACTGGACAGGTGGTTATCTCATCAACTCAGCTCTCAATTAACATAAGAAAAAGAGGATCATGGGGGACCAATGGCCATGATTAGGCATTGTTTGTTATATAGAGAGCGCAAGTAGCTACAAGTAGTGCAGTGGGCCTTTAAAATATCTTTTTGACATGACTGTTAGCCATGAAGAGGCAAGACAGCAACCTTGTTATCTTCTTGCAAAGTTCTTATCCAGGGCTGCATTGGTTCGCTGGATACTGAAAACATTCCTCTTTATCTGATCCTCAACGGAACTGTTGCTTGGTAACCGCATCTTCCTGAAAATACAACAAAATAACTTGAAATTAGTCATGATTATAACGGATATACTTTACAATATGTCCTCTACACAAGTGACCTTTTTTTCTTCAAACAAAGGCTTAGGATTAAGATCAATTCCTTAAATGTGCTTAAAACTCAAACAAGGAAAAACAAGGTCATTTCAACGATTAGATTTTCATCCCCATTATCTGATCTGAGACTACACAGTCATACAACTGTACATTATTTGTCACATATAAGTAAACTGTACAATGAATTTTATACATATCTGCACTTTCATACACATGTACACATTTCCTAATACACCTTAAAAACCAAAGGACTACGTCCTAAAATTACAATGAATACAAATCATTCGAAATATACTTACTCAAGAAACTTGGCTTCTTTTGTCTTCTTTGTCTCCATTTCTGTCTCTTCTTTCTCTTCAGCCTGTAAAAATATATCAAAAAGTTTGGCAAGAAATAAATTAATCTTAATCCATAATTTAAAGCATTGGATTTCAAGAACATAACTAACATATCTTTACATACGAGATGAGCAAGATCTAAGGGTATGGTTATTACAGGGTTGATTGTGAGCACTACAAAAACCATGCCCCCCCCCCCCTTGATTTAAAAAAAAAGAAGAGAGCATTCTGGGGGGAATGGCATCTAACAACATTCCCCCCCCCCCCTTAAGAGTAAGAAAATTGGTAAAAAATTGGGAAAATATAGGAACAAAAAGGGAAGAATAGAGAAAATAAGGGGAAAATTGGGAAGAAAAAAAGAAGAAAAAAATCGGGGAAAAATAAATAAATCAGGAATTATCAGGCCTGTTATTGTGAGTATTCCAATTACTATATATGGGCATGGGATGGTAGAGTTATAGGGATGATGTTACACTTACATTGTATCTCGACACCCTGTCTTTTCTTTGTTCATCTCTCCACTTAGCATTGTCCATCATTTCTGCTCTGCGACGTTCCAACTCTTCAGCATCCATTTTCCTGCCAAAACACAATGTAATAATGTATGAATTGGTACCACTTTGCTTAACCTAGAAAGTTCAACCACATCTTAATTTACAATATCTAAAAGCCAGTTGCTCTCTGCATTCCATTTTTTTTAAAATAGATCATAGAAATCATTCTAAACATAAATCATAGAAAACAAATGGCAACACTGAACAGGCATAAGTAAATTGCTTGATAATTGGGAACCTTTATATTTTCTAAATAACTGTTTGCAATATTTCTACATGAATAATGATATATATTACCACATCATTAAAAGGTTCAATGAATTCTTAACATTAGGCATTAAGAACAATGAGCAACACAAGAACTTTTTGGCTTACTTTGATTTCCGTTGCTTGACAGGTGACCTTGACCTTCTTCTATCTCTGTTCCTATCATCATGTCTGAGATGTTTGTTAGGGGTATGATCACTCTCACTGCTACTCTCTCTGTGCCTTCTTGGTGCTTTGTGCCCTCCCTGAAGAAAAAGAAGATTCCATTCAATGTATAAAGCAAAGGGATACTCTTAAATGGACCAGTAAGCGACTTTGTCCTTCAAAAGCTGGCAACGCATCTATTTTCCTTTCATTAATGCATCAACACATTATCATTTGGAAAGTAAACCAGATATTAGTACAGTAAGGACTCTCTGGTCTCATTATTCAGAATGTGCTTTCTTTATCAAAGCACATATTTCACAACAGATGTTCTGAACTTTTTCTGGAGCTTTAGCTACTGTACATGCAAGGTGTGAAAACGTAAGAGTTTGGGTTAAACCATTCGTCTGAGTACTTACAATGAGTCCATAGCCAGGAGGTATCTTTTTCTTCTTCTGTTCAGCATGATGGGATGAAGAGTTCTTCCTCATCCTTTCATCCTCTGAATCAGCACTACGATCTCTCCTCTGTCTCCTCTTCTTCTCATCTCTCCTGCTATCTCTCTTCCTTTCATCCTCCGAGTCATCACTACCATCTCTCCTCTCTCTCCTCTTCTTCTCATCTTTCTTGCTATCTCTTCTCCTATCCTGTTCTGAATCACTACCATGAAAGTCTCTCCTATCTTTGTTCTTCCTTTCCTTCTTCCTAGTATCTTTCCTCCGTTCATGTTCTGAATCACTATCACTAATGTTTCTCCTTTCCTGATTTCTTTTTTCTTTCTTTCTTCTATCTTTCCTTCTTTCCTGTTCTGAATCACTATCATTTATTTGTCTCCTATCTTTGCTCCTCCTTGATTCCTTCCTTCTGACTCTCCTCTGCTCTTCATCTGATGATTCACTGGAGTCTCTCCTTCTTTCCATCTTTTTCTTCTTGTCTCTTCTGTCTCTTCTGTCATGTTTTGAAGTACCGGTATCACTCTCACTCTCACTTTCACTATCGCTGGACGATTTTCTTCTTGATTTTTTATGTTTCTTTCCTTCCTTGCTCTTCTTACTTTTCTTGGACTTTTCTTTGGCTGCCACCTGTGCTTTTAACTAGAAATAAGAAAGAAAAAAATCATGATCCTCATTTAAAAAAATATATATTTTCATGATAAACTTATTAAAGCAGATTTAGCAGACTAATTAATCTTAAATAAACATCGTGACAAATCAAAACTAGAATTTGTAAGATAAGGAAACTTGCAAGTATTTTGCGTTATATTTTATCTACTTGGTAGCTCAAATTTCATACTATAATTTACCATAGGGTAACTAAAAAAATTATAATGGGAGGTGTCTGAATAGTAATACACTGATGTAATATAACAAAACTACTTGTACAAAAATATAATATTAATCTAACAGTAGTGCAATATTGCTTACGACTGAAAACCTGAAAACTTTGTCCATTTTCATTTTATGTTATGCTTCCCCTCAAATCAAACAATTCTATCAAATCTGAACAAATTGTCCATCACAGCAACCGGCGTACTTACCATTAACTGGAGCTGCTTCATTCTAATTGGGTTGTTCATCAGAGCTTTCTTGTGACCCATCTCTTGTTTTCTAGAAGAATAAAAATGAAATTAGAGGTTGAACAAAAGATATCCTGTTAAAAGTTAATAGCATTACACAACAAAGGTGGATGCATGGGTGCTTTGAGCAATATTTATTAGACTCTTCGCTGTATATGAAACAAAATTGCATGTATGAGTGCATATTTATTCAATAGTAACTGCTAAAAATGACAAAATCTTTTACCTTTTTTTCGTTCATCCCACTTGCCATTCATTTACATGTAAAATGGTTTGCATTGACACATCATTGGGGGGGGGGGGGGCTGGTTTAAGTAATGTGGAGGCAAGGCCATGCATCTCAGATTTAACATTGTTAGATGACTTAAAGCATTGATGAGGTAACTTACTTGATAGCAAAGAGAGGATCCTCTTTCACTTTAGCCGCCATATCTACAATCAGACCTGATGCTCCTCCACTAGCTGCTACTTTAGCCTGCAAACAAAAATCAGGTGTACAAAAGGATGAAAACATATTTCTGCTGAAAGATGATATTCCTTTAATATTGACCATTGCTGTGAAATAGTTCAAGTGATGAATAGATTAAATGAAGGCAATGCTAAAGTTGGACAATCTTGCATCTATGCTGCTTGCAAACTGTTTCAAAGACATACAGACCAAGGTGGTGTTACTCTCTTCATAACAAATATGATTAATCCATTGACTAATGGATTCTCTCACTTCCATAGGCTTTAATACATAAGCTATCTGGTTAAGGCAGGCAATGGATTAACATAGATTTTGGTGACAATCGCTCCACACGGAGTCGACGGTTGATATTGTACACTAACCAAATTTTTGGATTAAACCCTAGAATGACACACATTTCCCAATCTAATCATATAAATTATAAAAAGCCAGTCCTTTGTATCCTAAATTTTGGTTTGTATTTACCTTTGTTTCCTGGTGTTCCATGATGGCTTTATCAACCTTCTTGCCCATCAGGTAATCTTCTTCATTGACCTGTGGTTGGTTGTACATCCAGTCCACTCGATCCTTCTTCTTCCTGCAATATAAACAGATACTTCATTGAATTCACTTGTTGTTCAGGAGTACAGTATACAATTTAACATGATAACAGCTGTACAATTCATTCATTTATAGCAAAATACTGCATCTAAATACCAAAGTCTATTTGTCCTGGTTCTACACATGAATTTAAATGTAATAAATTCCAATCAAACAACCCGTATCAGTATTTTAAAAACTCGTTTGACATGTATCATGCCTAAAATGCTCATCACTAACAGAGACCCTGAACACATTGGTGCCAAACACCTGAGTCCAGACTCCCAAAATTTGGAAATTTTTACATAGAACTTGTACATACAGAATCTAAAAAGGTCAATCCAGACCCCCTTCCAAAACAGTTAATGTAGAGCCTTGTCCTCATAACATACAGAGGCTGAAAAGTAAGCAATGATATTTTACTTCACTGACCAACCGGTCAAAATAACAATTAAAGGTATGTGATAGATATATTATCCCCTACTATACTAAGTTACTGAAAAAAAAATGGTGTTTGAAAATGTCTCAGAATTATTAATATATTAACAAATAACATAATAAATGAACTTACTTGAGAGTACCACTATTCTCTCCATGTTTCTTTATTTCTTCCAGATCTCTCTCTTCCTGCATTTGTCTCTTGAGCTCCATCATTCTCTGTCGTTCTTTCTTCTCTGCATTCTCTTTCTTCCAAACCTTCTCCTGGTTATCCATCCTCTGAGGGTGCCACGATTTCTTCATATTCTAAACAAACAAATTCAAGAATTGGTCTCACTAACAAAGAATACTTGGCTACCTAATTTTATAGGGAAATCCAACCTTGAAGGTAAACTCTTAGGAAAGCAGATTGATCAGAGAAGCAGACTGCTGAAAGTTTGAATTAGTCTGACCTGTTTTTTGAAGAATTTTACAAGCAATATTTTATCTCTTTATCTATTTATGTTGGATGATATCATAAAGGACAAATATTCACGGAGTTACACCCCCCCCCCCCCCCCCCCCCGGCGGCGAAATTTTTATTCCCAAACAGGTTTGCAATTTCTTATATTTCCGTTCTTCTCCAATGGCTGATACGTCATTAGCAGCTTGGAAAGAGGTCACAAACAATTAGACTTTGATTTTTTATTGCTTTGCCCCACTATTTATAAAGGCAAAAATACGGAATAAACTGAGACTTGAACCCACAACTCTATGATTGCATTACGCTGACCTTACCGATTGAGCCAACGATGGGTTGATGAAAAGTGATTCTGCATGATTTCTATACCCCTATCACTCACCCTAACGGTTACGTCATTGCTAGTGACGTAATATATCAGCCAATCAGATGACCGGAAATATTAGCATTGACAAACCTGTTTGGGAAAAAAAAATTAGCCCCCCGGCTCCCTTCATCAAATCAAATCATGAAATCATACACTAATATACAAGTCAAGTTACACTACGGTCCCACTTGATCACATTCGTGTACGGCGTAGTAGAAGCTTAACTATTGCCCATAAAAAACTCACCAAATCTCCACCACCCATGTTGAACGCAACGATGATGTTAGAGCACGCCTGGAGAAAAAGAGTTGATGAAACAAAATGATGATCTATTAATTCCACATCTACCGGATTCGGGGGATTTTGAGGAGGAAGCCGGAACTTGTTGCTGTCGGCGTTGTTCTCAAAATGTTGCAGTCCAATCGTCGACTCTGATATCCGCGAATACTGTCTCGCCGGGTATCCGCACCGGGTATCCGCGAACATGAGTATGCTTATGTATATTCTGTTGAAACAAAATAATGTGCCTATTTTTCATTTTTTTTTAAAGTAGGCATGAACTAACCATAATATGAAAATGTGATAGATAATGTGATCATTGCTTGTGGAAGAAAAACTCAAATTACGACATGACCATCTAGGGTTCACTTCTAGGCAGGTGCCTTAATTTTGTATCCCCGGGGTATACCTTTACATTTTTCGTCAGCAAAGAGGGAAATAGAGGGAAATACGCTTTTATTAAAAAGGAAACGGGGCAATCATCAGACGAAAAATGGCACTTATCAGAAAGGATAAGGGGTCAAGCGTCAACATAAAAGGGGCACATCAGAGATGAGAAGGGGCATCTATTACAAACTAGGGGGCTCCTCTCAAATTTGAATAGGGTCCTCGATCACCAGAGATGAAAAGTGGGATCAGGGCCCAAGGAAAATAGGCACTTGTCAAAATAAAAGGCACCTTAGATTTGAAAAGGAGGTGGTAAGGGGCACTTCTTGTACCTGAAAAAGGGCACTCATCTGAGATGAATAGAGGCACGTATGATAATGTAAATGGGCACTTAATACAAAGAAATGTGGGCACTTGTGGGCACAAGACCACTCTGTCTCAGTGCTACCATCTGGTTCGCTCTTTGTTTAACACTTTCTGATGACAATGACTTTATAAGAATTGCTGATTTACTGATTTTACGCTTTTGTGATTGTGATACATGATGACGATTATTTTTATAATCCGATGTTGTTAAGATTGCCCTTAAAAATTTATATCAGATGATAGTGAGTTTTATTATTATTATCATTTCTTTATTTAACTGCCGACTTGCTGACACCAGGAATGTTTGAATTGTTACTTAACAAAATACTCAGATCTTTTTTGACATGGCATATTGGCATCAATTAATAAATTGAAAAGAAAGCGACGCTCCTTCATCGGAGAGGCATGCATAATGTTTGTCTTTTATTTAAATGCACGTTCAATGCACAAATAATCAAAGCTGCACAATGAATGAAAGAAGAAAATAGTTATATGCGAGAGTTTCAATGCTTATTTAAAAAAGACAGCAGTGAAAAAGGTCTACACATAGGCCTATAATTACTACGCAAAATACGATACAGAATGCAGGTGTAAGCACTAATAGAACACAGTATCGGGGAGCATAATCTTCTTTTTTTTTTAAGGGGGGAGGCTGTTAATTTCAGTATCAGTTTGCAGTGACATAGCACCACGGACTTTAAAAAAAAATCAATTGATTTATAAAAGCAGAGCTGGTTCAGCAATCTATTTCAAGAGAGAATATTTATGTCACTGTGCAAGATTACCAAACGGGCTAAAATGGCATTCCTGACACGGTCCATCCGACCCCGGAGTGGAGGGGGGGGGGGGGGGTGGCGCATATAATCTATATTATGAAATTACTTTCAAAAGGAGGATTCAAATGCAGTTATTCCGAGTAGTATACCTAACCCTTTCAATTTCAAAATTACAATTAACTGCCTCCAAGATGAGAATTCCAAAAACCAAGAAGCTTAAAGGTACTATGTCCCATTTGCAGGCCAAAAAATGAAAAGGTTAAATTCCAACGGCATTTGAAAGAAAATACTAATTTAGAACTTCCCTAAAAAAAAAGGGGGGGGGGGCTTGAAAATGTTTTTAACATAGTTGTCCCTGAATCGACTTAGGAGCTATAGAGCCAATAAGTAATAGTCTTGATTTTCAGACCATTGTACCGAATGGTTTTATGCTGTGCAAAGATTCAATCAGTTTGATTTGGCCATTACAAGAAGTGGGTTATTGATGTAGACAATTGCTCATGTACCCTTTACAGCTTATTTTATGTTTGTTATTACCAACGAAGAAAAAAGCCATTCAGTCATGCACTCAGTAGATGTCTGACAGTGAAGTCTAGCAAGTAAACGGGTTCATATTAGGACACATGCTAACGTTTAAATTTCAGAGATAGGACATACATTACATATTCATAATTCCTGCAAAGTTCTACAGAATTTGAGGTTGGCCCGCTCCGGGTTGGCTGCAAAAGGGACATAGCGACTAGATCTAGCATCTCAAGACAAAACGGGACAAAACTCAGCATAAAAAGTGATAAGATATTTCATCATCGCAAAGTAGGCTATAGTGTGCCGACTGCTTGAACAAAATACAAAAACAACAAAAAAGTCCGATTTGGTATATGGTCTCGGTCGTACTGCTAGGTACATTGAATTTGCAATATGGGGCGGTCTTATTATATATAGCTCTAAGGGGGCGGTCTATCCGCTAGTTTCAATATGGCGGCGATATACTGGAAAGAATTAAGATTGTATCTCGATGGTGAACCGAACCGAACAGCTCAGTGGTAAACACATAAAAACGGAGATTCATAAAAACGTGCGCTTGAACATACTCCCAAAGAGCTTAATTTACAGAGAATGCTTATTAAGTTCTACTAAGCACGCCATGTATGGGTAGTATATGATTGGTACTTCGATCCTTCTAAAAGCCTTGGTTCGGTGCACAGGCTATATCCTATATGGTGGCTAATTAATTAGTTCTTTTTTATGAAGTGCAACCTGGGGGTTGTTTCACAAAGATCCTAAGTTGAACTTATCTCTATAAAGTTGGACTTAACAATTATGGAAAGCCGTTAGCATCCTTGAAAATATTTTGTAAAAGTTTTTAAAGGCATGAAATTAATGTTGATTCCGGCAAATCATTCATATTTTCTATTATCAAGGGAGATTTCATGTTCTTGATGTGGAATTTATGAAAAGTCTAAAATACTTGAATATTTGCTTTTTAATATATTTCATTATCAGGCTACAAATCGCTGTTCATAATTTTAAAGTCAAACTTAGAGATAAGTTCAACTAAGATCTTTGTGAAACACCCTGGAGCGGCATTCTGAAAAACTGTGTGTTTAAGCTGTATTATACCGAAATTATTTCAATTGTCGTAACAAAAAAAACTTGGTCAATGTCTACAAAAAGCTATCTCAGTGTTGCTCACAATATGGTTTAAAAATCTGTGCAAAAAACAGCCGGCCTAGATGTTAAATGTTTTATATATTACCCATAATTTCAGTTTTAACATCACTTTTACATATCAGAGTTCTAATAACTGCCATTGGATACCGTGTATCCATGGGGATTTATGGTAAATCTATATTCCTGATTAGCCCTAGTAACCAGTAAAAGGCCTCAGTTTCAAAAATGATGTTATGTTTTATGTTTGATTGGCAAAACAGAAAGCAAGAAAAAGTAATGGGTAATATCATGATGTAACGCATTTCTTTCCCTTCCACTTTTTGTTTGTCTCCCCTATTTCATTTTATCAGTCTGTTGAGTTTGTATATAATTGTGATTGAATGATATAAAGTAATAAAATGCCTCGTATGAGGAAAAGAGAGGGAGAAAAGTAAAAGTTCTGTTTTTCATAAAGAAGTTGTGATGTGCCAGCACTCGGGGACTTATTATATAGGCCCATAGTAAATTAGTAATTGTTATCAAAATCTTTATTTTTCTTCTTACGCAATGACATTTAAGTTTGTCTCTGTTTTTTTTTCTTCTTTATTTCTTTCTTTTTTATTGGGGTAAACGTCACTCCAGGGGGCGTCGTTTCACAAAACTAGTCATCAGTGACAAATGACAGTGTTTTTGTTATAAGCTACGGAAATCCTTGCTTCTGATTGGTTATCAACATCTTTTTCACTTATTTTTGTCATTTGTGAAACAGTGAATCCTATCAATATTATTGTTGGTGGCAAATACGGATCAGGTGTATCGTGTCTTTGGCACTTTATTATTCTACGGAAGTGCCTATTAGTGATTTCACCCTGACAAGGTTCTCTCTGATGTGTCGACGCTCACCTATACTCGCGACGTGGACAAAACAAACTTACAACACGCAACTGCAACTACTGACTGTCGAAGCTCCGTATTTTCCAAGAATTTAATCTAACACTTGACTGTGAAGGAAAGCTCGTCATAATGTCATCGCCAGGAAAACCAGATTTAAAAGCTGGACATGCTCCTGCAGGTAGGAATTTGTTATTCTACAACATGGTGAAACAAACATGTCGAATAGGAAATAAACAGCTTGTAGACCTATTCAAATTGTGTGACCTCGAGCCTCGAGGCTGGGCGAGGCCCGAGGGTTGGGTTGATGTGGGCTCGGGTCGGCTCGGGTAGGGTCTGGGTGTGGGAAGCGATGGCGGTGCAGCCCAGCTCACCCATCATTTGTCAAATAAATATACTTATTACCTGATCTATCGACTACTGGGCAAATGTAGTCAGTTCTGCAATCCAATTTTCAAGTCTACCTTCATTCTTCTCTCTATTGTGAAAGTTTGTATACATTTTGGGTGGATGTCGCAGAACGGCAAGTTCAAACAAAGATCAGCAATGCGTGACATTTTCATGATTCGGCGCACAAGTGCGCTTGCGAGGGTATAACACACGTATAAGGTTTTTTTTTTTTTTTTAAATCTAGCGCGCGTCGTGCGTGAGAACGTTTTCAGACCCTCAAAATGTTTGACGTCACGCCTAATGCGTGACACTTGGTAGCTCTGATGTGCGTGCGCCATTTTAGAAGTGTTGTCATCATGGCACCAATCATGGTCATTGTCATGCTACCTGGTGTCTTGGTGATATTGAAATATGAATGATATTAATATCACTAAGCCTTAATTGGCACCCATTTACCTGCACATAGACCTATATGGATCCGCCAAACCTTGCAAACTTTATGTACTTTGTAGCTCCAAGTCCAAGTTCGCTGCAGATGCAGGACTCTTCTTTTACTTGTGCAAAACACCTTGATTCTGAAATTGGTCAAGAATATAACCAAAAATATATGCAATTTACATTACAAAAATGTTGACCTCTGATTAGAGTTGGCAATGTTGTTTCTGCTACACAGGTAATAAAGTGAAAATGCCTGATATTGCATTGCCAAGTTGATGCTTTAGTACAACAATAGTGATTAGTGTAGATAGGTGCCCGCAGCTTAGAGAGTGTCATGAAGAGGAGGAAGAGAACATGCACAAGAATAGTTGAATGTATGTATAGGTTGCATTATTTGTGATACTGTCAATATCGTGAATACTAATGTCTGCATAACAGACAGGACACCTGTGTGAATTTCATCAGTACTAAGTATACATTCAGTGACTATCTACAAAAAAGTGGAAACCTGCATTGACTCTACAATAATGCATACATAAACTGATCCACTATTGTAATCAATTAACTTTCTGTCAAATCTACCTGGGCTTTGTTTCACAAAACCATCATAAGATTGACCAACATCACATCTAGGTTTTGAGATGTTGAATACGCTTAATTGTTCCAGTTTGCTTGACTCGCACATGCATAGATTTTGAAATTATGTGGGTGGCATCTCAATGTAGGGCATTTTAACCTTAAAAATAAAGTGGGCCATTCCATGAGAAGAAGGACATGACATCAAAAAAAAGAAATGTACCTCTTATGTTAATTTTTTGATTTATCACTAACCTTATGCCATGGATGTTCATAAAACATTAGGGCCTTTCAAATTCAATACAATTTATTTTTCATTTTTGTTGATTTCCTAAGATCTCAAACCATCATCAAAAACGTACATGTGGGACTGTAGATGAAAAAAAAACAATTTATTGCAGATTACACAGGATTCTTGTAATATTTTTTCCTGAAAATTTCGCTAAATTGAAAAAGATGAATATATTTCCATATTCTAAGCCTTTTCTAAGGGGTCCAGGGATATTTAATCTATTACATAGGGGTGAAAATGGCCTCCGGACAAAATGTAACGCGAGTTACCGTAACGTGAGTTACCGACATATTTGCTTCCTGCATTTTACTGGTCCATTGTTTCTTATCTTTAATATTGTGATCTTATGCTAGTAAGTCTCAACCTACTATCAACGTAGGAAAGATTTTGTCAAGATTGTCTAGTATGAGGAGACTTTGCCAAAAGAGGGTCTCATAGAATTGACCATGTCCTTTTTTTGTAACGCGAGTTACCAAAATTCAATAATCCAAGAATCTAAAAATGTTTGTTCTTCAATTTTCTTTTTTGTTTCATTCAGTTGTTCTATATCTACCCTGTCCATGTTTGAAAAAAGTATCTTGCAGATCCTAGCAGTTCTAAAGATATAGGCACATTATCGTGTCAATGTACCCATTAGGTGTAACGCGAGTTACCATGGAATGGCCCAAGTACAGTAAAACCTTGCAATAACAATTACATTTGGACCAAGGATATTACCTCTTTATATTGCAACCATGCTATATCAGGACTAAAAAGCAATATAATAAAAAAATAGAGGGATTAACATGTTTTATAACAATGAGTTTGTTATAACCATTCAGTGGAACAAGAATATGTTTACAGTAGGCTTACAGTTGCACCATGTGAGAGAGAGGGGGGAAGGATTGGGGAGTCTTGAAAGGGACTGTTGGTAGTCTTGAAAAAGACTGTTGGTAATCTTTCTTTAGCTTATAGTTGTAAGCCTACTGTATATCTACATCACCTTGCAAGCCGATACTTATAAGCAGCATCAAAGAATATGTTTGTTATTTGTGTTTTTCAGTGAAGGTAGGAGGAGTGAGGATACCTGGGAAGGTCCATCATGATAAGGCTGTTAAGGAACCTGACGTTGAAGATGAGGAATACGAGGAAACAACTGGAAAAAGGTAGGAAAATTCTCATCATGTCAGGATTGATTGATTCATATTCCTCTCTTTGATATGTACATCGCCACCCCCCCCCCCCCTTTAATGTATGGGGCTGGCTTCTACAAAGAATATGTGTTGCTTTAAATCAAATCCTATGCATCATGATCTATTGTATGATCTTATCTGAAGTTGATGCTATAATGATACTCCTTTAACTAGAACATCATAAACTTTGCTTCAAAGCATAATTATTCAATTACATTACAGTATAGCAGTCGCAATGTTATTATATAAGAATTTAGAATATTTGCAGTACAAAATGTCAATTTGTAATATTTGTAATACAAGTGACCTTATAGTTACAAAATAAAATGAAAAAAATTGAATAGAATATGTATGGCAGAGCTTAGCTGGTGATAAGCCAAAAGCAGATGCTTAGACGGATAAGAATATCAAACAGCCATCAAGGGAACTAAAATGATTGTTACAGCTGTTAATCAGAGTGCAAACATTGTCATTATAAATATGTCAATGAAAATAATCTCATACTGTACATGTATATTGAAGGATACCACAAGGCTAATAACTCAGATACACCGCCAAACCAATACCAAACTGACCGATTCTTGGCTATTCCAAGAAACTGCAACTTTACTCAGTTTATTGTCGGTCTCATGTTGGTCTCGTCTGTGTGACCGAGACTGAGGTATGATTGATATTGTCTTTATAATGTAGTACTGTGAATAAAGCTGTGTTGCATTGATACTGAAATTCTCAAGGTAGAGAGTATTTATACTTTAGCCTCTACTTGTAATTGATTCGTCATGATATCATACCTTGATAGCATGCATTTGATTTCTTGTTTCTCTGTATTTCTTTTTTTCTCTCAGCCCTCCCACTAATGATGTGAAAGTACTCATATCTGGAGCGCCTTCGCATGGTAACAAGGATTTCCCGCCCGAGGCCATCAAGACGTTCCATGAGAAACCAGTGCCAACACATCAGAAGAACGTAGCCAGTAAACCTGTCAATGTGGTACAACAACCAAGGAAGAACTAGGAAATCAAACCAAACAAAATAAGTGCAAATACGAGACGGGGCTGTGTTGGGATCCATGTCATCATGAAGTCAGTTGATGAGAAATCTTGGTTTAGAGGCATTTCAGAAAGCAGTTTCCAAATAAGGTTACTTGTATGATGCCTGGAAAAGAAAAGAAGGTTGCATAATTAAAGAAATCATGCTGAAATATCAGACAAAAAGTTCATCAAAGTTGAAATACAGAGTTTGATAGATATTTTCGAGATACCTAAATATTTTTGTTTAGTGTGGAACACACATATGTTGAAATCATTTGATGGTTTTTAAATAAATTATAATGTTAGTTTTATTGTTGGATATTCCACATCTTTTTGAAAGAATGAATAAGTAGTACTGGGTATAGACTAAAAGAAATTGAGGATTATAGATTTTAAGATTAAATTGATCCTTATTTTCAAAATTACTTTTGTTTTCTTTTTATGTGGAATGCAATTCAAAACTTACTAAAGTGCAATTAAGTTTTTTATTTCAGGAATTGTGAAGAATGTAGCCTTGTAGTGACTTGACTTTGCACAATTCAAATTGACAGATCACAGCATGCTCTGTCCTGATGAAGAGAGATATCTTATCCAAAGACCTGTTCAAGAAAACTAACAATGTTAAGTAGAGACAACTCATGAAAGTCATCTGCAATCGTTTCCTATTTTCATGAATTTTAATTCATTGACTTATTATTTAACACATTGTGATGATTTTTCCTAATTCTTTAATGGCACGATAACAGGCAACAACAAAACAAATGAATAAATGTAGCCATTTAGATTTAGCAGGTGAAAGCATGAAATTAAACAATTCAAGAGAAAAAATATAAAGCCAGTTTTCAAATATTGATAACAATGGAAGTAAATTTCTTTTATAGATGTAATGATTTAAACAGAAATCTATTATTTTGATGTAATTGTAAGATGAGAAGCATCATCATAGTCATTAAAAGGTTTAGTATGTCAGGCATTCAGCAAGGGTATTATTTCAACTTTGTTTGAAATTATCATGGTATGTGTGACTTAATCTATGACTCTAAATTTTGAACAGAATTCTTTGCGAACTCCTGGTTAACAAGAAAATGAAAGCACCTGCTGCATATTGTGAAGTAAATGCCCTGAGCTAGTTTCTTGAAAGCATTGCACATGTATGGTGGTGGCTTTATAATGTTCTTGAACTTAGGCAAACTGGTCCCATATGTTCAGTATATGTTTTGATGATTATCAGCATACAATGCAGAATGCACAATATATTGTATATTATATTGCTAAAGTGGTTACCTTATATTTCTGTCTATTTCCAGTTGCTCTACTCTTAAATTTCTACCAGTATTACGATTATCTTTACCAGGTAATTTTCTAATTTCTACCTTGAATGAATGGATTGTATTAAGCCTACAGCTATCATTGCCAATCACACAAAAGATAGTACTTGACATATACTAGAAATTATGGTAAACTTGTTACTTAATTGATGAACAAATAATTTGAGATGACTTCAAATTAAAAAGGGAAATTATGTATGTTTATTTTATGATTTTATAGATTTTTTTTATCTCGATTGACCAAATCATTTAGATGCTTTTGAAATTTTAGAATAAAAGTAAATATATTCATACGGTACCTTACTGTATTTTTTTGCTTTTCCCTTTTAAACAATAGAAAGACTAAAGGTCGTTGCTTTATTTGTTCCTTAATCCTTATTGTTAAGTACTTAATTTTTGTTAAAGGGCATCTAGACTGATCTGGAAAAAAACCTTAAATTCTTATATTTAGAATGGAACTTTAGACTTGATTTTAAATCTTAAAAGAGATGTTTAAAAAAGGATAAAGTTCTTTTGAAAAAGATTTTTTTTTCTTCTGTTAGTATTATCCTACTTGAAATCATTAAAACTCATTTTTATTTCAGCATTTAATAAAAAAATTCTGGGATTAAATGTTCTGTATTCAGTTTTATGATTGTTTTTGATTAATAGTCACATACCGGTAGTAATCATTTCTAACCAAATTGTATGCTTGGAAAATACAGTACGCCTGTAATGACAGATAGGCATTTCAATTATATTTTACTTTGAATTTCTTGCCTGTGTGTTATGTTGATGCACATAACCACTAAATATGAGGTTATTATATCGTTGGCATAGATTAACAATTTTTCTTATAGGGCAAGTCCAATCTTTGAGAGTTATTAAAACTTATCAGATGAGTATATTCTACCTTAAAAAGGCTATTCCAGCAGCGAATTTGATTCACAATATAGCTTACAAAAAGAATGTAGAGAGAGAAGAGTTTATTAAAGCAATCCAACGGTAGCTGGATTTATTAGATCTGGGGGGTGTTTCACAAAGATTCTAAGTCAAACTTAACTCTAAGTTGGACTTAAATATTATGAAGAGCCATTTGTAGCCTTATAGTGAAATGTATTCAAAAGCAAAAATTTAATTATTTTAGACTTTTCATAAATTCCACATCAAGAACATGAAACCTCCCATGATAATAGAAAATATGAATGATTTAAATCAACAATTTATGCCTTTTAAAATAACTTGTACAAAATATTTTTCAAGGATACTAATGGCTTTCCATAATTGTTAAGTCCAACTTAGAGATAAGTTCAACTTAGGATCTTTGTGAAACACCCCCCTTGATTTATTAGATAGTTCATGTATTTTACGGTTTATTTTTTTTCCAATCCTCTCTACATTCCATTCAATCTGTGTTTATATTAAGCTTGATATTAGCTGTCCATTGTGTGGCTTTAATTACTCCAAGTAGCTCATTAAAACCAGATGGTTGGTACATTGCATGTAAAGCCATCATATCCTCAAAACATTGTTTTGTCAATTGTTCAATCTGTAGCTTGTCAATGCAATTCTATGGTTTCAATAAAGACTCTATTGAGATACAAAACTGGTATGTGTTGTAGGATATATGTATCTAATTTTATTTTTGGTGCATTTGTTTACATTTGTGCCAAACTTAGAATTGACTTTAGAAAGAGGGAGGTGTCAGGAAGAGAGTGGGGGGGGGGGGGGGAGAGAGAGTGTGTGGGAGAGGAAGAGAAACATTTCTCCTTTCTATTATTAATAATTTATTTTATTTTTCAGGAGACATGATAAATACCAAATTGGTCCGAGAAAGTCTTGTTGAATGTAGAGGTGTTGTTCAGTGGATAAATCTCATGGCTGTGACTCACAAGGTATGGGGGTTTGAATCCCTGCTATATCATTTGGCAAGACAATAATATTCCTTTGCCAGCCACACTGGACGGAGGTATAGTAAGTGGTTACCTGGTAGGATTTATTTCTGGAATGCACTTGCTGAAAGCTTAGTTAATAATATATTCAAAATCTTTGATTTTTTGGATAAGCATAAAGATGCTCATTCATATGATCCAAATTGAAGAAAATGTAAAAAACAAAAGTGCTGTGATAGAGTCAATGTAAGAGTGTTATAATTGTTACATGAACAAAATATAAAGTGCCTCTTCATATATCTCCTAGATCTGATGTGTGGTATAACACTGTCTCTTCACAAGGTATAGAGGCCCTTTCTAAAATTATAGGGGCACTTCCTAAAATTATAGGGGCACTTTCTCAGGCGCGGATCCAGGATTTTCCAATAGGGGGGGGGGGGCCGGAAATTCGAAATTCGCGCAGACCGTTATTTAAACTTACCAATACTGACATAAGGTCATATTAGAAGCACTGTACTTTAATAGTGTACTGGTACCTACAAACGGGCACAATTATTTTGGAAAGGGGACATGCTCACGTCACATCTCTTGTCCGATATCAACATTCCCCGTTTTCAAGTTATGCTCGCGCGCAATTTTTTTACATTTCCATCAGTGGGGGCTGAAGCCTCTTGCCCCAATATCTATTTCCTGGTTTAATAATTTGGCGAGTGAGCGAAGCGAGTTAGCGGAAATTTCAGCTTATGTAAGTTGTGAAAAGTGTTAATTGTCACCAAAATATACGAGATAAGATATAACAAATGCATATTGGTAATTTTTAAATTTTCGGGGAAAGAGAGGCTGCAACCCCATCCCGCATTAACTGCAGGTGTTTTGAAATCAAATCAGACTCCCAAAAAAAGTATTAACCAAAACGCACGAATCCAGTTTCAAAAATCCAAAAAATGTCAGCTTCAGAGGGGGGCACATCACCCCTCAGACTCCCTCTAAAAGTATTAACCGAATCGCACGAATCTAGGTAAAAAAAAAAATCAGCTTCAGAGCTAGAGAGGACCCCCCCCCCACACACACACACACACACACACACCCCCTGTGCGCGCAAGCGTGAAATTAAAGCTGGCGCTAATGTGTAAGCAGGGGCGGCGGAGCTATTTCCGAAGTGGAAAGCACCAACAAAAAAGGGCACCTACCAAGCGAAATCTCAAAGCGAAAATATACATTTTTTTAAACATTGGTATATATCCTTTCATTGTGATTCCATTATCAGGGACGATCTCAATATTTGTTTTTCTTTATTTATCATACAAGATATTGCTTAAGCATCACACTTTCGGCTTGGTGTGATTGTCTGAATATTCATTTGCGAGCGAGCAAAGCGAGCGAGAAAAAAATTTAAGATCTGTGAGGTCGCAGAGCGAAAAATTACATCTTATAAAGAGGAAAAAAACCAAATCATGATGGGGTTATAAGCATCACGGAAGACTGAAAAAAACATTTGTTTTAAAGTGACATTTAATTGTATCATCTATAAATGCGAGCGAGCGAGCTTCAGGGGAAATTACTCTTAGTCGCTTTAAATTAGGTGCAAGACTAATGATGAGCAGGTTAGGGGGCATGTTCCCCCCGTGCCCCCCCCCCCCCGTGCCTACGTGCCTGATGATGAGAGGTTAAGTGGACACATATCGAAAGGGATAAAGACACTTATTAGAAAAGAAAAGGAGCATGTGTCAAGGTACAAAGAGTAATTATCAAAGGTTCAAACGGGGCACTTCTTACACCTGAAAGAGGCACTCACCAGAAATGAGAAAGGGCACTTATGAGTATGGGAAATGGGCATTTGTGGACGGAAACGGGGCATCCATCAGAAATTGATTTATCAGAGGTGAAAAGGGGATAGGTCCCTTATTAGAAAGGAAAAGGGGCACGATTCAAAATAAAAGGGCAGTTAGCAAAGGTGAAAATGGGAAACATCAAAATGTAAATCTAATACCATTATGGTAGATATTAAGACATTGATAGACGTACGCGTAACGCATGCCACACACAGAAAAATGAGAAGAAAAGAAAGAATAATGTTTTTAAAAAAGAAGATAGAGGAAAAGGAGAGAGACAGAGAGAGGGAGAGAAAGAAAGAAAGAAGAAAGGAAGAACATGCAAGACTCCCGGCAACAGCAAATTATTTACACAATTTCTTGCTGTCTGCTACCTCGAGATCACTGGAGCGAAGAAAGGTAACATAATAGCAAGAATCCCTATTCAGTGAAGGATTCATCCTTTTTATGCAGATGCTTCTTCTACCATTCTTGACCAGAAGTGCGTTTCAAACTCGATGATATGGGCATCATCCCATTGAATGTTGTGTCCAGTGTTACGGGTTTGTTTTACTACTTGCTGCCTAATCTGAGGGCTCTGTTGTGCTCTTTAAAAAGAGGACACAATAGGGGCAGCGCAATTTAAATATCAAGGAATGTATTAGAGTTTATTTCTAAAATGAAATGAAAGGGCTATTTGACTTTTAAGAGCGATAAAAACTCTAATCCATCCCTTGAAATTTAAATTGCACTGCCCCCATTCAGTGTGCCATTTTCAAAGAGCACAAAAAGGCTTCAGATTGAAGATTCCATCTCATAAAATTGTCTATAAGAGAGAAAGAGAGTTTATTTCGAGAGAAAAAATGAAATGAAAAGGCTATTTGACAAGAGCCCTTTCATTTCATTTTAGAAATAACCTCTTTTCCTCTCTTATAGACAATTTTCTCTCTTGAAAGTCAATAACCCTTTCATTTCATTTTAGAAATAACCTCTTTTTTTCTCCTAAAGACAATTTCTCTCTTGAAAAGGCTCTGCCAGGCCCCTCAAGCCCTGCCATGTTGTATGGATCCATTAGAAAGCAAAATAAGCCCACTCAATATATTAAAACGTCATAGCGATTCATCCAAATAAGAAATCCACGTAAGAGGCATTTTGAAAGTTTTAAGAAAATTCCTTCTAATTCCAGGATATTGGGTGTTATTTTTCAGGAAACTCTATTTAAACGAGTGGAAGCACTGGCGGTTCTGTTTTTTTTAAAACTGTAACAATTCTCCTTGGATCAGAATATAGACCAAAAACAAGCCTCATTATCTTCAGTATACAAGTGTCATTTCGGACCTTGCAGCTTTCATAGAAATCGCTTCTGGACCGTCAAAGAAAAAGTTTGAGAACCCCTGGTCTACGCATTATACACCTCAGGACCAACTTGACAACTTGACAAAAATTTGAGGGGGGTTCGACCCCCTCTCCCCCCCCCCCCCCCCCCCCCCCCCTGCGTACACGCCTGCATGTGCATCCCTTCCTCCTTATTCCCTTATCCATCGTTACCGTCACTACCATTTGAGTAGGGCCGCGGCAACCGGCAAAGAAAGACAACCGGCCGGCCGGTTGTCTTTCTTTCTCCCCGGCTCCTCTCTTCTTTTTCTTTCCTCTTTTTTGAACTCTCTCTCTCTTTTCTTTACTTTTTTGTTCTCTTTTCTTTTATATTCTCCTTTCCCCCCTTTTTTTTCTTCTTTTTTTTCTTCCTCTTTTTTCCTTCTCAATTTTTTTGCGCCGCCAATGGGGGGGGGGGGGGGGGGGCGCGGCCGTTTCGGCCCACCCATGGATCCTCCACTGCTTTCTGACTATCGAAATCATCCTTTTTGCATGCTCTCTTCTTGAAACAAGTCTTTTGAGGGGGAAATGAAGGATTAAATGAAAAATGGCACATCTTTGGCTCAGTAATTATAAGCAACTTCCTGTTTGGAAACTCTACCTGGAACAAGGGCAAGGTCATTGACACAGATTTACTAAAATATAGGGAACCTTTTTATCATAAGGATATATTTTTAGGTCACACGAGATGAAGAAGGGGAAACTTTACTAAAGGGGGCCACCAATTTCATCACTGGATAGAAGGGCATTTGTTTACTTACATACAAGGGGCGTTTTTTGTTATGGTATACTTTCTTGTAGATTAGGTGGCCGGGGGCAACAACTCGATCCTCTGCCCCCTCCCTATAGCTCCACCCACCCACCAGTTAAAGCTGTTGACTAGAGGACACTCTAACAATTTCATATAGTTTTATGCTTTCCGGTGGATTAAAAAGAAAAATATATCTACAAAGGGTAAACTGCATATTTGGTCAGTGTCCAAAACAAAGAGATTCGATGACATAAACAGTATGCCCTCCGATCAAAATGTGAACAGCGCCATTCGCGGACAAGATATCTATTTCGTAAACGTATACGCCATTATGTTCGGCGTGGTGGAGGTGGATCCTTTAAACTCACATATCCCTGGGCGTACGTATAGTACTGCACTGACCAGTGAATTAGCATGCAAATAATATCAGATGCATCATGTCATCTGCGCGCTGATCATACAATAATTTGTAAACAACGCTCTGTTGGAAGGAAAGTTCTATGCTACTCGTAAGTATTAACGTTATAATTTTAAGTAAAAATTTAGTCTTATTATATCTGAAATGCCCCGTTTTTATCGTTTAAATAGCCAGGCATATCTTCATATTGTCATTATTTTACCGTCGTAGACGGCAAGCTTTGTTCGCACTTCGCAGTAAGTCTGACTAGACTTTGATCGCCGCGGTCGCGGTCGGGCTAGGTACGCTGCTTTTCATCGGGAAGCTTAGGTTAGGTTGGAGCTCCCGTATGCATGATACGCCTGCCACCATAACTTGCATATAAGATTTGACTCGAAATTGAGCAAGAAATGTTAGTGTATTCTTCTATCAAGTACTCTGACTCTAGTCTTGATGTGCTATAAAGTGAGTGTGCAATGTTGAGTGTTGACTGTTGCATGTTGTTGACATTCACAATCGTGACAATTGTGCAAACAAATCAGGTTCAACTTGAGTCTACTTTATTGTTTTCATGGTCCGTTCACATCATGTGCAGAAGAATAGAGAGAGAGAGAGAGAGAGATAGAGAAAGAAGCTGATATGATATTTGGAAGAGAAAGTATGTAGATGTATTGTAGGTCTAGGAGATGATGTTACCAATTCAGAAAGTGAGAGTGATCTGAGGCCTTGGGAGACTGACTCTCTGAGCTCTCCCAATTCAGAGACTATTGTATCCAATGTTGCAGACTTGGCTTACATAAACACAAAAGCAACAAAATAATCAAGGAGCCAATTTATTAGTGCCAAATTTTTGCCTCCCTGAAGTCAGGATCCCATTGGTTTTGTGAATTGTACTTGTGTAGATCATTAATTTTTTTAAATAAAAAACAAAAGTAGACGTTCAATCAAGTAATTTTTGATTTTTAATCTGCTCATATTTTTATTTTGAGCAGAGATAATCCCTAATTTGCCGCAAATGTAAATAACTAAGGAAATTGGTATCTCAAATGGGAGATTGGCTCCCAAATAGGCTACCAAAATTATTGAAAAAAGTCTCCAAATAGAAGATGTATATATAGTCGCCCATATTGGCTGTGCGCCTCTGTCAATTTTGTAGTCCATATGAAGGGGAACCCTATGTCTGCGCACAGTAATATTTTGCTTGAAATTGACAAGAATTTTTGTATTGTATTGAAGTTATCCCTTTTATTCTACACTTAATATGTACGGTTATAGCAGTAGGGACAGATATTTTGTGTTGGTTGAGTGGTTTGTTTTATCAGAATAGTACAACTGTGCGTATGTGCAGATAAGGACGCAGTGCAAACATGGGCACTCTAGCAAAATCACTGTTTAACGATTTCTTTCTTTGTCTGTTGTGGCCAGGTGTGCCAAGTAAAAAAAAAAAAAAAAATCGTTTGTTTAATTTGCTAAAGAAATCTATTTTCTATTAATTTTATAACATTAAGATAGATACTGATAAAGAATAAAATATTCTTGGTTTATAATTAAAAGCATGATACCGGTAATAATAGTAATATCAAAAACAATTATGATGGTAATGATAATGATAATTATGATTTATAATAATGAGTATATTAGTGTTATACGTGTACCAGTATTTCAACTACAAAATGCTGAAGGTGCTGGGAGTATACATAAGAAATATAATCTATACGGTAAGTTAATTTAAATTGCAATACAGAGTAGGACTACATGAATGATATTGTGCAGGTCTATTTTTGAAAATGTACTTGTGGAAACAAAATAACCAAGTAGTGCTTGACTCCCTTGTGAAATACGTTTCCTATTCTTTATGCAGGAGCAATCGTTTGACTGAGTCTGATACTAAGACTGGGTTTAGTAAAACTTCAAGGTACATTGTTCTTCATTTTGTCAGAAAATCTGCTAAATCTGGCTGTAAAGGAAAGATCAGTATTTTTGAATTTATTAACAACAACACATCACAATAATGACAGTACATATGAACAATCATGTAATGCAAAGAATAATACTGATACATGTATACATAACACAAGAGTAATGTCGATTGAACAGTAATGGTTTTAAAACGATATTTTTTAGACATACATCTGCATACTATTAAATGTACAAAAGATATATACGTAAATATGTATATTACTATGTTTAGGTGAAGTTGTTAATGGGAACTAGAAGTTAGCACAAGTGCTAGTCGAGCCTAGTTCCATTCTTTGGCAAGATTTTTTTTCTGTTAATTTGTTTTTACATATGAATGTAAAACTTGTTTGTTTTGTATTTACATATATACAACAAAATAATACAATATCATGTAACTTTTTTTCTTTACTAAAATGAAAAAATATAAATAAAAAAGCTTAAGCGTTAAAGCATTAAAATGAAAGAAGACAAATCTTTGAAGAAATAAAATCATCAATGTGTTCATAAAAATGAAAAGGATATATTAATAAAAATAATCATACACATGTTCGTACATGCACAAATCCTGTAAAAGCTTAAGGCCGCTATAATCGTTAACAAGGAAGTGTATACTTATATAAAAGGAAGACAAGTAATATAAAAGGAAAAAACGAAGGGGGGTTGGATTGAGCCCACGTCATTTACATAGAAGGTAGGTGGAAAGATGTCTCCGAAAATATAACCTTGATGTTTTTAATCTAATTTCATCTGGCAGATCATTCCACAGCTTTGTTCCTACAAACGAAATACAAAATTGCCCTTGCGTTGTCTTACATTTTGGTTGATAAAGTAAGCCACTTTCTTTTCTCCTAGTTGCATATCTGTGCTGTATCATCTGACAATAATCCACTAAAGAGTGTGGTAAAAAACCTTTTACCAAATCATACATAAATGTTGATACAAGAAGTTCATGAAGTTGAAAAATATTTAAAATGTTTAGACTTTGAAAAAGAGCTTTGGAGTCTGTTCTAAGTGGACTGAATGTAATTGCTCTCATTGCCATTTTTTTACTTAAATATATACAATTTAGATTACTTTTGTAAGTGCTCCCCCATACTTCTACTCCATAAGAGAGGTGAGGCTGTATAAAAGCCTTATATAATAACACAAGTATATTCTTGGGAACAAAATGTCTCAGTTTAAACAGAATACCTACTTTCTTTCTTATGCATTTGTTTATTGTCTGAATATGTTCTTTCCATGAAAGGTGACAATCAATTTCAATTCCTACAAATGATGCAACAGATACCTCTTTATGAATAGCTTAGCAAACACTTTCTTTTCAGTCACTTAAAGGGGGTGGATCGCCAGTTTCCATGTGCAGAAGGCCATAATTCGCTGACACCAGACTTGGTGGAAATACCATTAATGGGGGTACAAATTTGCACACAGCAAACCCATAGTCCAGTCAAGAATTACCCCCTAATCTCTCGGAGAGCTCGAGAGTCTTCGGGCAATTCAAAGCATTACATAAGGTCCAATGGTCATAAAACTCAAGGCTAACCCTGGTGATTAACAACACCTGTTATTGGGTAAACACCCGAACGGTGTCGAATTCCCCATGAGAGCCGACTACTCAGTGACTTTAAAGGCTTGACTGGGCAGTTAAGTGTTTAATACCCAGTAAGAAGGCCAGAATATCTCCAATCACCCAATGCATCTCATGTGTACCCTCCACCTAGACATATTTGTGTACCGGTAGGTAGAATTAATAAGATCAACCTCAAAAACTGTACCTATTCCAAAGGGTGGGATCGTGTTTTTCAAATTGATTAAATGCCTTTTTTTTTGTAATCGAGGCAGCTGCAAAAGAAAACACAAACATTTCCTGCAGAAACGAGTACAATGGTCTGCATGAGATCTGTAACGGGAGCTTAGTGCTGGATGTCCAGTCTGGTATAATAATACACTGGAAATTCATTATCTGTCACACACAAATACAGTTAAATCTAAAACTAAATCTGTGCAATGCTATATGGGTGTATCTGTGTTAGGACTTGACTTGATAAACAATGTTTCCTTAATAATGATCCAAATTGTCCAATTTTAAGAATTGCTCTGGCAATTTATGCATATATTATTTGCTATTTCAGTCATTTAACATGAAGTTGACCAAAGGTTGATCCTCTGTATCTACACACTTGTCATCTTACTCACAGATCTTTACACATGCATCATACCTTCTCTCTTTCAGTTCAGTTCATTTTATTCAAAACCACACAAAACATGATATAATCTGTTACATTTCAACTTGATTACATCATAAACTGAATGGTTTTAGGACCCCTTTCATGAAAATTGTGGGATCTTTTTCCTGATCTACAATGTACATGTACTGGTAGTCCATGGTCCATACTACCTAGATCAATTATTATAATCTCCTGCTCTCCCATAAAGTCTTTTGATAAGCCCCTTGATTTAAGATAGTTCATGCGTAGTACGGTAGTAGGTCCATGATGCTAACAATACAAGGAGTATAAAAGTGTCCAATATACTCCTTTTATTGTTAGCATCATGTATAGTGAGTGTCCATAGTGAGTGTCCATAGTGAGTGTCCATAGTGAGTGTCCATAGTGAGTGTCCATAGTGAGTGTCCATAGTGAGTGTCCATAGTGAGTGTCCATAGTGAGTATGTATCTCTCATCTCTCTCCCAGACAATCTGTTGGCTTAATAAGGATCTTCCTATCTAGATGATGTACTCCCTGATATTCTTTGCACGAACGAACGACGAACGATGTATCTCTCATGGGAGACATGACCCAATGATCTCCTTCCACCATATCATGTTTGAAAGTGAACTTTTAGCATTCTTCAAGATTGCTGAAAAAAACTGCCTATTTTTCGTACAGTGTTACTTATTATATTCCTTTTACTGTACTAACCCTCTTACATGCAAAATATCCTGAAAAAATTCTCAAACCACAAAGATATTTATGGTTTTCTGTAATTCCCTGACATAACAGTAAATTCTCCCAACTAGTTTTTGAATTATCCCAACCGTTTTTCCACGAAAATAAGACATAAAATAGGCTTTAAAAAAATCTTTGGACACTTAAATGTTTGGAATGGTATATAGAGCCAATTTAATGCTTTGTGATGTGACGATTTACATTCACCTAAAATTTATTTTGATTATAACTATGTTGTTGGGAGACTTTAGGAATCAATCAAAATATCAGATCAGTTTTTCCCAATCACTCAAAACTTCAGATTATCTTTAATTGTACATCTAGCATTGAAGTCATTACCTTAGCATCATTTTCCTCTCATCTGAACAATGTTACCAAGTCCCTTTAAAGGGGCTTCAGTCAGGAGGCAATAAAGTTAGAAATCAATTCAAACCTACTATTACCTTATGATGGTTATAAAATACTAAATAAATCTTTATGTATAAACATGTTACCGGCACTCATTCTTTTCACACTCACATTATACCCTATATTCACTAAAACACCAATATACTGGTACATACATTAGTCAGTTTGTTTTCTACACATTTGATTCAAAACAAATTAATTTGTTCCCTTGATCATTTACAATTCTTCATGAGTTTTAATTAGATTCATATGTACTGCAGGATATATGTTTTAGGCTACACATACATTGTAATTCATATACCAGTAGCCTATTCTTTTGAAAGTGAAAGCAAATGAAACTGAAAGGGTGATGTATTTCCTTTAATGATGATGCTTTCATTCTTATCCCACAAACGCCGCCGCAATACAGGAGACGCATGCATGCTTATCAATTTCCAACCACTGAGAAAAATGACTCGTGGGGAATTTACCAGTGTAATAAATAACATGAATGACCTACTACCTAGTCATATGCTGTCTTAACCCCTTGAGTACTGAATTATCTCATTCCCATAGGCTTAATACAGGGATCACCCAATTCCCATATACAGTGGGTTAAACCATGGAGCTACCAGTATAGATAGCTCCGTGGTTAAACAATTAACTGCTGAATTCTCTCATTGCCATTTATACCAGTTCTCATGGACAATGCTTTGAGCTACCACAAACTGAATTATCTAACTGTGACCAGACTCAATGAGATATTGCATCTCAGATTATTTGGATATATTAATAAATACTAGTTTAAACACATAAATCTAATCCAACTTGCAGAGAAAGGGTCTCATTAGCTCCAATAAGGATGATTAACTTGTCCAAGGTACAATATTTGTGGGTTATTGCAGTAAAAATTACAGGGGGCACGTTGGCCCATGGAAGAAAATTCATGTGAATTGCGAATGTTTGAGTTTTGCAAAACACTTGGAGAAAAAATATGTAGAATCTAGAAAGAGCTATGTTAAAAAAAAAACACTTGTTAACAATATTGCATGTTTATGTATACTGCTTGAAATGGTAAGAGAGGCTGTCCTCATAAATGTTGGTATATCAGACTTTCAGTATATTATAATACAGATTTGAGTACCGGTATACAGTACTAAAGCCATTTCTAGTTGGATTAGAATTAAGAATTAGTCAATTCTTTATTTCATCTCAGACCGTTAGTTATTCAGTTATATCACTTTCATCCTTATTTTACTATTCATAAATTTTCAATTCAGTATGTTAAAAAATCTGTTTGATTGGACTTTGAAGTATCTGGTTAGCAATATTTTTTAGTAGCTCTTGAAACTGTCATTGAAACTAGATTCATACCATATCATCTTTTCCATTGTGTAAACATTACAACAGTACAACAATACTTTTAAAAATCACGGAAGTACTTATGTTTGGTGTCATGTTCATACACTTCAAAGAATGGTCTCTCTTTGCTTTTGTTTTTATTCTCTTTGTGTAGAATCATGTAAGGGTCAAAGTCTGTATGTTGTGAGCTCAGTACGCTGGCTAAAACTTGAAGTTTCCCCAGTGCAATCATGTGACCGCATTTTCTTTGTGATAGGTACCAGTTTTGATGAAGATTGTTGACACTATATCAGATGATGAGTATTACAAGACTCTTGGAATAAGCAGCAAACAGGATTCTGCACGTACTGATTTAAAAGGTAAGATTCGGTTCCTTCCTGTTTTCTAACCCTTTAACTAAAGTAGGCATCATATTACCTTTAATATCAAAATATGAAATTTAAAAAAAAATTGAAGGACAATATGGTATTCTAATTCTGATGCAATTTCAGGTATGCAGTACCGGTATATACATGCAGTATAAATTGTATTTGTTTTACTAAAATGTTTTTGTGTTTTGGAATAATACATAGATGAAGGAAATCACATTCAGTTTAGAAAGAGTTCTTTTGAAGAATGTTTGTATACCTCAAAAATATGAGCAAATATTGTTGTAATATTAGATAATAACTGGTGATCGAGTCATGAATTATAAGTAGGAAAACTTCAAAAATTTTGATTTTGTTTATTGGTTTCTTTTGATGACAAGACACTGGTTATACCCAAAAAAATGTTAGATTTGTATCATTAGATGCATTCAAGACCAAGCTGTCCAAATTTCTTGATGTAAACCACAAGGTAATATGTACCCGTACATATCATTGTAGCGTACTTTATGACATATGCAGTGTATGGAAGCAAGGTAATAACAGAGAGGGTTTTAAATGAACATGCAACAAGTGAATGTTTTTTTCTATTCATAATTTTCACGTGCTAAAATTATGATTTGGGTATGGTAATGTTTTTTATCGGTGCAGTCATACTCCTGATAAATAAACACTGAATGAATCTCTATTTTATTTTGTGCAGAAAGTCTGTTCTAAATTTCCTTAAACAGGAAGTGAATACCTGTTACTCAAGCTATTAGTTACATGTATACTGCACATTGAAATCTGTAAAATGTTTTTTTAAATACCTCTCCTTAATTTGTTTTTATTTCTCTTGAATTACTTTCAACGGAACTGGAATCTTTTAGGGATGTGCTGATGTTGACGCTTCCATGCGAATAATATACACTTATGTGTTGTTCTACATGCTTGAAATGAATATGACTGATGCCTTCAAATGTGTACGTCAAGATAATTGGAGGAATATTGTGAACTCTAATATATATAGACAAATGATGTGAGAGACATAGCCTGGAAGAAAACAAAAGTCAGACACACTCTGTAAAGAGCAAGCAGGCGAAATGTTCAGAAGACGCAGAAAGAGAGATGCACAGAAAACTGAGGTTGGACCCAGGTCCACCATCAAACGAACAATGTCTATTGAATCCATGGATTCTACTATGAGCGATGCATCCTTCAATGTCACCAACAAACCAACAGACTTAAGGGATTTCAAATTAGCCAACATCTTCTGGCGTGCCAAGCTCTCTTGCCATCGATTTCATGTCGGTAACCCCCTGGTGACCTTCAGTGACCTTTGGCCTGAAGAGGTCAAGGATCTGATCTCTTGTTTCAAGGACCCTGAGTTGCAGGATTCAGTGGTGACATGCTGTAAACTGGTGCTCCGGTGTGGACCAATCAGAGTCCTCAGAGAGCTGCTTGATCAAAGAATCATAAGTAAGTAGGGATGTACTGGGATTGTAAAGGCTGCCTGATTTGCAATTAATAATAATGATAATATTCAGCTTTTATATATGCGCTTATCACATCTCGGATGTCTCTAAGCGCTTTACAGATATACTTTTACCCCGGTCATTGGTTTCAGTGCTTGCCCGCACACACTGTGTGCACAATCTCCACTCCCTGGGGAGCATTCCAGCCAGGCCTGACTTGACACTCAATTGTACACATGTACAAGGGAGAGTAGTTTGAGCAAATGAGTGAAAAACAGTACCGGTAATCATATTTATCTGATCAAAATTTCATCTGACAATCCTGACTCTTGCTCTGTTTGGTGAATACAGTCTTAAGTTAAAAGAAATTAAGTATTTTTAATGTTCTAAGATTATGTAGATTTATGAAACACATGTTTTGAAGAATTTTAACCCCGATCCAGCAATTTGTGTGTAATACCTTTAAGATTTTCAATACTTGTTTTCATCTCCATTCTTTATCAAGCATCTATTTTATTTCACAATAAGAGAGGCAAGAGGGTAGAATTTTATAGTCCAAAGTTTTAAGGGAGTAATCAACCTTTTTTCACTTCGCTATAATACATTTTTGTCTGTTTTGTATTATCAGATATAGATCAACGTCTTGAAGAAGGACTAGGTCTCTTACACTACGCAGTCCTGGCATGTAATGATGAAGCTGTATCCTTTCTGTGTAGTAGAGGTGCCTCCGTCAAACAGCAGGATAAGCTAGGTAAGTCTTCCAGAAAGTACACCAAACCTGCTTTAGTGACCACCTGTCCCTTGAAAATGGTTTCTTATTGAAACATGTACTAAAGGAACCTGTACTAAAGACCACTTTTCTTGTCTCCCTTGGATGGTCTTTATAGACAGGTTTCACTGAACTTACAAGAGCAAATTTGTATGAAATTTCTTTGAAGAATTAATGATTAGCTAAAGGATACACGATGTGTATATGAATCGAAGGAATGTTAACTGACATTGCATATATTTGGGAAGTCAGCTGTCACCTACAATGTAGGCTACAGTACTGAAGTGTGACGTCATATTAGCCAAATTTTCAAGGTTGCCGGTTCAGTTGTGCTAAACATGGGCGTGGTGATCACACTAGCGCTAAACATTAAATTTGCCCTGCTCCAGCCCTTTGCTTGAATGTTGTCGCGGTGAACCTCATGCTAGGCTCTGTTGTTTTAGAACTAGTAACCCGAACGACAAGCAAATATGACGTGAGCACTTTGGTACTCTATTGTTTGAGCAAGAAAGCTGGCCGGTCATATCATTGCTGATGCTCATGATGTGTCCCTCCTGTTTGTACAATTCATTTCAAATATGATGTTCACAAGGTTGATGGACCTGATTGTTTATCAGGTTTTTATTTAAAACAATGCTCATACCTGTATTTTTGTTATATCTTTTACATCAAATGTTCAGATATGAAAAACAATCACTTGTTTTTTTCATATATCTAACAGTTTTTGTTTACCTAGATACCTTAAGTTCAGCTTAATGGATTGCCTGGGTATTAAATCAATACCACTTGAGCTGGTATTAGATGTACTATTGTGATACAGATGTCATGAATATGTAAATTAGCTCCAAGTACTAGTATCTTCTGACATTCTCAAATAGTCAAGAATTAAAGTTTTAACTCTTTGCAAGGTATGGACAGTTATCATTGTAGCCTCCAGTTTTCTCATGGACGAGTTGTGCATCACCGATAATCTTGTTAAAACTTGTTCTTCTCAAAACCTACCTTGAAAATTCCCGGAAGATATTCTGAATATTAAGTCAGTCAAAGCAGAACATAGTAAATTCCAAAGTTTACAATCAGTACACATGTAAGTCAAAAAGGTGAATTTACTCATAAACATGTACTTCGGTCCCATTGTAGCAAAGTCTTATCATTGTCTTGATCAAAATCATTTGCTGTATTAACCATAACCCATAAGATGTAAATCAACAAGATTATAGGTTTCGAGTTCAGGCTTCGGGGTATATGACCTTCTTTGTAATTCTAAAGGCATCCAGTAAGGATTTAACAGGAAAGAAACAATCAATATTTTTGCTGAATTTAGCATTAATCTTTGCTAAAAAAAAAAAGTACACAGCAATGAGGGCATTAGTAAGAATTACCATACAAGATACCTTTGGAACAGTCTAACACGCCCGAAGCGGTAGCCGAGGGTGTTTGGACTGTTTTGAAGGTACAGAGTGTGGGTAATTTTACTAACGCCTGAACAAAATGATGTGTATTATTTGTTTTATAAGATTATGTTTTTATTTGTTCTATAAAATGATGTTTTATAATATGATTTCAATGAACCGTCATTAGAATAGGATAATGACCGGTCATTATCCAAATTACGCGTTCGACAAAATAAATTCATGGTCACTTGTACGCTTTCATCCAATCATTTGATTAGGATCCACGTCATCATCTTTTAATTTCCATTATTCAATGGGCCCTGTTTGGTGGTGAGGTATCAGGATGTGGCTTTGCATATAGCCTACAAGGATGCAGTTAAAGTAACCTATTAGCCTTAGTTGTGTATTAAAACTGAATCACCAGGCGAGTATTTCATTCAGGGGTTTACTAATCCTGCTTTCATCGTGTGGGTCTCCTTAACATTTACCTGAACAAATGAAGTGGATTGTACCAGTTTTTCAAAACATCTTACTGGTCATTTATTTATTCTGGTCCCTGGTTTGGTTATCTAGTATTGGGTCTTAATTACCCCACCATCACCTCAACTTTGTAATTTTATGTAACTACTATAACCCCATGACTCCATTAAGGTTGTCAAATTGCTTTCTCATCGTGCAACATATGAACTAGACTGTAGTCACATGATATCATTCGTGCGATGGAACTATTTTTATTAGTGTTCCCCTTATTTTACTATTTATCATCCTACTTTAATAGTGGGGGCAACTTCTGCAGTTTGTAGCTATTGCCTGGTCATCCCCTCCCCCAAATCATAGAATACTGGTTCTGTCACTGACAATAGTTACACAACCAGTTAAAGTGAAATTGGGATGCACACTATTTATACTCATATTGGCAGGTCCTTCTGAAAAACAGGAAAAGCTCTTTTCCTCCTTATAATTGGAATACATTCAACTAACCCTGGGGTAACCTTGTATTCTGACATTTAGTGTCGATAAGAAATACCAAACGATTAACAATCAACACATCTCTTTATCATTATACCATTACTTGGAGGTTGGATTCTTGCCAATCATTACCAAATATATTTTTTCTTCTTCCTGATAGCTCTAAAGTTAGGGGGTTACGAAGATAGTGACCTTAATAAAGTATTCCAAAGTTGAATCAGTTGTTCCATTAAGTAGGGCTTGACATGAACTAACAGGTGCCTGGTTGTTTCATGTTTTTGTCCCCACACTAATTTTCCCTCTGTAATTTATTTGTTTTAATACACTTTAGATTATAAAATTTAAGAACAAATCAGTCACAGGGAATTTTTGTGTGTGATTTGTCCACTACGATTGTTGTCGATCAGGATGTTTCTATAGGAGACTTGAAAGATAATGGTATTGTTTACCAAAAAAACCCTGGGAAAATGAATGCTAACAGAATGTTACAGGTCTGTTCCTGCAGAGGCACAATGAACCCTTTATTCATGTAGTTGGAGGACAAGTCCACTCGAAAAATAACTTACTTTCAATAAAAGCAGAAAAATCAGACAAACCAATAAAAAAAGTTTGAGCAAAATCGGATAACTAATATGAAAGTTATAAATTTTTGAAAAAGTATGTAAAACTATGGAACAATGAGAATCACAACACAAATTGCCAAGATGTTTATCAGTTTGTGACGTCATGTCCTCACAACTTATCAATTGCTTTACATAGTTTAATCCCATTAATTTCCCCTTTTATCCCCCAAAACTTGATTTCCCCATGCTTTTGCCCAGGTTATATGATTTCTATCGTATTGCATGCATGACATTTCCCAAAAACATTTATGAATTTTAAGGAATTGATACTATTTTTTGAATATTGTATTTCATAATTATTGATTTTTATATAAATAGTTTATAAATTTTTTTTTTTTTTTTTCATGATTTAACTGGACAAAAATTACTCTTTATTTGTGCATCCACACAAACACATATTACTCAAAATCTAACTTGGATGCTGGTGTGAAGAAATTCAATTCTTAGGGTGAAAATAGGAAATTTATATTATTAACTTACAGAAAATAATTGGTGGATAGTGAGGACCATACGTCACAGACTCATGAGTGAGTTGCCAATTTGTGTAGTGATTTTCAAAGTTGTTCATGTCATTAAAAATTCATAACTTTCTTATTAGTTATCTGATTTTGCTCAAACTTTTTATGATTTGTTTGTCTGATTTTTCTGGTAAGTTATTTTTGGAGTGGACTTGGGCTTTAATGATACACTTGTGTCTAGAAAATGGGCGTGGTGCTCAGTACATTATCACATGAACTTAAATGCTAATGTACAAAAGTGTTTCTACAGAACCGAGAAGGAAGATGATGAAGTGTACCTCTAAAAATTCACCTCTGAAGACCGGTACGCTATTCAGTTAGCGTTATAATGGAATTGTGGTGTGTTTCTACAGAAGCGCGAACCGGTACCTGGAAACATCCGAGAAAAAGAGGAAAACCAGGATAGTAACACTGTAACAGTCTTTTGGAATCCTGTATAAACATGCTATATGATATGACAAGTGATATACTCAGAATTTACAGTTCTTACTGATTATTCTCTATCCTAGGTCGTACGGTAGACCAGGTATGTTACTGTTCTTACTGATTATTCTCCATCCTAGGTCGTACGGTAGACCAGGTATGTTACAGTTCTTACTGATTATTCTCCATCCTAGGTCGTACGGTAGACCAGGTATGTTACTGTTCTTACTGATTATTCTCCATCCTAGGTCTTACGGTAGACCAGGTATGTTACTGTTCTTACTGATTATTCTCCATCCTAGGTCGTACGGTAGACCAGGTATGTTACTGTTCCAGGACCAGAAGATGCTTGCCTACCCGTTACCATGGAAGTTCATTCCGTAAGAAACAAGGGTCATTTCATGATAAGAAGGTCATCTTTGAGTATGTTCAGCAACCTGACCGATTCAATGACCTTCAGATCCAGATCCAGTCCATGGATTTTGATATCAATCATGACAAAGATCAGAAGGGAAACCTTCTCTTACATGCTGCTGTCAAAGGAGGTATGCTTCACAAATTATATATTTTTTTGTTTGTGTTTGGATAAATTTTCTTTTTTTATGGGCGATATTTCCCACCCAAGAATATGTCTATGGTGTAGTGAATGGTGGGAACAAGAAAAAGCTAGATTTCTGTCCTGAATGAGAAACAAAAACATTTATTGTAAAGATTGTTCTAAATTTAGATGTTTTGGGCTAAATAGAAAAATTAATTTGTGTTTGGGTAAAGAATTGTACAAACTCTACAATAAGGCCATCATGGGCTTTTCCTTTGTTCTCCTATTTCATTTGAAGTCGTTGTATAAACTGAACATTCTCTGCCTTAGTATGTATATATACTTGTATGTTTATTTGCTTTTGCTTTGTTTTTTATGAAATTGAAATGAATAAACAACTGATTAAACAACTGATTTCCCTGAAGTCTGTTAAAAGGCCGAGTTCAATATTCTCAAAGAATGGAGAACAGTTGTTAAATGGAGTATAAACATCATAGTGTTCAAATTGGCAGTGTTCCTGATCCTGGAAGTGTATATCTCTGTTGTTTTGTAACTTTCGTCATTCAGTTTCATTTTAGACAGATAACCTTTTATCAAAAGAATGCGATAGTGGAAAGAAATGATCAATGTAATAAGAGGAAATGCTTTGTATACATCATATGACTTGGCTTCGGTAATAACTATACTATACTTTCAGTTGTGTATATCCGCTGAACTTAGATGAATTATGATAGAAACATTTACACATAACTTATCTGGGATATTTTATACTAATAATCAGTTGATCTGCCAATGAAATATCATGTTCATAAATCACTTTCACTTGATGTAACATATATTTTTGTCTTAATTGAAGGGCTCCCTCAGCTGTCGTTGATCTTGAATCTAGTTCAGTTTCATGGTGCTAATGTAGAGGCTACGAACAGGAAAGGAATGACACCTCTTATTCTTGCATCTCAGCTTGGCCTCGATGTCATTGTAGAGGTGAACCTTCATTTGATAGCACCTAGCTAGCTAAGATTCTTTATCCAATCTGGCAGTTAGGGTTGGGGAGCCTTATTAGTAGGCAGCCTATGCAAATTCTCTTTTTTGCTTGTCAGATATTTTCAGAATCATTCACAAACAAACAAATTACATCCCTCCATATTTTTACACAGATTCAATCAAGTTAAACTTCTGTTCAATTCAAAATACACTACTAGTATTATGCCCACATTCAATTGAATCGTTTTCATGAAGTAGAATATACAGTTAACAACTAAATTATTCATACCCTTACCAAGTTTTGTAATTAGCTAAGTATGTGAAAATTGATTTGTCCCAATTTTTGTTTCTTAATGTGACTTGTTGAAGCTTACATCTAAAGTTATTCAAGGCCCTGATTCAACCTCTCCACCTTTCATTACCGAGTTAAAAAAATACACCCCCAAAACATTGAATTTACAAGAAGTACAAATAATTATGTTATTAACCATGCAAATTATGTAATAGTAATAATAATAATAATAATAATAGTATGTTCGTATATAGCACTGATGTTTGTGAATCTTGACACTCCTGGTACTCCACAATAAGCAATGCTACATGTTTAAGAAGGTATACACAACAATTTTTGTACTGCATACTTGAATTAATTAATCATATTTGTTGAAAATTATATTTGTGCAGATCTTGATTTGTGTGATTGGTGCTGATCCAGATACGAAGAACAATGTGAATGGATGGACAGCCTTACATTATGCAGCTCAGAAGAACCATGTCCATGTCATAGAGTAAGAACTATTATCATCAAATAATTATTCTATTCACAGGATATGATCCAAGGTATTGCATTATGAAATGCAAATAGATATAACACCTGACTGCTGTGCTATGCTCAGTTGACTTGGACATTCCAGATTGCTTGCATATTTAAATGGGGTAGTACAAGGCTTTCCAATTAATTTAAAATTGAGATTGAAATTGAAATTGAAACTGAAAATTTATTTTCCATTCAGGAATTAGTTTTTTACTGGTATAAATTTTCACAAAGAACGAACAGAGAAGGAAGAGAAAATAGGACAAGGCTTACTCAGTCATGAAATATGAAAATGTTGTTGAACTGCTTAAACTTAATAAGAAACTTGATATTAAACACATCTAGGATAAATTAATCTTTTTAGTTCAGTGATGTTCAATTCTAAAGGCAATTGCAATGATGCCCTTTGCAATGATAATAATACAGTATAAAAAGATGTATTTATCGAGTGACATAGAGTTTCTGAAGCTTCTTTGCATTTTTGATGAGTTTAAATAGATCTGTGTTAATTCTACCAATAGTAGAAATTTAGGAAGGAAAGCCAGCCACAAGTACATGATAATATGGATATAGCTAAGCTAGTTTATGTGCTGATCATTTGCTTCCACTGTACACTAGAGTTGGTTCATGTAAAGATTACATTTTTATATGCTTTTATTTGTTTTATAGCTGCCTTGTGAAAAGAGGTGCTGACATAAATATAGAAGATAAATTTAGTATGCGAGCAGATGACATTGCCGGCCGATGTGATAACAATGAGTGTCGTGACCTCATACGTAACCTTCGACATCAGCGCTGTATCCTGCTCAGTCAGTATGTCAGAAAGGTTAGATGGTTTGAAATATGAATTGTATGTTGAACAGAACATTTAGGTGAAATCCCACTGTTCCTACTAAAAGAGGATAGTTCAGGCAAGCATCAGAAAAACGATATTTCTTAATTGTTTTGCAAAATCAGGAAATGCTCCCTTCCACATAGGGACTTCTGTTTCATATTTTGTTTTGGGTTTTACCGGATTATTTCCGGAAATTCCTGTTCAAATCTTCCAGAAATAAATTCGAATGGAGATAGCTACAGTATGAATGCAGAGTTATTATCAGTGACAGAATGTATTGAATTCAAGGCCATTTCTACTTCCTGAATCCCCTGAATGACCTTTCAGTTGTATTGTTTAAACCCAACAGCTTTAAATACTTTCAAATAGATTAACAGTGATTTGACATTGGGGCAGGCCTTAAAAGGTTGTAACTGTCATTTTGTAATGTGACAATTGTGATATTATTTAGTAAACTTTGACATAGAATTGAAGAATAGCTTGAATTAAAACAAGGAGAATTTGTTTTAAAGACCCTATGGTTCTCTTACTATGGTATGTTATGAATGGGATCTTGTAACAGAGAGGTCCCAGGTTTTACAGAAAGTAAATGTGCTCCTGAACTCAAAGGTATTAATCCTCGATAAAAGAGTCTCCTAGATGAGACTTAAAGGTAGGTTTAGTGGTTATTTATCTACTTGTAAAATCAGGATTGTTTTTGTATCACCAGATTGTTTGATACTGTGTGTTTTTATTATCTTGATTTGAAGGGCAACCTGTCACCAAATGATGCCAGAGTGAAATTCTCTGATCATTTCAACGTTGATAATGATGGACTAACCCTCATCATGGCTGCTGCCAAAGCAAACAGGTAACACGTAATTTTTTTTAAAGGCATCGTTTAACAATTTTTCCTGTTTTATAAATCTGACGTGCATGGCCCTACATGTTATCAGTGTCTGTGATATAGACTGTAGTGTTGAAATTTTTATTTCAAATCATTAATATCTTGATAATCAGACAGGAGATCGGCTTGTAAAAGTCATGGGATTCCTGAATGACCTAAAGGTTTATAAATATGATTGCAGCATGAGCTAAATCCAGGATTTGGTTTAGAATCTGAGGCAAAGATACCCAATCCCTTTAACTGACCCTGCATGACTATTACTGAAGAATAATGCAATCATAACAAACGGTATACCAACAATTGTTGATAAATGGTATACTTAAATTTTGTTCAGAGCATGTTGAAATTAAGCATAATCAGAAAACAGCGCCCTTAAAACAAGACTACCTATTTTGAAAGTATTCTTCAACATAAACAGTTTAACTTTTAAAAAACCAATTTATCCAAATCTATATATTTACAAAAAAAATATATATATAATTTTAAAGGGGAAAAAACCCTAAGAGAAGAGGCGTAAATATTCACTTCTGAATGACAAACGCCTATAAACCAAAACAACAACAACAATAGGTATTTCTTTTCTACTGAGTCAGCATACTTTGTAAAGATTAATTCAGAAAAAATAGATTTTAAAAGAAAATCTTGTTTTTACCTTGTTTTATTCTTTTTACAGGTGTGACAATCTGAGCATCCTGTTAAAGGAGAAGAACTGTCCTGTCAATGCACAGCATCACATGGTAAGTTGAATCAATCAGTATCAGTTCAGTACGAGTAGATTGTAGTCTTATTGATGTAATGTCTATGGAGAACAAAAACATGTCATTAACCAGCAGTTGGAGGAGAATTTGTGTGTTTTAAATTCATTTGTCTTACCATACTTTATTAGTGGTTGTAGGTGTTAGGAAGGGGTGGGAGGGGTAATTGATTCTAGGGTTAGCTTTTATTGTTGTCAGAGAGAAGGGAGTTGTGGTCTCTGGGATGGATAGTCCAGGAAGTAGTCAGTCTTGTCACCCTTAAACAGTAGCCCCTCTGTAGGTATCATAGTCAGTTATGACCTGGTTCAGAGTCCATGGTATGCAAATAATTCATGTTTATGAGTGAGATAATACAATTATTTTATGAGGTAGGAAATGCAGCTGTTCTATTCAGTACATTGATTAAAATTAAGATATTTCCTTGTTTCTGCTGTTAAAAATGCCTTTTTCAATTTTTGTTCTCTCTAGACTGGAAAAACAGCACTTACTATGGCCGCCATGGATGGCAATGCGAACGTCCTCCAGACCTTGCTGACCCACAATGCATTGGCCACTATTCCTGACATTGAGGGCAGGCTTGCACTTCACTACGCATGTATCCATGGCCATATCGACTGTGTACAGGTCATTGTTGAATCAACTCAGGGTCTACATGTAAGTCTTATCTATTCATTACCAGTTGCATCAGGGGGGGGGGGTGTTTCATAAAGCTGTTTGTAAAGTTACGCATGACTTTACGAACGACTTGTATATGAAAAGCTAAATGGGGTGCTCAATCCTTATTAACTGTATCAACTAAAGTTGAACTGTGCAGATCTAGGTTAACATTCTTATTATAACAAACATTTTTAATGCAAAGTATATTTTTATGCCTCCGTTACGAAGTAGCCGGAGGCATTATGTTTTTGGGTTGTCCGTCCGTACGTACGTACGTACGTACGTCTGTACGTACGTACGTCCCGTTCTTGTGATCGCGTTATCTGAAGAACCGATGGATCGATTCCTGCCAAACTTTGGTCATGTATGTATCTTGCAGAGCCGATGAACTGATTAGATTTTTTGGTCACGAGGTCAAAGGTCAAAGGTCACAGGGCTCATAAGGTATGCAAAAACAGCTCGTGATCGCGTTATCTGAAGAACTGATTGATGGATTCCTGCCAAACTTTGGTCATGTATGTATCTTGCAGAGCCAATGAACTGATTAGATTTTGGGGTCACGGGGTCAAAGGTCAAAGGTCACAGGGCTCATTAGGTATGCAAAAACAGCTCGTGATCGCGTTATCTGAAGAACTGATTGATGGATTCCTGCCAAACTTTGGTCATGTATGTATCTTGCAGAGCCAATGAACTGATTAGATTTTGGGGTCACGAGGTTAAAGGTCAAAGGTCACAGGGCTCATTAGGTATGCAAAAACAGCTCGTGATCGCGTTATCTGAAGAACTGATTGATGGATTCCTGCCAAACTTTGGTCATGTATGTATCTTGCAGAGCCAATGAACTGATTAGATTTTGGGGTCACGAGGTCAAAGGTCAAAGGTCACAGGGCTCATTAGGTATGCAAAAACAGCTTGTGAACGCATTCTCATTAGAACTGACAGATGGATTACTATTTAACTCAGGACATCTTGCAGAGCCAATGAACTGAGTAGATTTTAGGGTCATGAGGTCAAAGATCAAAGGGTCATATATGTATATGAGAAATTGCTTGTAATCACGATATTCTGAGAACCTGTCAATGGATTACAATTGAACTTGAATTCGAAAAATTTCTTCTGTTTTGGTTTGTAAAATTGCTCTATGACGGAGGCATCATTTTCGACTGCGCGCAGTCGAATTCCATCTAGTTTGCCAAAATTTAATTTTTGTCATTGGAAATATCAGAAAAAACTTTAGGCATCCTATCTGACACATATACAAGTCATTCGTAAAGTCATGCGTAATTTTACTAACAGCTGTATGAAAGACTCATTTATTTACAAGCTGTACACCTTGTGATGGTGACAGATTTCTTTGTAGTCTATGTAAGCATGTAAGCCATCGTTAAGGTTCAGTATTTAGGAAGTGACTTATTTTAGGTGAAACAAAATTAAAACACATTGCTCATTGAAGTACAGTTGAATTATTAGTGAATCTTAAGAAGAAGAAAAAAAGGATTGTGACATAATAAAGGGAATGAATACCATTTTCAAGATTAATATTAGTACCAGGGTAGTGATTGTAAAGTACCAAGAAGCATTAATGAGAGAGAGAGAGAGAAACAGAAATATTTAGTGCTATGTAAAACAAGAGCTCTTATCCTTGTTTTCATCAGGGTTTATACACTGCCTTCCAACTTGCCAAAGACACTTCCATCAAAGCTCTTCTCCATGAAGCCATGGAGAGACGTCAACGTGAGATCACTAACCCAACTCTGTTTGAGTGTGTTATGAACGGTGATGCTTCTAAGATCTATTGTATGTTAGAAGAAGGTGATGATGTCAATCCTATCACTGGTACTAGTGACTGGCCTGTCTACATGGCTGTAGGCAACGGACATTTTGAAGTCGTCAAGCTACTCCAGCAGGTACCTTAACATTTTCTTATGCCACTTTTCTTGGAAGTATTGATACTATGCTCAATAAAATGAAATTTGTTAGGTTCTACTTCAAAACAATATACTGGAAAAAGGCTTCAGCCTACTGTCTTTATGAAATAATATATATTTTCAATAAATCATTTACATCAATCAGTTCCATTTTTCCTTTCATAGATATATAATGGAAGTTTCCATCCATTCTTAATAAGTTATGTGATATTTCAATTTTGTAAAAAATGTTCCTCTTTTTACCTCTTTTTTGTCTCTACTTTGGCAAACGCAAGGAGATGAACCTTTCTATAAATTTCTAATAAATTTGTTTTCAAAGATATATTTCACAATGTGTACATGTATGTCTCTGGGGTCTGGTTTGTCTTGTTTCCAAGACATTTGATATTCATTTCATTCAAAGTTCCTTAAATAGCATTCTATATTTCTTTCCTTCCTTCCTAGTATGGTGGAGATATCTGGAGCCTTCATTCAGCCACACGATCCAGCGTCCTGCATGTAGCATGCTCTAGAGGCCTTCAAGAGATAGTCTGCCATCTCCTCTACTACTGCCATCCTAACGATTCCCATCACACCATTGATATCAATGCTATCAATAAGGTGGGGGTTTCTGCTCTGCAACTAGCTGCTTCTAAAGGTAAGTCCACTTTATATAAGGATCATCAGATTAAAACTTGTTTATATCGAGATACATTTCCTTGAAAAACTGTTTTGTTACAAACTTGTTGGAAGATTCTTCCCTTGCATATCAATCAGGCTACATCTCTTGAATATTTCAAATTCATGCTTGAAGAAATTCTTTAAATTGCAAAGGGAGCATTAATTTCTAAACATTATTATCTTCAAAATGTCAAATTTCGTTTTGAAATCACCTTACATCGTTAAAGGTTTTGTAATGGAATAATGTCTCTTGAAGAATTTTCTGGTTACTCTGTTATCATGAAGATGTCATTAGAACGTAGGTGTTCTTTCTCTCTCTCTCTCTCTCTCTCTCTGTCTCTCTTTCTCTCATTTAAGTCATGTCTTTTGATACCTGTTTCAGGTCACAGCGCTATCGTGAAGATGCTGTTAGAGCACGGAGCCAGTGCAGCCATCATAGATGATCAGGGACGACTGTATAAGTGTGTTGAATACGAGGGTGTGCAGGCACTGATTGAGAAACATCGTAAGAACAGAACAGAGAGGATCATGCTAGGCATCAAGGATAAGAAGAGATTCAAACAACTCAAGAAGATGTGGCAGGTATGTAGGTCTTTGCCATGTTGATATCAGGTGAGAGTCAGAAGGGCGTTTCTACACTCTGGTAAGGCCCTACTGGCTCTCAGCAGATGATACATCATTGTTTTACTATTTAGTTGTTTGTAGACTGTGGTCAAGTTGTGGATAGTGCAATATTAATGCTATTTGATAATTCGGCAATGTCCTTTTTTCTGCTGAATGACAATCTTGATATCAGTTTTGATCAACAGGAGGAGTTAGATCACAAGACTTGATACATTATCCATATAATGACAATAGGGTGTAGCTATAGAATTGACTTGTTGATATCTTGCTTGTTTACAGCCCAAGTTTGACCACAACCTACGCAATAAAGCTGGAGACACACCTCTAATGACTGCATGTCTGTATGGCCGACTAGAAGCGGTCAAGTTCTTCTTAGAAACTGCTGTTCAGAATATGGAGGAAGAAGAAGGAGACTTGGAAAGGTACAATTGTTCATAAGATTTGATAGAATTTGATGGAACTCTTATCAGTTCAATTAAATGAATTGTGCAAATATGAAACTGACTTCATGACAAAATGTTTAAGCCCTTAAGCGGTCATGAAATTGCTGTGAGAGGTTTTTTTTAAATTTATTTTGTTATTCCACTTTAATAGATTTCTGGCTACCATAACAAGGTTATTCTTGAAATCTTATTTCGTATTTCAGTATTATCATAAGTCTCAAGTAATTGAAGCTATAAAAAAAAAAAGTTCTAGCCACATGACTTTGGCACTTGTGTATACATGTAATATTTATATAATATTGGATGGCTTTGAGTCAGGCCTGATAAAAACCCGATTTAAATCGGTTTCCCGATTTTTTTATTTTTTCCCGATTTTTTCCCGATTTTTTTTTCTTCCCGATTTAAAAAAAAAAAAAAAAAAAAAATCAGATTTTTTTTTTTTTTTTTTTTTTTTTTTTTTTTTTTTACCAATTTTTTTTCTTTCCTTTTTTAACCTGATTTTCCCGATTTCCCCCTTATCTTCTCTATTCTTTCCTATTTTGCCCTATTTTTTCCCCAATTTTCTTACACGAAAGGGGGGAATGTTGTTAGATGCCATTTTTTTCCCCGCGAATCCTCTTCTTTTTTTTTTACTCACGGGGGCGTGGTTGAGGGGAAAACAAAAAACCTATTTTTTTTTTAGTGCTCACTATCACCCCTGTTGAGTGTGATACAAGTATATATTGCTCAAGCTATGACAATATTGAACGAGTCGGAGACGAGTCCAATATTGTCATGGCAAGAGCAATATATTCTTGTATCACACGAAAACAAAGCCATATAATATTATTAATATTATCTATATCAGGCTGACTAGCGAAATAACAAAATTTGATGTTACCTCAGCAAATGTGGCTTTGTTTTGATGTGATATCGATAGTTGAAGTTCCCAGATAACTGAGCAATACGCAAACAATATTGGTCAGTCATCCGGGTACTGCACTAAAGATATTGAATACACTGATTTATTGTACCACATGGAAGCCTTTTATAGATAATAATCAGAAGTATTGTATGATTTTTAGTCACGACAAGTATTCATATTCACTTCATAATCAACAATTCTCTATTAAAAGATTGTATTTTAGCTTCACAGGAATACTGATTTAAACTTGGTTGAAGTAAAGGGTGTTTTTAATTTGTTATCTGTCTGTTCAGGTCAACGAGATGGAGACGAGAATCTGATAATGATTCAGGGACCTTCTTGGAATCTTGTTCACCTGGTACATCAAGGAGAAACAGAGGTCAGTACAAGCTCTTACAAATAAAAATGTTCTTCATGTTATGAATAAATGGTAGTATGTTGTCTGCTAAGAACTTGAAAGGTGTTTAATTCGTATTGTTATTTTTCAGTGGTGGGGAGATGGAAAGGGGGGGGGGGGGGTGGTATGGACATTCTTTTCTTGTTGCGCTTTCATGCCTATCAAATAATAACAATTATTTTCAAGCCTCCACCAGCAAAGATCAATATGAAGGAATGACTTTTAGTATGCATCATCACTGCTAGATGAACTGATTTTAGACTTTTTATGCCTCCGTTACGAAGTATCCGGAGGCATTATGTTTTCGGGTTGTCCGTCTGTATGTCCCGTTCTCGTGATCGCGTTATCTGAAGAACCGATTGATGGATTCCTGCCAAACTTTGGTCATGTAGGTATCTTGCAAAGCCGATGAACTGATTAGATTTTGGGTTCACGAGGTCAAAGGTCAAAGGTCACAGGGCTCATTATGTATGCAAAAACAGCTTGTGATCGCGTTATCTGAAGAACCGATTGATGGATTTCTGCCAAACTTAGGTCATGTATGTTACTTGCAGAGCCGATAAACTGATTAGATTTTGGGGTCATGAGGTCAAGGTCAAAGGTCACAGGGCTCGTTATGTATGCAAAAATAGCTTGTGAACGCATTCTCATTAGAACTGACAGATGGATTACTATTTAACTCAGGACATCTTGCAGAGCCAATGAACTGAGTAGATTTTAGGGTCATGAGGTCAAAGATCAAAGGGTCATATATGTATATGAGAAATTGCTTGTAATCACAATATTCTGAGAACCTGCTAATGGATTACAATCAAACTTGAATTTGAAAAATTTCTTCTGTTTTGTTTTGTAAAATTGCTCTATGACGGAGGCTTCATTTTCGACTGCACGCAGTCGAAGTTCCATCTAGTTAATCATGAAGTAAGTTAATTCATGAGGTAGATTTGGTTTAAGATTCTTTTCAATTGTGCTTTTCTCGTTTCTTGTAGCATCACTGGACTACATGGAATGCTCTACAGACTTCAGTGACTATGAGGATATCTCAGCCTATCATCCTTCTCGTTATGATCTTTATCCTAGTATACCGACGCAGGTAAGTATCATCAGGAATTTATTGATGGCCTGTAAATTGTGGAAATTAGAGAGCATTAGACAGACATGACATTGTAATTATCTTTATGATGGGAAATTTTTACTCTCTAAAAATCATGCAAAGTATATTTTTAATCATAGTTGTTCATTAAATTGTTTCTTCCATCTGTTTTCCTTCCACTTCTTATCTTTTCCACCTTTATATTCCTGTCTCCTCTCCCTTTTGTCATCTTTTCCTCCTTTGTCTTCTTGTCATCATACTCCTTATTTAATCTGAGTATCATTCTTGCATAAAGTCATTGATAGTATATCAGATATAAATCAATATCTAAAATTGTAGCATGTTTACTAAATCTTTTCCTTATTCAGTATACAAAAAGATGCAGTCTTAAGTTTATGAAAATGAATGTATTCTCACATTGAATGTATTCCGTCTCTGGATTAGATGGTGTAGTGTTACAGGTCCTATCACTCTATAGGTCCTTCTTATACTGAGCAGTTGATACTGTCTACAGGAGCAGTGGGACAAACTACCCTTTTGAAGGTTATCTTGGGTTCATGAGCTGCTTGAGGGATGATACTACAGCCCAAAACATCACTCAGAAATTAAACAAATGTCGGAAAGATTAAAGTGTTGCCAATTTGAAGAGCAGTGTAGAAAATCAACTTCCTTCATGGACTCTCCTTGTGCTACAAGCTGATAATAATGAAAATATATGTCAAGACCATTATATAGACCCTCTCAATGTGATTGTTGTCCAATAAAGCTACTATTAAAATTACCTGATGAGCTAACCAAATTAAAACCTCTTAACATCCAGGACATCTCCAGCGAGTCTGACTCCAACCTGACTCCCGAGGGTCTAAAGAGGGCAGTACAGCATAGTAGACGGATGATTCAAGGAAGACCAGGTACCCGCAAGTGTTTATCAGACACTGAGACTCTGGATACACTTTCACAGCTGCCAGGTGAGCGTGCAATATCTTGTTCATTCTTTTCCTTACAGCAATATAACGGGCAAAGGCAAATAGACACATGATGCCTCTCATTATCAGCACATCATTTCCAAACCCAACTTCTTGGTTAGTTCCATATAGATGGTCCCATTAGATTGTAAGGTTCGGCGATCAAACAATACAACTGAAATCATATGATTTGTCATTTTATCCCCCCCCCCCCTAAAAAAAAATAAGCGTGTTAGAACAATGTTATCGATGACCAAAATTAAGAAATTTATGTTTTAAAACTCTTTGTTTAAATTGATTGTAGATAGATGAACTGTTGTTAGGACATTAGCAGAGGTCAAAGGTCATTAACTGACGAGGGGGATGTGAAAGGGAGGGGGGGGGGGACGGGAGAGTATAGGGGCAGCCAAATAGCAAAAAAGTTCATTGCCGTTGTTGATATCTTCTGAAGGTACTTATTTTGGGATGACATGATTATTGTGAGCAATATTGTTTTCTTTCTTCTTTCTTTTTCAATTATTTTCGATAGAATACATAGGACAAGGAGTAAGATGTTAGCTATATATGCATCATGAGAATGTGCACTTTCGATAAATGAATGTTTTTCATTTAACCATTTCTTTGTGAGTGGAATGTGACGGCACCTGTATTTTTTTATTTTTTTAATACAGTGCATTCATTTTCCCCTTTTCTGTACAAAAAAAATTAATATATTTTGAAGACTTGTAAGTTCATGTAATGTATGTAGTCTTAATTTTATTGATCAATGCTTCTTCTATCTATAGCTTATGAAAGACTGCACTCGATTACAGAAGAGAGAGGTATAATAAGTAGAATTGTGTTTGGTTATTCTACCAGTTGCATATCATCATGTATGTGCATGAATGATTATCAGTTTGGCATGCAAGGCAATGGTTTCTATATATTTTTGACATGTTTTGGTATATATTTTATTATTTCTATTTAATTTTTAGTGTTTTTTAGCATCTCTTTAATAGTGTGTTTATGTTATTATTTATATGATTTCAAATGATTTGGTTTTTGTCAAGGATCAAGGGTGTACATTGTTTTATACTTTAATCATTTGTTTGGTACATCATCTCTTAATTTGGAATGCTAAAAAAAATGAACAACTTGGAAGAGTAAGAATTGATGTCATTGCAACATATATATTATATATAATACATATTATTATTATTATTAACATGGTATCACATTTTTGGTTTTAAATACACACGCATGTTAACACTGACTATCAAAAGCCAATGTTATGTAATGATAGTGATACAAATGTTTTTATGAGTGCTTGTTTTTGTGATGAATTAACTTTGGCAAATTACATCATGTGTGTATTGCTAATTTTCATTTCATTTCATTTCATTTCTTTATTGAGTCCATATAGGATAATTGTTTATATGCACATGAACAATCTTGCTTCAACATATAAATGAACATAGGAACAACATATAATTGACATTCATAGGGCCCTGTTTTAGTATACATTTGATATAATATACATGGTCATGATGAATATACATTTAAATACTCTTTCTTCTTCTTCTTCTTCTTCTTCTTCTTCTTCTTCTTCTCTTTCTTCTTACATACCCTCCATTTTTTAAATTCTTATATGCTCTAATCTAAAGTAGGTATTTTGTGTTAAAAATTATTTCTTGATATGGTATAACAGTAGAGGTACAACAGTAAAGTAAGTATACTAAAACAATATATATATTCGTGTAACATGTCAATGAGGGTATCACTACCGGTCTATATCTTGAAGACAAGGGTATTTAATTCAATTCTGTTTGTCATTCAATATGTGACCCTAAAGCAATTTGTGAGATTCATGAAAGTATATCTTGCTATAACAGCTTGCTTCTACAGTACCTTATGTCTTGATGGTATGATTTCATTTCAATGGTTTTGAGAAAAAAACCCTTCATTAAATTAATTATAAATACCCTTGTCTTCAAGATATAGACCGGTAGTGATAAAATTGCGGTTCAAGGGTTTTGGGTGCAAAATATCCATTCAATATTGTTTAAATATTGCCTTCAGAGGTTTAGATGGCAATACTTCAACCTAAATTCACAAAAAAGCAGAAATAAATGCCCAAATGTTCAATGTTGAAGTGCAATCGCAATATTTATCGAGGCCGGATCGATATGATTTACCAAATATATCAATTAGTAGGCGGTTTCCCGGCAAAATTTGTATCATCACGTATTAATCAAAACATATTCTTTCACATGATTGGTAATAAGAGCTTCGATTTCATTTTTTGAGAGGGGGGCGTTTCCAATAAAAACTGGTCTATACCTTTAATGAGTTGTATTTAGCAGAACAAGTCATAAGTGAGAAGTAATAGTATTCTGTATATTCTTGTTGTTCTAGGTTCTAGGTATGCTCCCGGCCTTGCATCAATTAGGTCTTCATCATTTATGAGCCTTACTGATACAGGTAACAGTACCAAACATTCATATCTATGTCTACAGCTGCAGTTTAGCTAACATGTTCACCAAAAATTAGGGGTTATTAGGCTACTGATATTCCTGGATGTTAACTAAATTATTCAAATTGAACATAGATAAAGTTACTTCAGTTCTCTTTAAAGTGTTGAATACAGTTAACAATATTTCGCGGGGGATTTATAAAGAAGTTTATTTCCATTCTGTGTCACTTCCATGATTTCTGATCTGTTTTATTATCATGAAGATGGAATGCATCATCTTGTTGACTGGTAGAACTGTGAGTTTGTTTAGAAACTCCAAGCAATGTGCCATAATTAGAAAAAAGAGGATATTGAGTATTGTTGTTGTTGTTGTTGTTGGTAATAGTTTAATGGCATTTATTCAGTATTGAATATATACGCCATATCTTCAGTTTTATAAGAAAATCAGTTATACATAAGAAAACTGAGAAGAAAAATTTGTAATGATATAATTAATAAGTCAGTAACGCAATTTATTAGGAGTCTCTGGATGGTTTGCAACTTTGTGTTTCTGCGATATTGAGTATTTTTGATGTTCAAGTATATTATATAATAGTGGTGATTGAACAGTGGGCTGGTTTGTGTTCTCGTACCAGAAAGCAGTAAAGGATGTGTCCACATCTTAGAAGTTAAGAATATTTTCTGGCTTATATTAATTCATTCACAAAGCAGGAATGTAATCTTTAACCCCAAGATAACTACGTTTCTGTAGATATGAGATTTTATTTCTGTGCTCCAAACTTTTATTCCCTCTTTAGAGTGCCTTTCCAGACCCCGAGATAATGTATCAATAGCTTCCTTCAATGCCACTGGTAGCGTGTATGGAGGATCTAAGGCTATTCATTCCCGCACACCATCCATGAGTGAAATCTACGTCAATCTCGGACAACCAACTAGGCCAAATATCTACCAAGGTACATATATATATCAAAGCTAGGAATATTCAAATGGATGACAGAACATGTGATTTGCTTTATTGAGCATCTTCTTTGTGGATATGTAGTACGTTTGACATGGACCACACAAACACGAGGCATCAGGATTTGATCCAAAGGTGTTAGCTATTTCTAGTCCTGTTTGAAATAAGAAAGTACTTCTGGATTATTAATTATCATTCTGAAATACGTGTACACGCCAGTTGATTAATAAAACAAGCTATATGATCAAACAATTTACTCTTGATTGTTTATTTATAACAGGAGCACAAACACTTCGTCGCACAGAAAGTATTAAAAGATATATATTTCTATTTTCTTCCAGGTTCCACAGTAAACCATATATGTGCGTCTAACACCCTGGACGGTTGTACAGCTGTACATCGAGCAATCCAATGCTCTGATCAAAAGATTGGTCTGGCTATCCTTGCCCTTCTAGTGGACAAAGATACAACCATCATCAATGTCCAGAACTGTGATGGTATTACTGCTCTTCACCTAGCCTGCAAACTTGACCGTAGACAAATGGTCAAGAAACTTGTGGTAAGACCGTGATGAGATTCATCTCATTAATAAATGGATATACAATATGTAATCATATTTTTGGGGGCTTCATATTATGATGACATTATGATGTCTTAGTTGAGTGGTTTAAGCACTTTACTTTAAAAGCAAAGGTCATGGGTTCCATCCCGCCATGGTGCTAATGTCCTTTGGCAAGGCATTAATCTACATTTGCCACTCCATACCCAGGAGAGAAATGGGGACCTGGTAGGATGATGAAAGCCTTTGTGTTTGTAATTGCCATTTGCCATCACAATGACCATATGGTAGGAATACTCCCCAAGGAGTGGAGATGGTGCACATAGTGCATAAATGAATCCGGTGACAGCCTGACAGGGGTACTAATGTCTGTAAAACGCTTATATTAGAGACAGTATTTTGTAATAAGTGCTATATAAATCCAGATTATTATTATTATTACTATAAAACATTTGATGTTCTTATACAATATTTGAATTAAGATGATGTTTTTAATGAATAACAAAGAGAAAACAAAATACAATTTTTTTTTATAGATGTTTATTAATGTTGTGATACCAGGTTTTCTGAATAGTAATGCATTATAAAGGATATTTGTAAATCTTTCTGTGACATTCATGAATTGTAAACATTATCCAGTTTTGGAGCAAGAAAATGTCTGGAATTGGGAAATGAATCACTTTGGTGATTCATGTATTTTGGGGCATGGACTGTCACAAATCTGTGACAGAGTTTTTTTTGTTGCAGTATGATGGACATGCTATGTTGTGTGAGTTGGTCTAACATGATTGAAACTGTCTTTGTTATTGCAGAGTGTTGATTACATAGACCTCAACATTCGCACACTGGATGGCAAACTTCCTGAGGAGATGGCCAGGTCAGAAAGGTCAAAGGTTGCCAAGATGGTCAAAAATGCAAGAGCAAATATAGAAGGGGACAGGTGAGAACCAGCTGTTGATCTGGAAACTTGCGATTTCAAAAATACCCCCAGATTTATTATACTTTTGTTGATCCAGACCTATGGAAAATTTGCAATTACAGTTTGTGCATGTAAAGATAAAGATTATTTATACCTAACTCAGGATCTGTGCCATAAGGTTACAGATAGTGCATAATGCTAGTAGGAGTTGATAAGCATGTATTGTGTCCAGCAAAAGATATTCATTCCTACACGATATGATATCATTGTCATATTAGGACCTTCAAGTAAAAAATATTTCAATCTTTTCAGGAACTAAAGGCAGATATAGAAGTGACCTGAAAACTCCAATTATTTTATATTTTGTAGATGGTTGATGGTCCCCAATGAACCCACCACACCAGCGAGTTCGTACGGACAAGCATCGTCGATAGACTTTGATAAACTTGATGAAAGATTTGATCAGATGAAGAAAAGGAGACCATAATGAATCGACTTTGATAGACTTCAAGAGAGAGTTGATCTGATGAGGAATTGAGACCATCATCAATCGACTTTGAGAAACTTCAAGAGATATTTGATCAGCTGTGGTAAAACTAGAGTCATAAGAGAACAACTACAACTTGTTAAAGGTAAAGACCAGTATTGGAAACGCCCCAATTTCAAAAAATGAAATGGAAGCTCTTATTACCAATCATGTGAAAGAATAGGTTTTGACTAATACATGATGATAACAATTTTGCCGGGAAACCGCCTACTAATTGATATATTTGGTAAATTAGTTTATCTATTGGTGTATGAGAGATAAACGCACGTGTGCGTAAGTCCCATATACATCTTTCTGTGTACAGTGCTTGTAACTTTACAAAGACTGGGCCAAATTTCTTATCATTTTGATGATTCCAGAACCTTGCAGTACACAACTTTTCTTTCACAATGCAATCGCATGACCGTAACTAGTCTTTATCTTTAAGAGATGAAAATACCAATTTATGAATTTGTGTGCTTCCAATCCATTCCGATCTAATCAACAAACTATGTAGTATATCACCTTTCCTTGCAGTTAAAAAGCGCTTTAAAAGCAGCTCCACAAAGTATAAGTACAGTGTGTATCAAAAACTTATCACTCCACTGCTTTGATGTATTATAGAGTCATAAAGCATGCACACCATTAAACAATTATCTGAATGAGGGTACAAATGGAAGAAGAATTTTACTCTGTGACATCATTTTTAGGTGTCTTAAAATTCATTAAGAGTCTTTTGAGGAAAAGGAAGCAATTTGGGTAATTTGTCATTAAATCTCGCATTATTGTAGATAATATATATTTGACATACTTTTTATATATTGAATCATTGCCATTTCTTATACTTTTTGAGAGGCTTAAATAAACATTCAAGTGCAATAATTTGTTTCCATTTCTTAATACATTCAGGTGTATCATGTTTTTTAAAAGAGTCTTTATTCTTACAAAAGTGAACTTTTAATTTTTATAAAATTCAATTGTATTGAGCTTCTGCTAATCTTGACTTCTGTATTGGAAATGTGAGAAAATCTGACTAAGATACTTCCTGAATTGTTTATCTTACAGGACATTATTAATAAGGCCAGCAAAATGTAAAAAGGAAACAAGATATGATGTAAATCTAGACTTGCTGAAAGGACACCATGTATGAGACCACCGCATGTCATGTACGTGGGTGTTGATTACTTGCTTGATTTCCTCGTCTTTACTTTAATACTCAGCTATAGTATATTTCATGCTGCAATTACATTTTTTTGTCAGATAATATTTATCTGTAGTAGTCTTAAACATTCAGTTTAAGTTCTTCAAGTTTTTTACAATATTGGTATTGTATATATAGCACTTTGAAATATGAGTAATGCTAGCTCTATCTTTTAGAAGATACCAGACTATTTTATTTTGATGTTATGAAACTGACACATGCAGTTTTTAAAGCTCTTTCAAAGGAATCCCCCAACTATGTACTGTATGGAAATCCCTAAGCAACGTTGTTGAATTTACTGTTATATATGGACAAGATATTGGGATTTATTTTCCTCAAACTTGATTTGAGGTGTATTACTACCGGTACTCAATCAACAGTTTGTATTATAGTCATCAATTTTTGTTTTATTAATGTTTTATTTATTTATTTATTTATTATTTATTCGGCAATTCACAAAAAAATATAACAATGTAAATACAGGTAAACTAACATTAATAATAATAATAACATTAATTACAAATGCAAAATTTTCCTGGAGGTCCTCTGAGTGCATCAGTTGGCTGCCGTTTAAATAATAATCTCTGTTGGAAGAAGAGGTGATGAAATGAGTCCAATTTATGTTATCGAGTAATTATTGTGAGTTTTGCAAATGTGTTATATAACAAATAATCAAACAATGATAAATTTTCTTTGATATTTGAAAAGTCCAAGCTACATTTTAGTATGTTTGGTGATATACTTAGTCAATGGGCCTACTGTAGCTTGGACCAGACCAAATAGAAAGAAACAAATGATATATTTCATGTTAATTTATGTTTGCAACTCTGCTGTTCCTTTTAACATATGAGACACGAAGTGAGGAGATACCTGGTACTTGTACATTCATATTCAAACATTTTAACAGAGATGTACACAGAACTGTACCAAAAGAAAACTTGCATGAAAGTTGATACATTCTAGTTTTGATTTTTCATCTCTAAACTACGCAAACTATCTTTGATTGCTTCTGCACTGTGGACAAGTATTAATTAGTCATTGATTATGGGTATTGAAACAATAGCCAGTATAAAAAAAACAATCTTGCCAATACCATTTTAGAAGGAAAAGAACTGAAACTGATGCTGCACATGTGAATACTGAACTAACATTTTCATGTAGATATTTTCTGAAAGATTTTAGTTTTGTATTTAAACAAATACATGGGGGGGGGGGGGGCCATTACATGTATAAACATATCTAGAAATAGAATATGGTCAACCATTTATTAGCAAGTGATTTTGTTATACAATGTTTTTTATCAAGGTTGTGGATATGGGGAATATATTCTTAATGTAAATATGTGACCTAATACAACAAAAACAGACTTCAAAGTTAGGACCAAGACAAATTATGCATTTCCATCTATTTCAATACACTAAATTTTGTTACGAGTGTAAGATATTGAAATGTAACTAATGAGCTCTTCTTCTCTGCTGTGCTTCCTTACCTGTCATAGCTTTCGGGTGAAGGGATTTTTTTTTTCTCCTCTCAGTTACTATGTTAGATGCACTTTTATTTTGGTATAATATCTGATTGCCATAAACTTGAGCCTGAGATACATTGGGCTTAGTATTCAGCGAGTTAAATTGTGATTAGTTGAGTTTGCATGTAGAATGTCCCCTATATCCTCCCTTATACATTCTCTCTCTCTCTCTTTTCCTCACTCTCTGTCTTCCTCACTCTCTCTGTCTCTCTCTCTCCCCTTCTCTCTCTCTCTCAGAAGAATAGTTACAAAATCCATTCTCAAGCACAGTATCATTGAGGGAAAAAACTCACTTAACCTGGAAGCTAAGCTATTTTAGTCAATATACAATTTTCCTCTTGTTTTAAATTATGACATCAAGTATAAATGAGTGCTCAATTTTTATTTGATGTGGAGGAGGAACTAGTCGAGGTTGTCGAAAACGGCTAAACATTTACATCAATAATCAAAGTATGTACAGAGACCTGCTTTATTGAATAAATTGTATATTGAATATTGAACATTTGTGTCTAATTGATGTTTCTGCACGGTGTGAAATAATTTGTTGTGAAAGGGACAATTTAAAAGAAAATTGTTTGCTGCTGCACTCTATTATTTGAGAGGTGTGTTAAAGATGATATTAGAGACAGCAAAGAAGGCAGGGGGTGGGGGGGGGGGGGTACCTGACAAAGTCTACTCCCATCACTCATTAGTTCAATGAAGACTCCTACAGTTCTAGGGCAGACGACGGTGTACTCTCGTATAAATATATGCATAGACACTGATTACATGCTACTCTTTAAAATAAATACTTTTTGAAATAAATTCAAGGCACAAACAAAAATCTATTGATACTTTGGTCATACATATGTCATATGTCAGAGTAGACAAAAACAAAAGCATGACACACAATTGTGAGATATTAACACATGTTGTATTGCCTGTATAAATATCCCTCCCTGCTCCCCATCCCTATTAAAAAACAAATACCGGTAATGACTTCATCAGAGATGCCAACTGTTCCGTTTTTGCCGTATTTGTCCCGTTTTTTCACTATGAATACGGCAGTACGTTTTTTGTTTGTTTTGTTACGTTTTTTTAATTTTTTAATTTTTTTTTTTTTTTTTTTTTAATTTTTTTTTTTTTTAGTGACGTTTTTCTTAATTTCTGATCATGGGCCTTGTGTCGTAAGTGTATTATGCACCTACGTCTTCAAACGATGCACGCAGAATGGTGATACGGGCCCAAAACTGCGCACATTGCGAACAATCCACATGTAATGTATGCACGTCGCGCTCTGATCCGGGTATGTATACATGGTACTGCCGTTTTTTTTAAGCTGCTCGATTGGGCGATATGTTAAGGTGAGAGATTTTTTCAAAAATACTGTTTTTTGCTCTTAAGAATACTTTTTTTTGTCGAAGAAGGTTGGCATCTCTGCTTCATGTAATGTATCGTAAAATAACATTTATTCATTCAGTATAATTATATAATATTGACTGGCCTTGAGGGGTATATCAGAAATATTGACCAAGCTCAGATCATATTGCCCAGAGTCGAAAGACGAGGGCAATATGGTCTTAGCGCGGTCAATATTTCTGATATACCCTGAAAGTAAAGCCAGTCAATATTTTTATTGTTATCCAAATCAGACATCTAGAGCAAATACAGAAATCCACCATGACAATCTCAAGAACTGAACAAACTTTGTCAAACCAGCACTGTGCATCCAGTACTTGACAACATTTTCGATACACTGCGAACAGTGTGCATTTGGTGTGATTATTACGTCACAATAGAGTGCGCGCAAAGTGCGCAGGTTCTCGTACGCATAATAGATGCGCAATGAAAATGACAAAATACGGCGCGGTCAATACAAGATGCGAGACCGTGGAAAATACCAAGGTATATTTTCACTCGTCTCTACACGTAAAGTCAATACGCGCAGGGAGACCAAGGAAAATACAAAGAATATACCCCTACGTTCCCACTGCTAGTGAAAACTAGGGCAATACGGTTTTGTAAATGACCAGCTCAGATGTCTGATACGGGTAATAATACTCAATTCTTTGACAATAGTGTCTCATATATTAGAAACAAAATACACACAACATGAATTGATTATCAATGTACATTGAATTTAATTGAGTTGAACTTTATTTTCATTCATCATAAAAACATCATAACAAAAAAATACAAAACATAGCGTACAAGTTAAAGAGAAACATTTACAATACAACAACAAAAATATATATGAATGTGGAGACAGCTAGGAAAGCCAAAGGCTTTATTGGTGCTGCCACCAAAACAGTAATAACGTATAATACAGTATTATATATAATTTTTTTTTTGATCTGATTTTATTTCTGCATTTTTTCCATATAAAATATAACTGAATAACATAAGAATAAAATAAGAACATATAAATGTAATGTATAATACAACATAAATAAACAATAATTTCTTCATGTCAAAATGTTTTTTTTTACATAATATATGTACATATAATAACGAAACTTAATATTTCCATAACATATAATCATAAATTTAAAGTATTAACCAAACTATTCTGTTGGAAAAGTGCAGGAGACCGTAATCATAAGCAAAGCTTGACAAGTATGGCGGCCTCAAAAAAACAAAAACAAAAAAAATCTTAAGGTAAACCAAATTAAAAAGTGTTTAAACGATCTTTGTGTATGAGTTGATGAGGGTGTTGTGCAAATATATATATATATATATATATATATATATTGTGTGTGTGCATGTGCACGCGAGCGTGTGTGTTTGTAACGAATAGAGGAAGTGCACGTAGCTCTGTGTGGTATAGAGGAGTGGAAACACTCTGTTTGAGAGGGTGAAAAAAAACCTACTAGAGGGGGGGGGGGGGGGGGGGGGAACAAAAACAAACCCAAAACCCCCAAAAAAGACCGTGTCCATAATCAATCTTTATTTATTTTGATGGATTAAAAATGATTTATATCTCCTTTTAAAAACGTTAATTGATGGACTAGATTTTATATCTTGAGGTATATTATTCCACAATTGTGGCCCTTTAAAAAAAAAATGATTTCTTAGTTATAATTTAGTCTTATTTTATTTAAATGAAAATTAGATGAACTTCGAGTATTATATGAATGTAATGCAGAATTAAGAAAAATTTGCTGGAAAGACTAATTTGTATGAAATTATTAAAACATAAGTACATAAATATTGCAAAACTATAATTACAAAGATTAGTAAAGTGGAATATGAAAGTACTGTTCCTCAAATCATGATTTCCTCGCTGGAATCAATTCATATGGCGCTTCACCATCCTTTAATGACTTCATACCATCGCATTCAAACCCCACAGTCCTCAATGCATCCATGTAGCCATCTGGATCATAGTTGCCATACTTGAGATAGCCAGTGTCATGTGATGCTTTAACCCTCTCCAGATTGAGCAGAGTCATCATCTGACCACCAGGCTTCAGAACACGGAAGAGTTCCTTGGTTACCGCTGTCACGTCTGGCCAGAAGTAATAACAGTTGGTATGGAAGATGCGGTCCATGGAGTTATCACGGTAAGGCAGGTGGACTGCATTGCCTAGTGTTAGCTCAACTATGTCATCTGCAATCTCCTGCTCTAGATGGTCCATTGCTGCCGTCATCATGGCTGGAGAGAAATCAATACCATGTACCATTCCCTCACCTAATGATTGAACAGAAAATGAGAAAGAAACAGAAAGGGGGAGGGAGGGAGGGATAGAGTGGAAGAGAGAGGGAGAGATTAATTCCTTGAATGACACAAATAGAAGAGAATAGGAGTATGTGGGTGAAATGAGGAGATTGGGAGGGGAGAGAGGAGGGGATATGAATAGAGGGAAAGGGGGAAATAGAGACGGTAGGGAGAAAAAGATGGCAAAGGAGAAGCAGAGAGAAAGAGAGAGAGAGGGGGAGGGGGTATTAATGCCATGAATTTAACCTTCACCTGATATGATTAAGAAAACAAAAAAGATTCTTTTGGATTAGAAGGGCCCATAGGAAAAAAGCTGGAGCCTGGAGGAATATATGTAGGAGGAATACATACAAACAAAATATCTAAAGATGTTTGAAGGTTTGCATGGTGGTATGAACAATCGCGGAAGAGGTTTACGGTACACCATGTGTAAAGTCCTAGAAGGACTAAGGAAAGTGGATAGAAATAGAAGTGAAATGGAAAGGCGAGAAAGTGGAGGTTGGAAGGAAGAGTATCTTTCGGAAGTGAATATAGTCCTGAAAAGGACTATAAAACAAGATTCCCTGCGACTGCGGCAAAGTCTACATTGGAGAAACCGGCCGCGATTTAGACACCCGACTGAAAGAACACAAGACCCACCACTGACGCAGCGACTGGGACAAGTCAGCCATCGTCAAGCACGCACAACAAGAGCTCCACCGCATTCACTGGGATAAAAGTCACCTCATCACCACCATTCGACATTGGAACACCCGAAGGGTCCGAGAAGCCATCGAGATCCACCAACACAACACCGTACCCCAAGACCCAGGCCTTCACATCAACAGCATCTGGCACCCAATCCTTCATCACCATTCTACTTCCGACCAATCTTCAACCAACTCTGTAATGTTATGAGCTGAAGTTATGCAGCACTCCTAATTTGAACATGCCACCATGTCAAAAATAGTGGGTTTGTTATGTAGACTTCTTGGTTAGTACTTTACTGAATGTAGCTGGGTCAAGAAAGTAATAAAGCTCCACATATCTTTGCTTGAGGTTCAGGAGTTTATTGGTGTAACTAAAACATCATGCTTATGCTGTGCATGCTAGTGGTCAAGTGCAACTTACCACTCTCACATGTCCAGTACATAAGGCAGTGTATGAGGGTTGAATGTGTGCATGGCTAATTACTCATTAAATACATCACACACTCTGTGTGCCAAGAGTACTGTATTGAAGAGTGCTTTCTGCATGGTTGCTTCTGAATGAATGTGCATGGCTGTTTAACAATGAGCACATACAGGTGTAAGTTATATTCAAATTAGGAGTGCTGCATAACTTCAGCTCATAACATTACAAACTCCACAACCAGCACGCCAACCACCAACACTTCACTAATCCATCCATCCGTCAGCCCGGACACCACCTGCAACCACCCAACCACACTTACTCAACCAAGCACTACACGTTCTCAACTAGCCACTTCACCCACACAAGCACCGCCCACGCCCACACCTCGCTACAACCTACGCCGACACCACCAAGCTACTCACCTGATCCCACCGAGACCTGCCCGCCGAAACCGCCGACCAACACACACAGAGCGACACCACTAATAGCCGTCCTCACCGCCGTTCGATACACCCACTCAACAGCCGACACACCGCCCGCTACTCCGCCGACACCAACCACACGACGTCTGCATAGCCGCCGCCCACTCGTTTCCCGCCAATTCACGCAACCGAGCGCCACCACCGACAGCTGCCTGCCAACCCGCCGAGCCCGCCGGCCCAGTGCTTTCCCCCAAGTCCGCACTCACGCCATAAGGACCGCCGCATGCCTAGCGAACACTCACTCCTGAAGACGGACAGTCAACCTGTCCGAAACGTCGAGTCTACTCTCCTGCTCCTGCTCTGCAACTCTACTCGCCGACTCAAGCCAGCTTCTCTCATCTACTCAACTCTCCAACTCAATCCAGTCTTCTACTCAAACCTCTCATCCTGTCTACAACTTTCTGGTTTACAGTCCTTTTCAGGACTATACTCACTTCCGAAAGATACTCTTCCTTAATTCCAACCTCCACTTTCTTGCCTTTCCATTTCACTTCTATTTCTATCCACTTTCCTTAGTCCTTCTAGGACTTTACACATGGTGTACCGTAAACCTCTTCCGCGAAAATATCTAAACAACTTTAAATACTCCAGCTCGGTCTTGAATATAGCAATCTAATAGGAACACAAATGATAAATGCAAGAAAGCTCAAATGCAATTAAGTATTTCTGAGGTCAAGCCCAAAATTGCATTCAACTTTTGCATTCGCATACATATTTCATCAAGTTCTTTAAGCATTATGCATCATCATTCTAAAAGGTATTTTTAATTATAGTATGGATATTTGACTTACAATGTAGCCTAAAGTCATTTGTATTATTTTTGTTACCTTTTTTGACACACTGTGCTGCTCTCTTGAGTCCTAACCCTGGGCCAAAGCCGACTTCTAAGACATGATGGTGTGGCTCAATCTCTGCATGCTCCACAGCCTTCTCCTCAAGGGAACGGTTTACTTTCTTTAATAAACGCTTTGGAAGGAAGAAAAAAAAGAGGGGAAATTGTAAATATTAAGCCTCGTAGTTGTGCATATTCTATAGCAGGATTTCTCAAACCAGGGACCTCTTTCAGAAAGCCTTTTTTCAATGACAAATGACAAATATCAATGACAAATCTGTTGACAACCAATCAGAAGCAAGGATTCCAGAAGCTTATAACAAAAACTGTCATTTGTCACTGATGACAAGTTTTGTGAAATGCCCCAAGATGTGATTTCTATGAAAGCTGTAAGGTCCGAAATGTGGGATGCCATTCGCCTGAAAATTCTTATGGTCGACCGTATACTTTAACCTAAGTAGAACAATGTACAACATGATTGCTGGAAAGCCGGGCACGACTCAAACATTGCTCAATTTGTTCCAGACTTAATAGACAATCTAATCCTAAATTTTTACAGTAAAAATGTCAAGCCAACTCGTTGGAAATATAATCTGCGGGTGTAAATCTAAGTTTCAACTTTCATGTTCTTCCTTTTTTCTCTCCCTCTCCTTGTTCCTCCACCCTAGCTCTATCTTCTTCTCTTTTACCCTATTTTCTCTTTTTTCCCCATTTCCATTTGTTAGGCGGCTTTAAAGGAGGGCCGCAGGCGATTCGCCCCCCCCCCCCCCCCCCCCCCCCCCCCGATCAGCCAGTGATTTATACATTGATGCAGCCAATTATACACATAATCTGTGCTGGGATTTGGTTGCTATCCTATCTTGTACGTTGCCGAGCCATTACTCAGAGTGGCAATTTTTATTTTAATAGTATTATACATATTTATATATTTGTTTCCCTTAATTCTCTCTCTTTTTCCTTTTTCTTTCTTCTTCTCTTTTAGTTTTACCTTTTTTCTTTCTATCTTTAGAGAACTTTGAGATACCCTGTTCTATAGAATGGTACAACAAACAAATTTCATCTTAATATTACACAGCCATAACTTGTACAGTAAAGTAGGCGGACGCGGACGGACTCCTAGTCATACTCATAAAGTCTGGTACATATCGATATACAAATACATGAAATGCAGCTTCAGCTTGCATTTACTTGATAAATTAGGCTACTCTGCCATACTTATAGCATTATACCCTTACACAATAACAGAAAATGATGAAAATTACCAATATAAATGATCCAACCAAACCAGTCTCGGGTCTTTTCAGGTTTCTAGCGATAGAGTCGACAAAGAGAGGCATGATTACTTCGTAATGCAATGTAGTAGCAGGGACTTGGGATACACTAACAAGTCCCTGGTAGTAGTAGCAATCTCGCTGTATGTACATACTACATACACGCACAGTATACGGACAAAGTAAACAGCACAGTACAGCCAGGCCTCAAGCCCCGCCCACCTGTGTCCGACTTTTATCGTGAGGTTTATGATGTAGAATCTTCTTGGTGTGTATGACGGGCGGAACGTGCCATCGGATCACACAACCATACATCCATATGGTAATGGTAATGGTAATGGTTTTATTAAAAATTTATTTGCAGCCAGATGGTTGAATTGCAGAACTTTGTACATTGTAAAAACATAAATATTTATACAAACATAAAACGTATTAAGACATATCACGCAGTGAATGAATTAAAAAATCAGTGTAGGCCTACACATATATCCAGAGAATCCAAAACTCTGCTGCCAGGCTTGTAACACGCACACGTTCTTGTGAACACATCACCCCAGTACTTCGCGAATTGCATTGGTTGCCGGTGACGTACCGCATTATGTACAAAATCTTAGTTTTAACTTATAAATGCATTCATGAATTGGCACCAATTTATCTGCAAGAATTAATCGAGGAATACAAACCCTCACGCAATTTACGGTCATCTTCACAATTAAACCTCGTATCTACTTCTGTGTCAACTCTCTCTTATGGTAATCGCTCCTTTCGCAAAGCTTCTGCTGAACTTTGGAACAAATTACCTTTAAATGTAAAAAACTGTCAAACCATTAACCTATTCAAAACTAGTCTCAAGACACATTTATTCAAAATTGCGTTCGATGATTAATTATCTCTGTTCACTTTGATGTGTATTCCATATGTATTGTTATTTGTAGGTTTATTTGCATTTTTAGTTTTGTATAAGTTGTAATTGTATATCAGTCTATTTTGTGTGTATAGCGCTTAGAGACTTCGGTGGTAAGCGCTTTATAAGTAACGTTTTTATTATTATTATTATATATATACAAATTAATACAATTCATAAAATTTGCTTAACATTCTATTCCACAACCATCATAGGGCTGGAGGGAAATATAGAAGAGAGGTAGGGAGGATAATAGTGCAGACAGCACGAAAGACCCAGGAAAAGTGTGAGATAGAGACAGGCAGAGAGGGAGAGAAAGAGAGAAAGGGAGAGAGGAAGATCGAGAGAAAGAGAGACATGCAAAGCGAGATATCCCAAGACGAAAATCCAATTGAAACCAATTGAACACCAATTGAAATTTCAATTGGTTTCAATTGGTTTCAATTGGTCTCAATATGTTTTAACAGGTTTCAATGGGACCTCAGATGTTTTCAATTGGTCCAGATTGGCCCCATTGGACAAATTGGCCCCATTGGCCCCATTGGCCTAGGCCCCATTAGACTTTAATGGGTCCCCAATTGGTTTCAATTGGTCCGGATTGGCCCCATTGGACAAATTGGCCCCATTGGCCCCATTGGCCTAGGCCCCATTAGATTTTAATGGGTCCCCAATTGGTTTCAATTGGTCCGGATTGGCCCCATTGGACAAATTGGACCCATTGGCCCCATTGGCCTAGGCCCCATTAGACTAATTGGTCCCCAATTGGTTTCAATTGGACCAATTGGCCTTAATTTGGACTTCAATTGGTCCCATTGAAACCAATTGACCAATTGAAACCAACAAATCTAGGCATCTCATGAATATTCATTATCACTTTACACGTGTCACAGAAAAATAAATTTATCATGATTTGTTAAGCAAATTATGACAATGCACATCAATTTTGTGATTTCTTTATTCCTTCAGCAATTATTAACCAATAGATTATTTTGTCTGATCATGTTACAATTACATTCACGTTTTAGCAATAGATATATTGATTTATATATTGATTATATGATTACTAACCAAGAAACAATATACATATTTAGTATATATATTTGTATGAGCCATTGTCACTGTAAATGAAACTCTTGAATTCTCTTCAAATGATGAGGTTGTGATGAAGTTAATGCAAATGAGATTGGAATACACCTAATTGGTGGACAGTTGCCAATATCGATTATGAAGTATCAATAATTTATCACTGGTTCTTCTAACTGGATCGATTTACCAATTGGATCCCCATTGAATTTCCCCATTGAATCCCAATTCAATACCAATTGGCAATTTGGAGTAAATGGAAAGTGAAACAATGGGTATCCATTGAAACCAATTGGCAATTGGTCCCCATTGGTCCCCATTGGAGTAAATGGAAAGTGAAACAATGGGTACCCATTGAAACCAATTGGCAATTGGTCCCCATTGGAACCAATTGGCTATTGGTCCCCAATTTGGAGTAAATGGAAAGTGAAACAATGGGTACCTATTGAAACCAATTGGCAATTGGTCCCCATTGGAACCAATTGGCAATTGGTCCCCATTGGTTTCAATGGGTACCCATTGTTTCACTTTCCATTTACTCCAAATTGGATTTAATGGGGATATTCAATGGGGATTCAATAGGATTTTCGTCTTGGGATATATATATATAAAAGATAATGCTGAGGATGAGAGTGTATATCAGACATATCGAAAATAAGGTAAAAAGTACAATTTCGACAGAGAGAATACTGGTTGTAAAAATTAATAAATTACATTTTACATTTTCATTGGTGAGTTATGGATAAAATATATTGTAAATTGATCGGTAGGTATGCAATCAGATTAGAGACATGAAATACGGTAATTTTGAGATTTTTCTAGTAATAAATATGTGGCAAGTATGTTTCAATCATTACATAAGTTAACAATGGTAATCTTGATTTACCGTATTATATTATCATTTTCATTAATCAATTATCAAGGTTGTACAATCGTCTTAGTTAAAAGGTTATATACTATTTCACATAAAATAAAATAATTCTACAGCACCTCTACCTCATCACTATGGGGATAAGTTTACATGTTATACGAAATAATGTGGACAAAGTGTATGATCACTACTGTGAATTTAACAAGTCAATAAGGTAGGGAACTGGACTGTTACGAAATCGTTTGGTTTTACATTTTAACTGTTCTCTGGTATTTGATTTGCGTAGGCTTCTAATGTTCATACAAGGAGGTATGAGGTAAGATACCTTCTCGTTTGATACCAGTTTCTCTGCAAAACTCAAACACAGTTCCTTCCTTCTGTCAGCCAAAGAAGACAGATTCATTAGATTCAGTGCTGTCTCATATGACTGGTAATTAGGTCCCAAGATTATTTTCATAGTTCTTTTCTGCACCCTTTCTAGTCGATCTACTTGTTAATACATTATTGTATTGCAGTGTTGGTCAAGCGTAAAAGTATAGTGCAATGGGGTAGTACAATATGGCTACTAGTAGTAAGTTAGTAGCATCTTGAAAAAATATTCCACTCTCAGTTCTGTTTCAGTTATCACAAAATATACAGCCAAGTTTGTCCTACAGCCTCCATGCATTTGCTTGAATGCTTAGATAACATCTATATGGATGGCAATAAGATGGTTCTTCAAAAAATGACAAGATAGGCGGGAGCGATATAGTGGTATTCAGCCTGCTAGGCGATTCACGATCGGATGGATGTACGGTTTTAAGTTTTAACCAATCAGAACGCAGGAAACTGTACAACTGTACAACTATACAACTATACAACTATACGACTGTGCAACCATACAGCTATAGAACGCATAGCAAAATGGGCCCATCTGGGTTTTAATTGTATGGGCTGACTAAAGCCCACGAGGCCCATACAAAAACCAGATGTATACCAGATGGGCCTTCCCACCCAGAACCCACGCATATTGGCCCCATGTGGGCCCCATGTGGGTTTTTGGTGGTGAAAACTCGCACGTCGAACATCGGCTGGGCCCAGTTAAAAACCAGGTGTATACCAGATGGGCCTTCCCACCAAGAACCCACAAGTATGGGTCCCATATGGGCCCCATGTGGGTTTTTAGTGGTGAAAATCGCACGTCGAACATCGGCTGGGCCCAGCTGAAAACCAGATGTATACCATGCAGATGGGCATTCCCACCAAAAACCCACAGGTATACGGAGCCCACGTGGCCCATATAAAAACCAGATGTATACCAGATGGGCCTTCCCACCCAGAACCCATAAGTACCAACACATATAGGCCCCATATGGGCCCCATGTGGGTTTTTGGTGGTGAAAATCGCACGTCGAACATTGTCTTCGCCCAGCTGAAAACCAGATGTATACCAGATGGGCCTTCCCACCCAGAACCACAAGTATATTATGTCCACGTAGCCCACGTGGCCCATAAAAAAACCTTATTGGCATTCCCACCCAAAACCCACATGTATATCAACACAGGTGGGCCCCATGTGTGTCTTTTGGTGGTGAAAGTTGCACATCGAGCATCGGCCGGGCCCAGCTAAAAACCAGTTGTATACCAGATGGGCCTTCCCACCCAAAACCCACAAATATATCCCAGAATTTGCATAATGAATATGGGGTGCGTGCACATCTATGTTTTTTACAATTTATTTGAATTTACAGGATATTTATATGTTTTTTAGGGATCCTCATGATTTGTATACTGTTCTCACTTTTAATCAAAGTACATGTCTCGCATTACTTGAGATACCATCACATTTCCAAAAGTATCCCTTCAGCCATAAATGATCGAAGACCCCAAGCCCCCACTGCCAGTCGGCCACCCACTTTCAAATGTCCATCGTCCATGCAGCTAGGCAGAAAAAGAGAAAGAGAAAGAGGAAGAGAAAGAGGAAGAGAAAGAGGAAGAGAAAGAGAAAGAGAAAAAGAATGAGAAAGAGAAAGAGGAAGAGAAAGAGGAAGAGAAAGAGAAAGAGAAAGAGAAAAAGATTGAGAAAGAGAAAGAGGAAGAGAAAGAGGAAGAGAAAGAGAAAGAAAAAGAAAAAGAAAAAGAGAAAGAAAAAGAGCAAGAGAAAGAGAAAGAGAAAGAGAAAGAGAAAGAGAAAGAGAAAGAGAAAGAGAAAGAGAAAGAGAAAGATAATGAATGGGACTGGGTTAATTGGAACATAAACACAGAAACATTTATGGATCCATCCACCAGTGGCAGATTCAGGGGGGGGGGGCACGGGAGCCCCCCCCCCCCTGGCAAAAAAAAGAAGGGGAAAAAGGGAAAAGATGGTGAATGTTTTTCATACTGGAAGTCTACAATGAATGAAGATGCAGAGCTTCAGGGGGCTCTGCCCCTTGGATTTCACCTAGGGCCCAAATTCAGGCAAAAGTATGCTCATCTGACCACTATTTATTGCCCGAAACCCCTGAGCTTCCGGGGGCTCTGCCCCCTGAACCCCACGCCAATTCGTGACCTGCCAGTGTATTAAGGTATAAAATATACTCATCTGACGATAATTTAATGTATAAAACCCATGAGCTTCTGGGGGCTCCGCCCCATGGACCCAACACCAAATTGTGTCCTGCCAGTGTCACAAATAAGGTATAAAAATATGCTCATCTGACCGTTATTTATTGCCCAAAACCCCTGAGTTTCCAGGGGCTCCACCCCCTGGACCCCACACCAATTCGTGACCTGTCAGTGTCACAAATAAGGTATAAAATATGCACATCTGACGATAATTTAATGTATAAAACCGCTGAGCTTACGGGGCTCCGCCCCCTGGACCCAACACCAATGTGTGTCCTGCCAGTGTCACAAATTGTTGTACCGTTCTCGACTCTTAACCCTAATTGTCTAAAATCAGTTTCCCCCTCCCTCACGAAGCGCGGAAGCTTTGACGTTTCATTAAATTATGAGAGAAAACTGACGATTCGTAGTACCGTTCTCGACTCTTAATCCTTGTCCGAATTCAGTTTTTGACGTTTCATTAAATTATTTGAGAAAGAAGACGATTCGTTGTACTGTTCTCCCTTGTTTGAATTCAGTTTTCCCCAATCGCGCGAATCGCGAAAGCTTTGACGTTTCCTTAAATTATTAGAAAAAGCAGACGATCTGTTCTACTGTTCTCGACTCTTAATCGTTGTCTGAATTCAATTTCCTTCCTCCCGCGCAAAGCGCGAAAGCTTTGGCGTTTCATTAAAATATTAGAGAAAAAAGGACGATTCGTTGTACCGCTCTTGACTCTTAATCCTTGTTTGAATTTAGTTTACCCGAAAATTTTAAACCTCTGATTTCTTTAGCTGATATTATAGGATACAAGTATTATAGTTGTGTAGTCTCTCTCGATGTCGTCACAGCGGATAAAAGTCACAGTTAATAGGGGAAAAAAACTTTTGGGTCAACCGACATCTCACCGACTTCAAACTCCTGCATTTATATAGTACCCAAGGATCGAGCAAGAATAACGACACGGCTAACCCGACATCTTTCTTGCTCCCTCGACGAGACGACTCCACACAACAACGCCCCACTCTCTTTTACTCCCACCCTCTCCTCTCCCAGGCTCTTACCTCCTCTTGTTTCCTTTTCTCTCTTATTTCCTTCCTTTTCTCCTTTTCTTTCTTTTCTTTCTTTTCCTTTCTTTCCTCTCCTCCCTCTTTTTCTTTTTTCTCTTCTCTTTCCTTTCTTTTCTTTTTTTCCTTTCTTTCCTTTCTTTTCCTTTCTTTCCTTTCTTTCCTTTCTTTTCCTTTCTTTCCTTCCTTTTCCTTTTCTTTTTTCTTTTTTTCCCTTTCCCTCTCTTTTTTCCCCTCCCCCTTTTCTCTTCTTTCCCGACGGCAGCGCAATTTTACCGACAATATCCTGACAGGTGGGGGGGGGGGGGGGTGTCACACCTCCACACCCCTTTGGAGACGCCCCTGGGGGGGGGGGGGGTCTGACGTATCAGCGATTGGGCGAGCAGGATATCAAACTGTGAATCTAGAGAAGACGCCTGCCACACAATCTTCATTAAATTTCTGGGTGAAGCTGTCACTAGGGGTACTACAAGGAGGAGTACTTGCCCCGATCATATTTTTACTTTTTTATCAATGATTATATCACAATCAATTAAATCTGGTGTTACAACAATATATGCTGATGGTATTATTTTATTCGAGATAGGGTAAGATGTGACAATTACCTCTAAACTTCAATCAAATATTGATTCTATTAATCATTGGTACAAAGGATCAATGTTGACCAAAAATGTTGACTGAAAACTTACTGCAAACGCGTTCTCATGACATTCTGAAAACATGAATTGATGGAATTGAAATTGAACAGGTCAAGTCCATACAATACTTAGGCGTTGAAATTCAGGAAAATTTAAAATGGGATATTTATGTAAATAACCTATGCAAATATATTGGATACAAGATCCGTTCTCGTGGGAAACTGAGGAAATTCCTTAGTTCTTCTTTACTGAACACTCTTTATAAATTTACATTACTGTAACAGCCCTGCATTGATTATGGTATTTTTGTCTGGGCCAACAGTGCTATAAAACACAACTTCAAAGATTACAAAAACGAGCCGCACGTTTTATAACTGGCAACTTTGACCTGAATATTGCTTTCAAAACACAATTAAAACAAAAAACAATTAACTTGGCAAGACATTAATGAAAGAAAAGACTACTTTCTTCTCACAAAATGTTTAATACATGGTATAGCCCCTCCACAGCTTTGTAATGATTTCGGAATATTTTGTGAACGACATAATCACCATACTAGGACTAATGATAGTCTTATTAATTCCCACATGAAGTCCACAACAAATGACCTTGCCAAGAACTTAAGACAAAAATATCACCACAGACATGGCAGTGCTTGATTTTTCAAAGGCTTTTGATGTCATCCCGCACCAGCGTTTCCTCATGAAATTAGACTATTATGGTATTCGAGCAAATAATAAGAGATGGATATCTAGTTTCCTGACAAAGAGACTGCAACGTGTCTGTGTAAATGGTCAATGTTCCGAGTGGTTATCAGTCCTCAGTGGCACTCCACAGGGCACTGTATTAGGCCCTCACCTTTTTCTACTCTGACCACATCAATGACATTCATGAAAAGGTTAACAGTACGTACAACACGACTTTTTGCTGATGATTGTTTACTTTACCGTCCCATCAAATTTGCTGAAGATGAGAAAGCTCTTCAACAAGACCCAAGTCCAGTGGTCCAAGACTTGGGGCATGCATTTCAATCCCTCTAAATGCAAAACCATGCGTGTTTCAAGAAAGAGAACACCGGGTACTAAATCCTACAAAATCCTTGATGTTACCCTGGAGGAAACGAACCAGACCCGATACCTTGGCATCAATATCCAGAAAGACCTATACGCTGGAATAGCCAGACTCATTATGCAACCGGCAAAGGGTCCTTAACTTCCTAAGACGCAACTTCCATCACTGCTCATCTAATGTTAAAGAAAAGTTGTGTCCACACCTTGACTACGCCACTGCAGCATGGGACCCTTATACAGCCAAAAACACCTATGCTGTCGAGAAAGTTCAACGTCAGCTGCACGTTTTGTCACCAATAATAATATGGATGGGACACCAGCGTTACCAAGCTACTCAACCAACTCAACTGGGGATCTCTTAAAGACAGAAGGGAAGCACACCGTCTTACCTGCCTCTTCAAAATGATCAAGGGACAACTCGACATCGACTACCAATCTCACACCAACCCTAAGCCAGACTGACGTAGACGAGGACACTCCAACCAATTTGAAATTCGCCACACCATGCAACTCGGACGTCTATGCCAACTCATATTTCCCAAGGACTGTAAAGACATGGAACAACCTCAACAACCTACAACAAGCAACCATCGACCAAACCTCCCCGCTCTCATTTAAAAATGCAGTTACTAAAGAACTTTTTTTCCAAAATGTAATCGTCCACCCGGCCCACCTCCAGTCAAAACTCTCCTTCGGAGTATTTAGGAGGAAAATAATCCAAGATCCAAGATCCAAGATCCAAGAAGTCGACCTCTCAATCTTTAAACAGCGGCCTTTACATTTTCCGGTGCTAAATGCGCGCGCTGGAATGGCATTCCACACTATACAAAATGCCCAAACAATTGAAACTTTTGAATTGATTTATAAGAAGTTTTGTTTTTAATTTTATTTTGTAAATTTTTGTATCTATTGTACTTTTTCGTATTTTTAATACTTTATTAAAATGTATGATACAGTAGTATGTTATATCTAATGATACTTACATTTCTGAGTTTTTACTATTTTTTGAATTTTTATGTCCACTTTATGCAGTTCAATTCAATTCAATTCAAATGAGGTTTTATTCAAGACTTGAAAAAAAATGATTGTATTTGAAACATATGTTATTTGCTTTTTAATGTTAACAGGACCATGTTGGAAAAAAAACCCAGTAAATCTGAACATATTATCCTGTATAAAGTTCTTTAAATAAATAAATAATATAGGGGTCCAGAGTTCGGTGGGGGGGGGGGGGGGGATGTCTGACGTACCAACTTTTGGGCGATCACGATATCAAATTGTGAATCTGTATCGAATATATAGAGAAGACGACTGCTACAGTTACAATCATACAATCTTCGTTAAATTTCTGGGTGGAGCTGCTTTAATCTCATGGAATTTGTTCGTTTCTTGAGTCTTTCTCTCATCCATTACCATGTGAGTATTCGCATCGAATCAACGCATATAATATAATAATATGGATTAATTATTTGATAACAAAATTTTGGGTAGTAAGTTAGCTTGGTTGTACCGAAAATGAAGAAGACTCGTCTCTCCAGTGCTAGCGAATCGTAGCTTTGTGTGCGGGGAGTTCAGGCTGTGTTTGCACGAGTCGTTGTGGACGGTTTTTGTCCGTCGCTGCTACAGATAGCTGCTGTGCAGTGTGTAAGCTCAGTCTCAGATCTCATGCACACTGTATACTGTATTGGTTTCCAATCCTTGTTTTTCTTGCATTCTGTAGGTGGCTGAAAATGTGTAGGGCTCACAGTTTAAAGGTAACTTCATTAACTATTTGTAGACTACAGATATTACTTAGAAAGTTAGAGACCCATGGCCATGCCTGGCTATTTTTTTCTTCAAAATTGATTTGATCTGATATTTAATCACATGACATGGCTTCATTAATAATCCTGGCTGTGTATTATGTTCAATGGAGTCTCAACATTTCAAACACCACTGTACAAAATTCAGCACTAGTTTACTTTCATATCCATTTTTTGACCCGTAACTCCGGCGTGGAGATACCCTAGATCTAAAGTACATAGGGTCTACCCCAAAATTAGACCGAAAGCTTCAGTCTCTATACCGTCGGTTGTTCCACTGAGACTACGTCTGGCTCCACTAGACCTCCAGTTATAGAGACTGAACGATCGCCTATACCATCGTATGTTGAAGATATCACGGCTAGATTTTAGCCGCTAGGCCCCTCCCACAAACATGACAAACTTGCCACGGCCGTATTGTTATGCCCCCAAAATCCCCCAAAATGTCATTTTACCTCGTCCATATCCAATTTTAAATTAGGCCTAGGCTATAATACATCGGTTCCACTTACTAACTTGATTGAGATAATCCGTTGAATGGTCCCTTTTAAGGAAATTATGGGTCAAAATCGACATCCATGTTGAAAATCTTGCAAGCCGTGTTAAAACTGTGATAACGCCATTACGAACGTGTAGATGGCGCACAGTTTTTCCTTCATAATCATTTTGCCTTCGGTGTAGACTAGAAGGGATGAGATTGACGGCAGCGAGAGTTTAACACGGCTTGCAAGATTTTCAACATGGATGTCGATTTTGACCCATAATTTCCTTAAAAGGGACCATTAAACGGATTATTTCAATCAAGTTAGTAAGTGGAACCGATGTATTATAGCCTAGGCCTAATTTAAAATTGGATATGGACGAGGTAAAATGACATTTTGGGGGATTTTGGGGGCATAACAATACGGCCGTGGCAAGTTTGTCATGTTTGTGGGAGTGGCCTAGCGGCTAAAATCTAGCCGTGATATCTTCAACATACGATGGTATAGGCGATCGTTCAGTCTCTATAACCGGAGGTCTAGTGGAGCCAGACGTAGTCTCAGTGGAACAACCGACGGTATAGAGACTGAAGCTTTCGGTCTACCCCAAAATTAACTCCGGGAAGCTCCAACACCGGCGACACAGGCGTCGGAGCTTCGGGTGGTTTCCTTGGTTTCTCTTGGGGGCTAGTAAAACAACCGATTGGGTGATATTATTGTTAAATCTGCAAAGGGAGTACTTACAATTTTTACATCATAGGGTGCACGACTCCTCAGGGCTCAACTCCAATCACTTGAATGTATAATTTGAAGAAGTCTTCGATGGGAAAAAAAGGTTAATTCGGGATACTACACCAACGATTCTTCCATGTCGCAGCATTGATTCAAAATAGCGATGAGAAGGTACGCATGCGCGGCAGTGGCGAAGAAAATATGAATATTCAGGCTATCGAGCGCCGATCGCTCGAAATCGCTGAATATGCACGAGGTTGAGAAGGGCTCTGTTTGTTCGAGTCGTGCATATTCAGCGATTTCGGTTAGGTAGGTAGCTCATGGTAGCTCATGTCGCAGCTAAGCAACATGCGTACATGTACGCTTGCATATCGCACGATGCAGCTGTTTGTCACGTACCTAATATTTTTCTGATTTTTTTTTTTACTTCATCAGATATTCAGGTAGCTTTAGTAAGTTTAATCAAACCTTAGTTTAATAAGTTGAAGGTAGGCCTAGACCTCTAGGCCTAATTTTATTTTTAAAAATCATATGATGTGCGTCTCAATCATTAAAAGGTTATTTCGTAGGGACTGCATAATACTTAAAGAGCAGTATCAATACTAATGTGGCTACTCTCTATAAATAAAATGAAATTATTATGAATTAGGTCCATTAATATGTTGTGTTTTTAGAAGTTAAGAACGATACATGTAGTCTATACATAGATCTATAATTGTTCCAGTCTAAGTTAAATCTTAATCAATCAAAATTGTTCTTCATTATTTTTGTTTAATTTGTAGATGGCCTGTGTTGGATGAGTAGCATGGCATTAAAACTGCATTTAATAGCATGTGGACTAATGTGGACATTAGAAGTCTTTGTGAACAAAGTATTAGTCCACAAGCAAATATCACCGAACAGACTCCAAATTATATTTAGTTTATTTTTTCATTTCTCAAGAGGAGCAACAGATATGAGTCTTTTGATTATGTACATGTATGAGGGGTACACGTTCCTCGTAATTTATATCTACTGTAAATCTCTGTGTATAAGACGCACCCTATTTTTAGGACCAATTTTTTTTTTTGCTTTTGCTTTTGCTTTTTTGCCGACACTGAAGGCAGCAAGTCAGATCAGATAGCGTCTTCTTTCAGCGTTTGGTAAGGTACGTTCAGAAACCCAAGCCATGCAAGGAAGGTCTTTGATTTATTACGAGGCGCAGTTGAAGGGCTTGTGAACTTGTCACAAATAATAGTAACAATGTTGTTTTTAAAACTAAAGATTACAGAAAAAATTTGCTCTGAGTCCGAACAGAAATTTGGACAGGCTAGATTTCGAGTGGTGAGTCGATATTCCCCGTGTGAGTGAGCTGCATGAACCGGGTGAGTGAGCTGAAGGCACGGGAGAGCTTCGGCCGGCAAAGTGCTTTGTGAAAGGGCATAATTTATTGAGACTGAAAAAAATAGAAAACTCTCTTCCCTTCAAATTAGGAACGTAGTTTAACTTCAAATAGTAGATCCTATTCTTTATTTGCATTATGTAATTCATGTTGAGACACAGAGATTTTTGAAAACCACTAAACAGCAGCATTTTGAGGATTCAAAATATCCTGTACCTGTGTATAAGATCAACCCCGAATTTTGATTTTTTTTTTTCCGGCGGAAAAAAAAGTGTGTCTTATACACAGAGATTTATGGTACTTAAAGTTTAAAGCTTAAAGTTTTTGATAGACAGAAATAACCGTCTGGTATCAGGAGTTCTTTCATGGTTGGCATGGTGAGGGAAATATTGTCAAGTGGGTGCAATGTAACATTTTTTACTAAAAAAGAGAATCTATTCAATATTATTACTATTAGTTGCATGAAACCTAGTACTTTTACCATCACTCCCACCATTATGTTTTGTATTAACAATTTAACATGCTATTTAATCAAAGGGAAAACTATTTTGTCCCCCTTTATCGAAACACTTTTGCATGGTACATGTAGATGTGCGTTCATTCATCTGAGCTTTAGCATACATACTTAAACACATACCGATACATGTACATCCACTGTTTCCATACTTGGTGTACCATCATCCACGAGATGATGAAATACAATTGTATGGTCATCTGATTTCTTTTCGAAAAACATTAAATATTGAAGTCAAATTGCATCGTCATCCGTACTATAGTTCTGAAAGCACAAGATGTAATGCTTTTTCTGGTATACATACATTGTAGATACATTGTACATGACTACTTTCAGATCTTATCTGTTTTTTGTAGCTTAATGCCAGGCAAGCATGGCTTGTTCAGCTTTAATTGGCTGGTTGGCTGGAGCTCCATACATGTACATGTACAGTGTAGCTTAGCAGCTTTTTCTTTAGGGATCTATACCTATCTAGTAATACTCAAAGATTGGATGTACAGAATAGTTGATTATGAGTATTGAGATGTGTATCAATGGAATGCAATATTGCATATAATTGAGATAAATTGTCTAGCAAGGTTGCCCCATGGTTTCCTCTCCTGTGATGACATATATACATGATATGAATTATTGCTTCTCATCATTTCAGCTAATATCCTTTATATCCTGAACATCTTGAATCACCAAATCTAATTAGACCGTATTCAATCATCGAGTATCAGATAAGTAGAGACAGAACTCAAAGATTTGTCATTAAGTATTTCATTTTTTATATAGATAATATTATTTGATTTTTGTATAGGTCTTAAATCCACCTTGATGGTGCTCCAATATTACCCTGTCTCTAGCTATATAATGTAGGCATTTTAACACCTGAATAGAGAGTGGCAAATGCTGATTAATTAGATGTCTTGCTTGCCAAAGAACATTAGTGCTGCCCAAGGGTTTGATTTTAACCTCATCTCCAATTCACCTAGACAGTGTACATGTATTCTTTCAAAATGTACATGAAGTATGAAATATTAAATTTTTGTAAATGTAATCTTCAACATTTTTGACACAAAGATTCTCTGGTGGACAATTAATGTATTTTGTCCTTCCAACTTCTCCTATACAATTAATCTTTAGTGTATACACATCATTTTGTCATAATTATTACTTTTTTCATCTTTGCAGTGATTCATATCTTTCTGAGTAAACTGTCCAAGAATCACTGACTCATGCCTGTTGGACCTAAGTCACTACTTAGAAGAAACGGAGAGATGAATTCTCATACCCGGAACCGGAACCGACCTGCTGCCCCTCCCGAGCGTAGATTCAGAGGCAATGTGACGAATCCAGCATACATCACTCAGGTTACACAATCACAGTACCGGATCCCACCGGCTGAAGCTCTTAATAAGATGAAGATGCTTGAACATTGTGATCGGGCTGTTATCAATCCAATGTTTCATACACCTTCTCCTGACCATCCATCTAATGATCCAGTAAGTCACTCTGATACTAGCCCTAGAGTTATTCTTTTCAACCTCTATCTCTCTCTCTCTGAGACTGTCTCTGTCTGATCTGTGCTATATATCTACCCGTTGTGGAATTCTTGTTATTAATTATTTTGTATTATTTTATAATATTCCACATTGTTAAATAGATTACTGATGACTACACCCAACTACAAACCGTGACTGAAATATTTGAATTTTTAAACAGCATGATGGAAATTGAGAAATATTGTTATCTAAACCTAAATGTACACTGTAGGCTATACAAAATTTGGTCCAACTGATGGGAAATCCTTTTTGTTAGGTTTATGGGGCACTGGTGTGTAAATGATAAAAAATTAATTATATTTTTCATGTTTCACTATTCTACATATCTTGTAATGTTAAATTGCATTTTTGAAAAATTAACTGTTAGAGAATATTTAATGAAATAAATTCAGATGCACTATCAATTCCTTAAACTGGCCTGATCGTATCTAATGATCTTATGCTTCCCTTGGCAAGTAGGGTCTAGATCAATTCAATATCTACTGTACATAGAGTCTATACATGTATACATGTGTAGATCTATCTATAGAGAAACAGTGAAAGAAAAGAATAGGTGTGTATTGTGACATTAAAACAACTAGGTTTTTTTTAATGATAAATGACACTATCAGCCATTTATGATCCTGTTTAGGAGTGCATCGTGAGATTCTTATACCAAGAACAAGTTGAAATATATAAATAATGTCTTTACATGAAACATGAATGTTAACATCATGTTTGGTATATACTTGTACCTGTATGTGTGTGTACTTGTCATGCACAGTAACTCAAAGAAGGTGAGACCTGTGCAAGGTGTTTTCTTGATTCCTAGAGCTGTTTTCATCAGAGATAGGTTGAGAGGAAGCAAGGTGGGCATCCTGTGATGATATCTACTTCTAATCATCTGCATTAGATACTCAGCCAACTTGGTCCCTAGGTGTTTAAATCAGGTGTCAAGTTCTCTGTGATTTATCCATGATGAAACAATGGGATGATGGATGTGACCTATTTCACAGTAAAATCTAATCCTGATGAGATTGATGCAAAATGACTTTTATATTGCTTTCACATTACCGCTTTTGTTTGGAAGCTCTCCAAAGTTTACAGGTGTGCTCACCTTTTCAAAGGGAATGTACCTGGTGTCGTGTTCAATTTTACATCAGATTCTTTTGCATAATATGTACTTCTTTCACTATTAGACAATTATTGATGAATCAAATAATATCCTGCAGCGTCAAGTCATCTAATAAAATTTAAAACTGATCATTGATATCAGGCCTGATAATTACTCGATTTAAATCTGGTTCCCAATTTTTTTTCCCCTGATTTTTCCCTTATTTTACCTAATATTCCTGATTTTTTTTTTCCTCAATTTTCTTAATCAAAAGGAGGGAATTTTTTTTTTTTGATGCCTTTTTTTCCCCCTGAATCATTTTTGGTTTTTTACTTGAGGAAAAAAAATTAAAATATCTGGAATAAATGGGTACAACTGTATCTAAAATAAATGCAGCTGACTATATGCCACAGTATCTCTACTAGTGTTTTACTGACTACATGTAAGCTAACCTAAAAGTTATTTTCATTTATTTTTGAGCCATCATCCTACAAGTAAATTAATTCTTTGAATAAAAGACATGTTCAATATGAAGCATTAAAACCTGTGTAAAATATTATTATCATATCTTGATTAGAATTTAAGACCATATAAATCTATAGAGGATTACGCCTACATGATGTAAGTACTGATAAAAGGTGTTACCACAGATATGCTTTTCACACTGGCAATATTTTCCTTAACCCCGTACTATAGGTGGGGTTAAGGGGGGGTCTTAACCCCACCTATAGTACGGGGTTAAGCCTATTCCACTTTCTGTTCAGACTGGTTTTTACCAAAGTGGGCTAAAGTTGGCTAACCCCACCTATAGTACGGGGTTAACTAACCCTGCAAAATAGCAGGGCTAACTCCGCAATTGTGGTGCTAACTCCTGCTAACCCCGCAATTGCGGTGCTAAGCAAGTGAATGAGAACAGAAACGAAAAATAGTCCGGTACTACGCAATGGAGCGTATCGCAGCTGGCCAGATGCGAAGTATGTCCTATCATAACATACACGATATCCGGGGTTAACGAAATGCAGTGAGAACAGCGGGAATTTTCTTATTCCGGAATAGGCGCTAGTACGGGACTAAAAACAGCGAGTGTGAAAAGCCAAAAAAATAGTCCGGGGTTAAGGATAGTACGGGGCTAAGCAAAGTACGGGGTTAAGCAAAACCAGTGTGAAAAGAGTAAGAGAGGACTCGTGTCAAAGGATTTAAATCCTGACAATTTTTGAAGGAGGTAAACATGCATCATGATCAAGAACATTTTACCCTAATTTGTTCATAACATGGCAATAGGCCTTTCCTCATATTCTGTCTGTCTGCCTTTAATATATCTGAGTCATAACATTGTCACTCCTCCTCACATCAGAATATAAAACGCAGGCATATCCCATTGTCAAAACTAATTTGATGGCCTGTCATAGCCCACCTACTAAGTTTACAAGCTTATCAGTATAGGACTGAAACTACCAATACCATAATCCTCCTTACAACAAGATCAATTTCTTTTGGAGTCAAATTCATGTAGAGAGTGAAAAATCTTGACACTTTGGCACAGGATTGTAAGAGACAAGATAAAATTGTGTCTGATCTAATGATTCTAATAGCACTAGTAGAGAATGTCAGCTTGGATGATACATGTATTCTTTCTTGATTTTATCTAGCATTGCTCCTAGAAAAATGAATCGCTTGACCTTTCAGCTCATTTACTGGTACATCACAATATTGGAGTTTAGAAGCCAATTTTAACTTTGCTTTGTGAAATTTCAACAGGGTTGTCATTCACAGTTAAACCACAATATGCATTGGCCTTACTGTTTACTTCTTTGTTTATTACGCTGAATAAAGATGATACATATAATGTAATTGATGGAGTTAGGTAAAAATTGGTCTGACTAATTTCAAACAATATCAAACAAGAAAGCCCTTGGCAAAGCTCTTAATCATTACCAATATAGCTTAAGTTTTATATTAAATGTAATAACTTCTGTCCATACGTCGAGCATAATTTATTAAATTTTAATTCTTCACATTAAAGATTAAGGCCAAGATGAGGGTTTCTTAAACTTAAAAATCATAATTTAAGTTCCGGTATTAAACACATTTTTTTAAAAACTTTCATTCCTGATTGTAATTTTGGGCTTGCATAACAGAATGGTTACATGTATCAAACAGTAAACCAAATGATGTCCTTCAAATGGTATAGAAACATACATGGTGTCTTTTCATCAAATCACAAACTTTTATAAATGTTGTATTTGATAAAAAATGTCTATAATTTATTTAATGCAAAGTCATTTTTTGTCTTGAAATTGGGTTTGCAAAAAACTGACCGACATATCACTATTTTTTGTATATTTTTGTCTGGTCAAAGGGTGAAGGCTGTGTGGAATTACAAGTAGGTCAAGACTCAAGATCATATCTTAATTTAGCGAGGGAAAAGGAAGAAGTAGGGTTGGGTACCTGATTTGCAAAATTAGATCAGCCAGTTGAGATCAAAACAGAAACTACAAATATATTTTAGAATTATGAGTAGTGGCCAAAAAGTTGTTTATTGGGTCAGTATACATGTACATGTAGGAAGAACTATCAACATGTACATGTACCTCTCTAATATTCTCTCCCTCCCTTTATTAAATTGCCTTTCAATTTGTTCTTTCGTAGATCAAATATATATATTTTTTTGTTGTGATGATTTGTTTATTTTCTGTTCTGACCATTGAACCCCTCTCTGTGAACACTATACATACACATGTTTGATCAAAATTAAGAATCATTGCATGTCATCTATTATATTTTCTTCATACAGTAATTAAATACAGGTTCACTGACTTAAGCTGAGAGGTATCCACTTAAAACTCATTGGGGATTTGAGGTTTGGAAAAAGGGTAAGAGGAAAGTCTGGGTCAAAAGAGAAGAGGCGTGACGTCGATATAATTTTTGTGAGAAAGGTTTGTAAAGGTAGGGATGGAGTTAATATCCTCAAAATCTCTTCATTCTTTTCTTTTCTTTTGATTGATTGTGGTTAATGATAATCTGA